>NW_026262744.1:0-535585 GCF_021869535.1 Mytilus californianus
TTACCACTTTTTGGATAATTCATTCAGAAGTGACCTTAAATCGACCATATTCGAAAGATAATTGTATAGAATGTTATAACAAACCTGCCATCGGTATATTGATAATTTTTCCACATTTTACTGTAAATTTGACAACTTCTCTGATTATTATATTTGATGTTACTTTCAATCGGTCATTTGTTCCATATCATTTTCTGAGATGTACTGTCAGTTGTATCAGATGACCAACCACAGCTTTGTTGAAAATTTTACAATTTTGAATTACTTCGACCACTTTTTGGATTATTGTATTAGATGAAACTTTAAATTGCCCATATTTTATAGATATTTGTATAAAATGTAACTTCAAACCTGTCATCAGTGTATTGACAATTTTTCCACATTTTACTGTAAATTTGACAACTGTTTTGATAATTGTATTTGAAGTTACCTGGAATCGGTCAATTTTCTGAGATGTACAGACAGTTGTATTAAATGTAAACATCAGCCAACCGCAGTTTGTTGACAATTTTTACATTTTTCAGTTAATTTAACCACTGTTTGGATATTTGTATTAGATGAACCCTTAAATCGATTATATTTGATAGATATTTGGATGGAATGTAACACCAAACCAGCAATCGGTATATTGATAATTTTTCCACATTTTACTGATAATTTGACAACTTTTTTGATAATTGTATTTGATGCTACCTTTAATCGGTCATTTGATCAAGATAATTTTCAAATATGTATTGACAATTGTATAAGAATTAAAATTGAACCAATCACAGCTTTCTTAAAAAAAATACATTATTTTTCAGTGAATATTAC
The DNA here is from genome assembly GCF_021869535.1 of Mytilus californianus. Classification (NCBI taxonomy): domain Eukaryota; kingdom Metazoa; phylum Mollusca; class Bivalvia; order Mytilida; family Mytilidae; genus Mytilus; species Mytilus californianus. The sequence continues at coordinate 814 of NW_026262744.1, forward strand.
CACTTTTGAACAATTCATTCAGATGTTACCTTAAATCGACCATATTCGAAAAATAATTGTAAAGAATGTAACACCATACCTGTCATCGATGTATTGATAACTTTTCCACATTTTACTGTAAATTTGACAACTTCTCTGATTATCATATTTGATGTTACCTTAAATCGGTCATTTGTTCCATATCATTTTCTGAGATGTACTGACAGTTGTAATAGATGTAAACATGAACCAACCACAGCTTTGTTGAAAATTTTACATTTTCCAGTTGATTTAACCACGTTTTGGATAATTGTATTAAATAAAACCTTAAATCGTCCATATTTGATAGATATTTGTATAGAATGTAACACCAAACCTGCCATCGGTGTATACATAATTTTTCCCAATTTTACTGTAAATTTGATAACTTTTTTGATAATTGTATTAAGAGTTACCTTGAATCGGTCATTTGATCAATATAATTTTCTGAGATGTACTGACATTTGTAATAGATGTTAACATGAACCAACCACAGCTTTGTTGAAAATTTTACATTTTTTCAGTTAATTTAACCACTTTTTGGATAATTGTATTAAATAAAACCTTAAATCGTCCATATTTGATAGATATTTGTATGGAATGTAACACCAAACCTGCTATCGGGGTATACATAATTTTTCCACATTTTACTGTAAATTTGACAACTTTTTTGATAATTGTATTTAGAGTTACCTTTAATCGGTCATTTGATCAAGATAATTTTCTGAGATGTACTGACAGTTGTAATAGATGTTAACATGAACCAACCACAGCTTTGTTGAAAATTTTACATTTTTCAGTTAATTTAACCACTTTTTGGATAATTGTATTAAATAAAACCTTAAATCGTCCATATTTGATAGATATTTGTATAGAATGTAACACCAAACCTGCCTTCGGTTTATTGATAATTTTTCCACATTTAACTGTAAGTTTGACAACTTTTTTGATAATTGTATTTAGAGTTACCTTAAATCGGTCATTTGATCAAGATAATTTTCTGAGGTGTACTGACAGTTATAATAGATGTAAACATGAACCAACCACAGCTTTGTTGAAAACTTTACATTTTTCAGTTAATTTAACAACTTTTTGGATAGTTGTATTAGATGAAACTTTAAATTGACCATATTTTATAGATATTTGTATAAAATGTAACACCAAACCTGTCATCAGTGTATTGACAATTTTTCCACATTTTACTGTAAATTTGACAACTGTTTTGATAATTGTATTTGAAGTTACCTGGAATCGGTCAATTTTCTGAGATGTACAGACAGTTGTATTAAATGTAAACATCAGCCAACCGCAGTTTTTTGACAATTTTACATTTTTCAGTTAATTTAACCACTGTTTGGATATTTGTATTAGATGAACCCTTAAATTGACCATATTTGATAGATATTTGTATAGAATGTAACACCAAACCTGCTATCGGTGTATACATAATTTTTCCACATTTTACTGTAAATTTGACAACTTTTTTGATAATTGTATTTAGAGTTACCTTGAATCGGTCATTTGATCAAGATAATTTTCTGAGATGTACTGACAGTTGTTATAGATGTTAACATGAACCAACCACAGCTTTGTTGAAAATTTTACATTTTTCAGTTAATTTAACTACTTTTTGGATAATTGTATTAAATAAAACCTTAAATCGTCCATATTTGATAGATATTTGCATAGAATGTAACACCAAACCTGCCTTCGGTTTATTGATAATTTTTCCACATTTAACTGTAAGTTTGACAACTTTTTTGATAATTGTATTTAGAGTTACCTTAAATCGGTCATTTGATCAAGATAATTTTCTGAGGTGTACTGACAGTTGTAATAGATCTAAACATGAACCAACCACAGCTTTGTTGAAAATTTTACATTTTTTCAGTTAATTTAACCACTTTTTTGATAATTGTATTAAATAAAACCTTAAATCGTCCATATTTGATAGATATTTGTATAGAATGTAACACCAAACCTGCCATCGGTGTATACATAATTTCTCCAAATTTTACTGTAAATTTGACAACTTTTTTGATAATTGTATTTAAAGTTACCTTGGATCGGTCATTTGATCAAGATAATTTTCTGAGATGTACTGACAGTTGTAACAGATGTCAGCATGAACCAACCACAGCTTTGTTGAAAATTTTACATTTTTCAGTTAATTTAACCACTTTTTGGATAATTGTATTAAGTAAAACCTTAAATCGTCCATATTTGATAGATATTTGTATAGAATGTAACACCAAACCTGCCATCGGTGTATACATAATTTTTCCACATTTTACTGTAAATTTGACAACTTCTTTGATAATTGTATTGGATATTACCTTAAATCGGTCATTTGTTCCAGATCATTTTCTTAAATGTACTGAAAGTTGTAACAGATTTAAACATGAACCAACCACAGCTTTGGTGAAAATTTTACATTTTAAAGTTAATTTCAACACTTTGGATAATTGCATTAAACGAATCCTTAAATCGACCATATTCTAAAGATAATTGTAATGAATGTAACACCAAACCTGCCATCGGTTTATTGATAATATGTCTACATTTCACTGTAAACTGGACAAATTTTTTTATAATAGTATTTCATATTACCTTAAATCAAACATTTGTTCCAGATAATTTTCTGAGATGTGCTGACAGTTGTATTAGATGTAAACATGAACCAACCACAGCTTTGTTGAAAACTTTACATTTTTCAGTTAATTTAACAACTTTTTGGATAGTTGTATTAGATGAAACTTTAAATTGACCATATTTTATAGATATTTGTATAAAATGTAACACCAAACCTGTCATCAGTGTATTGACAATTTTTCCACATTTTACTGTAAATTTGACAACTGTTTTGATAATTGTATTTGAAGTTACCTGGAATCGGTCAATTTTCTGAGATGTACAGACAGTTGTATTAAATGTAAACATCAGCCAACCGCAGTTTGTTGACAATTTTACATTTTTCAGTTAATTTAACCACTGTTTGGATATTTGTATTAGATGAACCCTTAAATCGACCATATTTGATAGATATTTGGATAGAATGTAACACCAAACCTGCAATCGGTATATTGATAATTTTTCCACATTTTACTGATAATTTGACAACTTTTTTGATAATTGTATTTGATGCTACCTTAAATCGGTCATTTGATCAAGATAATTTTCAAATATGTATTGACAATTGTATAAGAATTAAATTTGAACCAATCACAGCTTTCTTAAAAAAAATACATTATTTTTCAGTGAATATTACCTCTTTTGAACAATTCATTCAGATGTTACCTTAAATCGACCATATTCGAAAGATAATTGTATAGAATGTAACACCATACCTGTCATCGATGTATTGATAACTTTTCCACATTTTACTGTAAATTTGACAACTTCTCTGATTATCATATTTGATGTTACCTTAAATCGGTCATTTGTTCCATATCATTTTCTGAGATGTACTGACAGTTGTATTAGATGACCAACCACAGCTTTGTTGAAAATTTTACAATTTTTAATTTCTTTAACCACTCTTTAAATAATTGTATTAGATGAAACTTTAAATTGACCATATTTTATGGATATTTGTATAAAATGTAACACCAAACCTGTCATCAGTGTATTGATAATTTTCCACATTTTACTGTAAATTTGAAAACTGTTTTGATAATTGTATCTCAAGTTACCTCGAATCGGTCGTTTGATCAAGATAATTTTGTAATATATTTTGACAATTGTATTAGAAATAAGCTTGAACCAACCACAGCTTTATTAAAAATATTACAACATTCTCCAGTAAATTTTGCCATTTTTTTGGATAATTCATTCAGATGTTACCTTAAATCGACCATATTCTAAAGATAATTATATAGAACGTAACACCAAACCTGCCATCGGTGTATTGATAATCTTTCCATATTTTACTATAAATTTGCAGCTTTTATGATAATTATATTTGATGTTACCTTAAATCGGTCATTTGATCAAGATAATTTTCTCAGATGTACTGACAGTTCTATTAGATGTAAACATGGTTAACATGAACCAACATAGCTTTGTTGAACAGTTTACATTTTTCAGATAATTTAACCACTTTTTGGATAATTGTATTAGATGAAACCTTAAATCGACCATATTTGACAGAAATTGTATGAATGTAACACCAAACCTGTCATCGGTGTATATATATTTTTTTTCACATTTTACTGTAAATTTGACAACTTTTTTGATAATTGTATTTGATGTTACCTTAAATCGGTCATTTGATTGAGATAATTTTCTAATATGTTTTGACAATTGTATTCGAATTCAAATTAAACCAACCACAGCTTCATTAAAAAATTGCATTATTTTTCAGTAAATTTTACCACTTTTTGGATAATTCATTCAGAAGTGACCTTAAATCGACCATATTCGAAAGATAATTGTATAGAGTGTAATAACAAACCTGCCATCGTTGTATTAATAATTTTACCACATTTTACTGTAAATTTGACAACTTCTCTGATTATTATATTTGATGTTACTTTCAATCGGTCATTTGTTCCATATCATTTTCTGAGATGTACTGTCAGTTGTATCAGATGACGAACCACAGCTTTGTTGAAAATTTTACAATTTTGAATTACTTCAACCACTTTTTGGATAATTGTATTAGATGAAACTTCAAATTGACCATATTTTATGGATATTTGTATAAAATGTAACACCAAACCTGTCATCATTGTATTGATAATTTTCCACATTTTAATGTAAATTTGACAACTGTTTTGATAATTGTATCTCAAGTTACCTCGAATCGGTCGTTTGATCAAGATAATTTTCTAATATATTTTGACAATTGTATTAGAAATAAGCTTGAACCAACCACAGCTTTATTAAAAATATTACAACATTCTCCAGTAAATTTTGCCAATTTTTGGATAATTCATTCAGATGTTACCTTAAATCGACCATATTCTAAAGATAATTATATAGAACGTAACCCCAAACCTGCCATCAGTGTATTGATAATTTTTCCATATTTTACTGTAAATTTAACAGCTTTGTTGATAATTATTTTTGATTTTACCTTAAATCGGTCATTTGATCAAGATGATTTTCTTTTATGTATTGACAATTGTAATAAAAGGAAACTTGAACCAACAACAGCTTTATTAAAAAAACCCAACATTTTACAGTAATTTTTGCCACTCTTTGGATAATTGATTCAGATGTTACCTTAAATCGACCATATTCTAAAGATAATTGTATAGAATGTAACACCAAACCTGCCATCGGTGTATTGATAATTTTTCCACATTTTACTATAAATTTGCAGCTTTTTTGATAATTATATTTGATGTTACCTTAAATCGGTCAATTGATCAAGATAATTTTCTCAGATGTACTGACAGTTCTATTAGATGTAAACATGAACCAACATAGCTTTGTTGAACAGGTTACATTTTTCAGTTAATTTAACCACTTTTTGGATAATTGTATTAGATGAAACCTTAAATCGACCATATTTGATAGAAATTGTATGAATGTAACACCAAACCTGTCATCGGTGTATTTATATTTTTTTTCACATTTACTGTAAATTTGACAACTTTTTTGATAATTGTATTTCATGTTACCTTAAATCGGTCATTTGATTGAGATAATTTTCTAATATGTTTTGACAATTGTATTCGAATTGAAATTAAACCAACCACAGCTTTGTTAAAAAATTGCATTATTTTTCAGTAAATTTTACCACTTTTTGGATAATTCATTCAGAAGTGACCCTTAAATCGACCATATTCGAAAGATAATTGTATAAAATGTTATAACAAACCTGCCATCGGTGCATTGATAATTTTTCCACATTTTACTGTAAATTTGACAACTTCTCTGATTATTATATTTGATGTTACTTTCAATCGGTCATTTGTTCCATATTATTTTCTGAGATGTACTGTCAGTTGTATCAGATGACCAACAACAGCTTTGTTGAAAATTTTACAATTTTGAATTACTTCGACCACTTTTTGGATTATTGTATTAGATGAAACTTCAAATTGCCCATATTTTATAGATATTTGTATAAAATGTTACACCAAACCTGTCATCAGTGTATTGATAATTTTCCACATTTTACAGTAAATTTGACAACTGTTTTGATAATTGTATCTCAAGTTACCTCGAATCGGTCGTTTGATCAAGATAATTTTCTAATATATTTTGACAATTGTTTAGAAATAAGCTTGAACCAACCACAGCTTTTTTAAAAATATTAGAATATTCTCCAGTAAATTTTGCCATTTTTTGGATAATTCATTCAGATGTTACCTTAAATCGACCATATTCTAAAGATAATTATATAGAACGTAACACCAAACCTGCCATCAGTGTATTGATAATTTTTTCCATATTTTACTGTAAATTTAACAGCTTTGTTGATAATTATATTTGATGTTACCTTAAATCGGTCATTTGATCAAGATGATTTTCTTTTATGTATTGACAATTGTATTAAAAGGAAACTTGAACCAACAACAGCTTTATTAAAAAAATCCAACATTTTACAGTAATTTTTGCCACTCTTTGGATAGTTAATTCAGATGTTACCTTAAATCGACCATATTTTAAAGATAATTGTATAGAATGTAACACCAAACCTGCCATCGGAGTTTTGATAATTTTTCCACATTTTACTATAAATTTGCAGCTTTTTTGATAATTATATTTGATGTTACCTTAAATCGGTCATTTGATCAAGATAATTTTCTCAGATGAACTGACAGTTCTATTAGATGTAAACAGTCAGGGGCATTACTTAAACAAGTAACATTTAAAAATACCTATACAAGTAATGTTGAAAACGAGGCTATTTTAAATATTACTTATATAAGTAACTTTTTTAAATATTATTTTTATAGGTCTCCAACTATATAGATTTTACTAGCTTTAACAAGTTATCACGGTCATCTGGTTATTTTTCCCATGAAATATAAACTCTAATCTTTCTGAAACACTTATTGTCTTTGTGACGCACTTATCTTTCATATCGACGCTTTTGGGTCAAAGATTGGTCTCTTGTGACTATTACAATATCATTTTCCTCAAAAATGTTGAAGGTAGACAGATATAAATACTAGATAGAAACTTGTGAATTAAGTAAGACTTGGAATTATTTATAATTTGTAACCCAAAACACTTACATATGTTCCTTAAATAAGTGTTATTACTAATTCTTTCACAGATGTATAAAATAACTTATTCAAGTAATATTTTTGTCATTATTTTTAAAGTAACCGTTTATCTCTATACTCCTCTAAAATCTAATAAATTCTTCATTTTATGATATTAAATGATGTAAAAATTCATGAAAACTACATTTAGTCCATGCTTCTGTTGAAATTTAAAATAACTCCATTGAGTAATTTTATAATTTTTAAAAACAAAAATTACCTATATAAGGAACTAACAAAAATTACTTATTTAAGTAATGCCCCTGACTGGTAAACATGAACCAACATAGCTTTGTTGAACAGTTTACATTTTTCAGTTAATTTAACCACTTTTTGGATAATTGTATTAGATGAAACCTTAAATCGACCATATTTGATAGAAATTGTATGAATGTAACACCAAACCTGTCATCGGTGTATTTATATTTTTTTTCACATTTTACTGTAAATTTGACAACTTTTTTGATAATTGTATTTGATGTTACCTTAAATCGGTCATTTGATTGAGATAATTTTCTAATATGTTTTGACAATTGTATTCGAATTCAAATTAAACCAACCACAGCTTTATTAAAAAATTGCATTATTTTTCAGTAAATTTTACCACTTTTTGGATAATTCATTCAGAAGTGACCTTAAATCGACCATATTCGAAAGATAATTGTATAGAATGCAATAACAAACCTGCCATCGGTGTATTGATAATTTTTCCACATTTTACTGTAAATTTGACAACTTCTCTGATTATTATATTTGATGTTACTTTCAATCGGTCATTTGTTCCATATCATTTTCTGAGATGTACTGTCAGTTGTATCAGATGACAAACAACAGCTTTGTTGAAAATTTTACAATTTTGAATTACTTCAACCACTTATTGGATAATTGTATTAGATGAAACTTCAAATTGACCATATTTTATAGATATTTGTATAAAATGTTACACCAAACCTGTCATCAGTGTATTGATAATTTTCCACATTTTACTGTAAATTTGAGAACTGTTTTGATAATTGTATCTCAAGTTATCTCGAATCGGTCGTTTGATCAAGATAATTTTCTAATATATTTTGACAATTGTATTAGAAATAAGCTTGAACCAACCACAGCTTTATTAAAAATATTACAACATTCTCCAGTAAATTTTGCCTTTTTTGGATAATTCATTCAGATGTTACATAAAATCGACCATATTCTAAAGATAATTATATAGAACGTAACACCAAACCTGCCATCAGTGTATTGATAATTTTTCAATATTTTACTGTAAATTTAACAGCTTTGTTGATAATTATATTTGATGTTACCTTAAATCGGTCATTTGATCAAGATGATTTTCTTTTATGTATTGACAATTGTATTAAAAGGAAACTTGAACCAACAACAGCTTTATTAAAAAAATCCAACATCTTACAGTAATTTTTGCCACTCTTTGGATAATTAATTCAGATATTACCTTAAATCGACCATATTTTAAAGATAATTGTATAGAATGTAACACCAAACCTGCCATCGGAGTATTGATAATTTTTCCACATTTTACTATAAATTTTCAGCTTTTTTGATAATTATATTTGATGTTACCTTAAATCGGTCATTTGATCAAGATAATTTTCTCAGATGTACTGACAGTTCTATTAGATGTAAACATGAACCAACATAGCTTTGTTGAACAGTTTACATTTTTTAGTTAATTTAACCACTTTTTGGATAATTGTATTAGATGAAACCTTAAATCGACCATATTTGATAGAAATTGTATGAATGCAACACCAAACCTGTCATCGGTGTATTTATATTTTTTTTCACATTTTACTGTAAATTTGACAACTTTTTTGATAATTGTATTTGATGTTACCTTAAATCGGTCATTTGATTGAGATAATTTTCTAATATGTTTTGACAATTGTATTCGAATTCAAATTAAACCAACCACAGCTTTATTAAAAAATTGCATTAGTTTTCAGTAAATTTTACACCTTTTTAGATAATTCGTTCAGAAGTGACCTTAAATCGACCATATTCGAAAGATAATTCCATAGAATGTAATAACAAACCTGCCATCGGTGTATTGATAATTTTTCCACATTTTACTGTAAATTTGACAACTTCTCTGATTATTATATTTGATGTTACTTTCAATCGGTCATTTGTTCCATATCATTTTCTGAGATGTACTGTCAGTTGTATCAGATGACGAACCACAGCTTTGTTGAAAATTTTACAATTTTGAATTACTTCAACCAATTTTTGGATAATTGTATTAGATGAAACTTCAAATTGACCATATTTTATAGATATTTGTATAAAATGTAACACCAAACCTGTCATCAGTGTATTGATAATTTTCCACATTTTACTGTAAATTTGACAACTGTTTTGATAATTGTATCTCAAGTTACCTCGAATCGGTCGTTAGATCAAGATAATTTTCTAATATATTTTGACAATTGTATTAGAAATAAGCTTGAACCAACCACAGCTTTATTAAAAATATTACAACATTCTCCAGTAAATTTTGCCTTTTTTGGATAATTCATTCAGATGTTACATAAAATCGACCATATTCTAAAGATAATTATATAGAACGTAACACCAAACCTACCATCAGTGTATTGATAATTTTTCCATATTTTACTGTAAATTTAACAGCTTTGTTGATAATTATATTTGATGTTACCTTAAATCGGTCATTTGATCAAGATGATTTTCTTTTATGTATTGACAATTGTATTAAAAGGAAACTTGAACCAACAACAGCTTTATTAAAAAAATCCAACATCTTACAGTAATTTTATGCCACTCTTTGGATAATTAATTCAGATGTTACCTTAAATCGACCATATTTTAAAGATAATTGTATAGAATGTAACACCAAACCTGCCATCGGTGTATTGATAATTTTTCCACATTTTACTATAAATTTTCAGCTTTTTTGATAATTATATTTGATGTTACCTTAAATCGGTCATTTGATCAAGATAATTTTCTCAGATGAACTGACAGTTCTATTAGATGTAAAAGGTCAGGGGCATTACTTAAACAAGTAACATTTAAAAATACCTATACAAGTAATGTTGAAAACGAGGCTATTCTAAATATTACTTATATAAGTAACTTTTTTAAATATTATTTTTATAGGTGTCCAACTATACAGATTTTACTAGCTTTAACAAATTATCACGGTCATCTGGTTATTTTTCCCATGAAATATAAACTTTAATCTTTCTGAAACACTTATTGTCTTTCTGACGCACTTATCTTTCATATCGACGCTTTTGGGTCAAAGATTGGTCTCTTGTGACTATTACAATATCATTTTCCTCAAAAATCTTGAAGGTAGACAGATATAAATACTAGATAGAAACTTGTGAATTAAGTAAGACTTGGAATTATTTATAATTTGTAACCCAAAACACTTACATATGTTCCTTAAATAAGTATTATTACTAATTCTTTCACAGATGTATAAAATAACTTATTCAAGTAATATTTTTGTCATTATTTTTAAAGTAAGCGTTTATCTCTATACTCCTCTAAAATCTAATAAATTCTTCATTTTATGATATTAAATGATGTAAAAATTCATGAAAACTACATTTAGTCCATGCTTCTGTTGAAATTTAAAATAACTCCATTGAGTAATTTTATAATTTTTAAAAACAAAAATTACCTATATAAGGAACTAACAAAAATTACTTGTTTAAGTAATGCCCCTGAATGGTAAACATGAACCAACATAGCTTTGTTGAACAGTTTACATTTTTCAGTTAATTTCACCACTTTCTGGATAATTGTATTAGACGAAACCTTAAATCGACCATATTTGATAGAAATTGTATGAATGTAACACTAAACCTGTTGTCACGGATAGACGAGAGCTGACTTAGGAGTTTGTACTTACAGATAATAAATGACTACTACTTTAAACAAAATAACAATTTAATTAGGTACAAATTTACAAATATAAATAGATGAAATCAAATGAAATAATACTGTCAAATGTTTAATGAACTGTTCCTTCTTCTTTATATTAAACTATGAAATCTGGATAAACGATACTACGGAATTTTACGTATTTGGTTTTCGGTAACTACACAAAACTGGCCCAACATAAGCGGTGTACACATTACGGCTGCCCTATTGTCTAGACTCGACTCCAAATATTCTATGTTGCCAAACTATTGATGATAAACACGGAACGCCGCACTGTCAACAGGTTTCACCACCATCTGTACTATATCTTCATACTTTACAATACAAAACTACATACACCTAGCCCGCAAACTGGGACCTATTGAAATACATACTGTACGTTAAGATACAATACTATACTTAAGAAATATACATATGTTTATGTATTACACATGTCGCATAAATAATGACAAATACTTAGTACGACTACTTATGTTCAATCTATAGAAGATTATAGCATATTGAATAATGCATTACTTATACACAAATAATTACGGCATATCTTATAATGCCTTACTTTACACAATACAAACTACGGCATATCGTACAATGCCTTACTTTACAAGTCACATAATTGACTTTATTGTATACCATCATTATACAATTACTACACACAATATACAGCTTTTAACGCTGAATATACATTTATGCTTATACGTTGCATATTACTTTACATACTTATGGAGATACATACATCATTGCATTATCGTACGCAAACGTTCCTTAAATACCAAACAATTTCGATACTCGAATATTTACTACAGCCGGAAACATATAACCGTGTTAAACTTTCATTATAATGAACATTAATTAACTTATTACATTTATAAAATAGCAATGTCAAAAATTACAATTACAATTGAAATAATTATTCTATATTTGCGTTGTTGCAGAAAACTGAACACTTTAGAACGAATAATGATTAAATAAATAAGAATAAATTGAATCCTACCTCAGAAATCCAGTGTGTGTGTCCACGCCACATTGTAAACTAACTTTATACAAACATTTCTGACCACACCTTGACTCGTTAAGGTGTTACCTGAGAGTGAATAGTCAGCTCATCAAATACAGGTATCACTGTTACTCAACCCGTTCGACAAGTTTACAGGTAAATGCCCAAGTAAATAGTGGACACTACTTAATTAATTAGATGTAAAATGTGGACATGTATTATACACCGAAGTCTGCAGAATATAGCATTTATAAGATACTGACGTTCTGCAAATCGAAATAGAATTAACAACCAAAATAACAACATATATGTGAGTAAACAAAGTCATCCTGTGACAGTTCCTCCCCACAAAAAGAAGTACGAAGTACTGATAATAAAAAATATATATAAACAGAAATAGATTTACATACAAAAACCCATCAATGCAAATAAACTAGTCCAAATCAAAAGACAAACTAATCATACTAACGACACTACCGGACAGTACTCGACTCTTGACCAGGTCCAAATAAAATACCAACCGACCCTTACAACAAATCGACATATACTCACCTAAAAGATGAATAAGGATCATTATCAGGTCTTGTCGCCTCATAACTTAAACCTATTCAAAGTGTTATGTCACGACATATCCTGCCCACAACATCACGGTTTGTCACCATTTCAAATCTAGTCCTGTGATATTTAGACTGTTCAACAAAATAAAACTAACACTATCAAATCTTCACTACTTACTATTCATTATAAAACAAAACACTGTAATATTTACATCCTAAACTCTACTGAGATAATCTGCACCCACATTATCTATACCTTTAACTGCTACAATTCTAAATCTGTAAGGCTGTAGAGCTAATGCCCACCTCATAAGTCTAGCATTCTCTACTTTCTTCTTATTAAGATAAGTAAGTGGTTGGTGGTCAGTCTCAAGTATAAATTCTCTACCGTATAAATACCTCTGAAATTTCTGCACAGCCCAAACGATGGCTAAACACTCTTTTTCAATAGTGGAATAAGCCACTTCACTCTTCTTAAGTTTCCTACTTGCATATGCAATAGGCATCTTGGAGTTCTCTTGATACTGCATCAGTACTGCCCCAATCCCTCTATCTGATGCATCAGTCATCAGAACAAAAATCTGAGTGAAATCTGGTAATTTCAATATAGGAAACCTAACTAAAGCACACGATCGGTGACGCATAAGGACTCGTAGATGCTTCTATAACTCCAAGGTCTAACATTTTACTAACCTCAGCATTTACTGTGTCTAACATACTATATGGAATAGGATACGGTTTCATCCTTATAGGCGTTTCACTGGACAATTTAATGTCATGCTCCAGAAGATCGGTACATCCTGGAGAATCAGTAAAGACTTCAGGAAATGAAAACAGCAATTCCTTTACCTGTAATATCTGATTTTCATCCAAGTCTGGATTAACATCAATATGACTAGCATTCTCACCTGAATCAGTAAAAGGTATTTCATGAATCTCATCATAAACATCCACTTGGTCACTATCAGTATCTATCACTGCAGAACTTACCACTGTTAAATCATCATCTACGTCACACCTTTCCACATACCTTTTCAATAAGTTTGCATGGAACGTTTTAATCTTCCCATTCATCTGTATTCTGTAGTCTACCTTACCAAATTTCTCAGTAATAGTAAAAGGACCTTTCCACTGCATCAACAGTTTATTCTTATCCGTAGGTAAGAGCACAAGAACCTTTTCACCTACCTTCATATGTCTTTGCTTGGTCGATTTATCATAATATACCTTATTCTTCTTTGATGCAGACGCCAAATTACTTCGAGCAAGCTCACAGGTAGCTTCTAATCTCTCTCTTAAATCTATCACGTACTGATATGTAGACTTTACCTCAGGATCGTCTATCTCTTTAGTCCATAGCTCCTTTAATATTGCCATAGGTCCCCTCACCTGTTTACCATACACGAGCTCAAATGGCGAAAACTTCAGACTCTCCTGTGGAACTTCCCTGTATGCAAACAGTAATGCATTTACATACCTGTCCCAATCTTTAGGTCGTTCATGACACATTCTCTTCAACATCAGTTTTAGACATCCATTGAACCACTCTACTAACCCATTACACATAGGATGATAAACAGTTGTAGTTAACTGTCTAAGCGATATGAGTCTACTTACCTCAGCCATAAGCTTAGATGTAAACTGACTTCCCATATCAGTTAACATTTCCTATGGAACTCCTACTCTAGAAAATATATCTACTAATGCCTCAGCAACACTCTGTCTCAATATCCTTCAAAGCTATTGCTTCAGGATAACGTGTAGCATAATCTACCAAAGTCAGTATATATCTACTACCTCTGTCTGTTCTAGGAAAAAGAGGTCCAATGAGATCAACTGCTACGCGTTTAAACGGCTCATCTATCAACGGCATAGACTGTAAAGGTACCTTACCTATTTTTCCTTTAGGAACTGTACGCTGGCATATGTCACAAGACTGACAAAATCGCTTAACATCCGCCGAAACACCTGGCCAATAAAAAGCTGATAATACTCTATCAAGTGTACGCTGTGTACCCATGTGACCTGACATAATCGACTCATGTGCTACTCTCGTCACTGTCTCGCGATGAAACTTCGGAACTACTAACTGAGTACAACTTACCCTATCAGGTTTTGACGACGAAAACTGTCTGTATATCATACCTCTTTTTAAAATCCACTTTACTTTTCCATTCTTCCGTGTAACTGTATCACCCGTTAATACATACCTTCTTATTTTATCCAACGTTGTATCTTCTAGTTGAGCTTTCTTGATTACATTTGGATTTACCTCATCTGTGATGATATCTTTTATCTTCAGTTGCACAAACGGCTTACTTTTGTTTCTTACCTGTTCTCTTGTCTCAACAGCTCCCGTTTGTTGCCACAAAGGATCAGGCTTTCCTGGTTCTCTAGCGTCCTCTACATTACCAATTATCAACTCATACACAGGATTAGCCATACACCATCCTTCAAATTCTCCCTGTAAATATGGTGTATCTATATCAATTCTAGCTATTGGCACTTCAACTCTGGTTCCATCTGCCAAAATACATACCTGTTTTCCACCCGTTAATGACTCATTGCCAACCATATCAAGTTTAACCACAATACCACTGCAACCAGTATCTCGTAAAACCGTGACTGGTTTACCATCAACATAACCTGAACTTACAGGCATACTTACATTTGCGGTTGACTGACAAGACAACGGAAGTGTACTTGTACAACCAGTAGGAATAGCATCTACTATAGAATCTGTAGGTATAGTACAGGTATTACATACTTTACCTTTAAAATTCTTTCTATCGTCTGACGATCCACTGTTGGTCTTTTGTAGATTAACTCTACAATCCGTTGCAATATGTCCATTCTTACCACGCCTAAAGCACTTTCTGTCCCTATTAGGTACAAATGAAGTACGTTCTGTTGGTTTAATACGTCTCTGTTCTTTCTTTGTACTATAATCAACTGGTTTCGAACCACTTTGGTTTCTTACTGAAGATGTGTATGACTGATTACCTTTATCTATAAGATTGGAAGCACTTGTTTGTCTTGCCTCACGATACTGATCAGCTAAAGCTACCATTTTCTCTAAAGAATCTGGTATTCTCTCTTTTAAAAACAAAGACAAGTCCTTCGAACATATATGTAGAAACTGATCCCGTATAATCAAGTCATACAAACTTATATAAGTAGTATCTGTATGTGCCATATCAATCCAACGCTTAAAATAGCTATCTAACCTAACAGAAAACTGTATAAAAGTCTCATCTGGCTCTGGTCTACAACTTCTAAATCTACGTTTAAATCCTTCTTCAGTCATATCATACCTTTTTAGTAGAGCATCTTTCAAAGCTGGATAATCAAGAGCTTTATCAACCGGCATAAGTGCATATACATCAAGAGCCTTGCCCTTCAATAACGCACTAAGATGAGTGGCCCAAATATCAGGTTTCCACTTTTGAGCAGTAGCATAACGCTCAAATCTCCTAAGATAACTATCTATCTCATCCTTACCTTCTTCAAAAGCTGGAATTTTAGGTCCAAGAACTGTATCATGTGACCCCCCTGTACTTACTAATTGTGGTAACTCAGCTTGTTTACTTAACTCTTCCATTTTCTGACTATGCGTCAACTTTTGTAGTTCCAATTCATTCTCAACCTTAGCTTTCTCAATCAAAACTTTTTCTATAGCTGCTTTTCTATCTCGTTCGTCTTTCTGTTCTTGCCTTAAAGCAGCCCTTTCATCTCGGACCCTATCCTGCTGATCTTTAACAAACCTTCTCAACTCATCATCTTCATACCCTAAGGAAGTACCCAAATCTCTAATCTGTTGAATCTGTTCCATCTTCAACAGTCAACAAACCAAACATCAATTTCAAAAAACAAAACGCCAGCACTCAATGTACCTACTGCAACCCTCAGTGTACTACAATCAATTACTAAATATATGTAAGTACCGATACTCACAGTTTACAATGTAGAGCAGAAACAACACCAAACCTCTAAGGCACGAACCAACATAGACACAACTGTGAAATCTGGGTCCCAAATATTCAGTTCTCCTCACAAACACCTGAAGCTATACAATTCAAATATATAATAAAACAATACAAATGGAAAAATACATGGTGAAAAAAAAATACAATCAAAAATACATAAGATTGAAAATTTAAATTTAATGAAAACTCTCTAAGCCTTTTAAACAAATCCCACTTCTGACACCAATTGTCACGGATAGACGAGAGCTGACTTAGGAGTTTGTACTTACAGATAATAAATGACTACTACTTTAAACAAAATAACAATTTAATTAGGTACAAATTTACAAATATAAATAGATGAAATCAAATGAAATAATACTGTCAAATGTTTAATGAACTGTTCCTTCTTCTTTATATTAAACTATGAAATCTGGATAAACGATACTACGGAATTTTACGTATTTGGTTTTCGGTAACTACACAAAACTGGCCCAACATAAGCGGTGTACACATTACGGCTGCCCTATTGTCTAGACTCGACTCCAAATATTCTATGTTGCCAAACTATTGATGATAAACACGGAACGCCGCACTGTCAACAGGTTTCACCACCATCTGTACTATATCTCCATACTTTACAATACAAAACTACATACACCTAGCCCGCAAACTGGGACCTATTGAAATACATACTGTACGTTAAGATACAATACTATACTTAAGAAATATACATATGTTTATGTATTACACATGTCGCATAAATAATGACAAATACTTAGTACGACTACTTATGTTCAATCTATAGAAGATTATAGCATATTGAATAATGCATTACTTATACACAAATAATTACGGCATATCGTATAATGCCTTACTATACACAATACAAACTACGGCATATCGTACAATGCCTTACTTTACAAGTCACATAATTGACTTTATTGTATACTATCATTATACAATTACTACACACAATATACAGCTTTTAACGCTGAATATACATTTATTCTTATACGTTGCATATTACTTTACATACTTATGGAGATACATACATCATTGCATTATCGTACGCAAACGTTCCTAAAATACCAAACAATTTCGATACTCGAATATTTACTACAGCCGGAAACATATAACCGTGTTAAACTTTCATTATAATGAACATTAATTAACTTATTACATTTATAAAATAGCAATGTCAAAAATTACAATTACAATTGAAATAATTATTCTATATTTGCGTTGTTGCAGAAAACTGAACACTTTAGAACGAATAATGATTAAATAAATAAGAATAAATTGAATCCTACCTCAGAAATCCAGTGTGTGTGTCCACGCCACATTGTAAACTAACTTTATACAAACATTTCTGACCACACCTTGACTCGTTAAGGTGTTACCTGAGAGTGAATAGTCAGCTCATCAAATACAGGTATCACTGTTACTCAACCCGTTCGACAAGTTTACAGGTAAATGCCCAAGTAAATAGTGGACACTACTTAATTAATTAGATGTAAAATGTGGACATGTATTATACACCGAAGTCTGCAGAATATAGCATTTATAAGATACTGACGTTCTGCAAATCGAAATAGAATTAACAACCAAAATAACAACATATATGTGAGTAAACAAAGTCACCCTGTGACACCTGTCATCGGTGTATTTATATTTTTTTTCACATTTTACTGTAAATTTGACAACTTTTTTGATAATTGTATCAGATGACGAACCACAGCTTTGTTGAAAATTTTACAATTTTGAATTACTTCAACCACTTATCGGATAATTGTATTAGATGAAACTTCAAATTGACCATATTTTATAGATATTTGTATAAAATGTTACACCAAACCTGTCATCAGTGTATTGATAATTTTCCACATTTTACTGTAAATTTGACAACTGTTTTGATAATTCTATCTCAAGTTACCTCGAATCGGTCGTTTGATCAAGATAATTTTCTAATATATTTTGACAATTGTATTAGAAATAAGCTTGAACCAACCACAGCTTTATCAAAAATATTACAACATTCTCCAGTAAATTTTGCCTTTTTTGGATAATTCATTCAGATGTTACATAAAATCGACCATATTCTAAAGATAATTATATAGAACGTAACACCAAACCTGCCATCAGTGTATTGATAATTTTTCAATATTTTACTGTAAATTTAACAGCTTTGTTGATAATTATATTTGATGTTACCTTAAATCGGTCATTTGATCAAGATAATTTTCTCAGATGAACTGACAGTTCTATTTGATGTAAACAGTCAGGGGCATTACTTAAACAAGTAACATTTAAAAATACCTATACAAGTAATGTTGAAAACGAGGCTATTTTAAATATTACTTATATAAGTAACTTTTTTAAATATTATTTTTATAGGTGTCCAACTATACAGATTTTACTAGCTTTAACAAATTATCACGGTCATCTGGTTATTTTTCCCATGAAATATAAACTCTAATCTTTCTGAAACACTTATTGTCTTTCTGACGCACTTATCTTTCATATCGACGCTTTTGGGTCAAAGATTGGTCTCTTGTGACTATTACAATATCATTTTCCTCAAAAATCTTGAAGGTAGACAGATATAAATACTAGATAGAAACTTGTGATTTAAGTAAGACTTGGAATTATTTATAATTTGTAACCGAAAACACTTACATATGTTCCTTAAATAAGTGTTATTACTAATTCTTTCACAGATGTATAAAATAACTTATTCAAGTAATATTTTTGTCATTATTTTTAAAGTAAGCGTTTATCTCTATACTCCTCTAAAATCTAATAAATTCTTCATTTTATGATATTAAATGATGTAAAAATTCATGAAAACTACATTTAGTCCATGCTTCTGTTGAAATTTAAAATAACTCCATTGAGTAATTTTATAATTTTTAAAAACAAAAATTACCTATATAAGGAACTAACAAAAATTACTTGTTTAAGTAATGCCCCTGACTGGTAAACATGAACAAACATAGCTTTGTTGAACAGTTTACATTTTTCAGTTAATTTAACCACTTTTTGGATAATTGTATTAGATGAAACCTTAAATCGACCATATTTGATAGAAATTGTATGAATGTAACACCAAACCTGTCATCGGTGTATTTATATTTTTTTTCACATTTTACTGTAAATTTAACAGCTTTGTTGGTAATTATAGTGATGTTACCTTAAATCGGTCATTTGATCAAGATGATTTTCTTTTATGTATTGACAATTGTATTAAAAGGAAACTTGAACCAACAACAGCTTTATTAAAAAAATCCAACATCTTACAGTAATTTTTGCCACTCTTTGGATAATTAATTCAGATATTACCTTAAATCGACCATATTTTAAAGATAATTGTATAGAATGTAACACCAAACCTGCCATCGGAGTATTGATAATTTTTCCACATTTTACTATAAATTTTCAGTTTTTTTGATAATTACATTTGATGTTACCTTAAATCGGTCATTTGATCAAGATAATTTTCTCAGATGTACTGACAGTTCTATTAGATGTAAACATGAACCAACATAGCTTTGTTGAACAGTTTACATTTTTCAGTTAATTTAACCACTTTTTGGATAATTGTATTAGATGAAACCTTAAATCGACCATATTTGATAGAAATTGTATGAATGTAACACCAAACCTGTCATCGGTGTATTTAAATTTTTTTTCACATTTTACTGTAAATTTGACAACTTTTTTGATAATTGTATTTGATGTTACCTTAAATCGGTCATTTGATTGAGATAATTTTCTAATATGTTTCGACAATTGTATTCGAATTCAAATTAAACCAACCACAGCTTTATTAAAAAATTGCATTATTTTTCAGTAAATTTTACCACTTTTTGGATAAATCATTCAGAAGTGACCTTAAACCGACCATATTCGAAAGATAATTGTATAGAATGTAATAACAAACCTGCCATCGGTGTATTGATAATTTTCCACATTTTACTGTAAATTTGACAACTTCTCTGATTATTATATTTGATGTTACTTTCAATCGGTCATTTGTTCCATATCATTTTCTGAGATGTACTGTCAGTTGTATCAGATGACGAACCACAGCTTTGTTGAAAATTTTACAATTTTGAATTACTTCAACCACTTTTTGGATAATTGTATTAGATGAAACTTCAAATTGACCATATTTTATAGATATTTGTATAAAATGTAACACCAAACCTGTCATCAGTGTATTGATAATTTTCCACATTTTACTGTAAATTTGACAACTGTTTTGATAATTGTATCTCAAGTTACCTCGAATCGGTCGTTTGATCAAGATAATTTTCTAATATATTTTGACAATTGTTTTAGAAATAAGCTTGAACCAACCACAGCTTTATTAAAAATATTACAACATTCTCCAGTAAATTTTGCCATTTTTTGGATAATTCATTCAGATGTTACATAAAATCGACCATATTCTAAAGATAATTATATAGAACGTAACACCAAACCTGCCATCAGTCTATTGATAATTTTTCCATATTTTACTGTAAATTTAACAGCTTTGTTGATAATTATATTTGATGTTACCTTAAATCGGTCATTTGATCAAGATGATTTTCTTTTATGTATTGACAATTGTATTAAAAGGAAACTTGAACCAACAACAGCTTTATCAAAAAAATCCAACATCTTACAGTAATTTTTGCCACTCTTTGGATAATTAATTCAGATATTACCTTAAATCGACCATATTTTAAAGATAATTGTATAGAATGTAACACCAAACCTGCCATCGGAGTATTGATAATTTTTCCACATTTTACTATAAATTTTCAGTTTTTTTGATAATTACATTTGATGTTACCTTAAATCGGTCATTTGATCAAGATAATTTTCTCAGATGTACTGACAGTTCTATTAGATGTAAACATGAACCAACATAGCTTTGTTGAACAGTTTACATTTTTCAGTTAATTTAACCACTTTTTGGATAATTGTATTAGATGAAACCTTAAATCGACCATATTTGATAGAAATTGTATGAATGTAACACCAAACCTGTCATCGGTGTATTTAAATTTTTTTTCACATTTTACTGTAAATTTGACAACTTTTTTGATAATTGTATTTGATGTTACCTTAAATCGGTCATTTGATTGAGATAATTTTCTAATATGTTTTGACAATTGTATTCGAATTCAAATTAAACCAACCACAGCTTTATTAAAAAATTGCATTAGTTTTCAGTAAATTTTACCACTTTTTGGATAAATCATTCAGAAGTGACCTTAAACCGACCATATTCGAAAGATAATTGTATAGAATGTAATAACAAACCTGCCATCGGTGTATTGATAATTTTCCACATTTTACTGTAAATTTGACTACTTCTCTGATTATTATATTTGATGTTACTTTCAATCGGTCATTTGTTCCATATCATTTTCTGAGATGTACTGTCAGTTGTATCAGATGACGAACCACAGCTTTGTTGAAAATTTTACAATTTTGAATTACTTCAACCACTTTTTGGATAATTGTATTAGATGAAACTTCAAATTGACCATATTTTATAGATATTTGTATAAAATGTAACACCAAACCTGTCATCAGTGTATTGATAATTTTCCACATTTTACTGTAAATTTGACAACTGTTTTGATAATTGTATCTCAAGTTACCTCGAATCGGTCGTTTGATCAAGATAATTTTCTAATATATTTTGACAATTGTTTTAGAAATAAGCTTGAACCAACCACAGCTTTATTAAAAATATTACAACATTCTCCAGTAAATTTTGCCATTTTTTGGATAATTCATTCAGATGTTACATAAAATCGACCATATTCTAAAGATAATTATATAGAACGTAACACCAAACCTGCCATCAGTCTATTGATAATTTTTCCATATTTTACTGTAAATTTAACAGCTTTGTTGATAATTATATTTGATGTTACCTTAAATCGGTCATTTGATCAAGATGATTTTCTTTTATGTATTGACAATTGTATTAAAAGGAAACTTGAACCAACAACAGCTTTATTAAAAAAATCCAACATCTTACAGTAATTTTTGCCACTCTTTGGATAATTAATTCAGATATTACCTTAAATCGACCATATTTTAAAGATAATTGTATAGAATGTAACACCAAACCTGCCATCGGAGTATTGATAATTTTTCCACATTTTACTATAAATTTGCAGCTTTTTTGATAATTATATTTGATGTTACCTTAAATCGGTCATTTGATCAAGATAATTTTCTCAGATGTACTGACAGTTCTATTAGATGTAAACATGACCAACATAGCTTTGTCTAACAGTTTACATTTTTCAGTTAATTTAACCACTTTTTGGATAATTGTATTAGATGAAACCTTAAATCGACCATATTTGATAGAAATTGTATGAATGTAACACCAAACCTGTCATCGGTGTATTTATATTTTTTTTTCACATTTTACTGTAAATTTGACAACTTTTTTGATAATTGTATTTGATGTTACCTTAAATCGGTCATTTGATTGAGATAATTTTCTAATATGTTTTGACAATTGTATTCGAATTCAAATTAAACCAACCACAGCTTTATTAAAAAATTGCATTATTTTTCAGTAAATTTTACCACTTTTTGGATAATTCATTCAGAAGTGACCTTAAATCGACCATATTCGAAAGATAATTGTATAGAATGTAATAACATATATTGATAATTTTTCCACATTTTTCTGCGCAGTGATGTCAAGGCAATTTCGCCGAATTTCGCGGACTTTTTGTCAGGGGTAGGTAACTCCGCAATTACCTCATTATATATTCATCAATGGCGGATTCCGTAAGCAGTGTCCATCGATAAAATTGTTGAATACAAATTGCATGCGTGCACGCGGAAAAAAAAGGGATACTGGTATGATGTCATTTGATTATTAAAACACGATTACGGCATTTTTGTGCTGAAACTGTATTATAAATGGTTACAATAGATGTTTGTATTGCTGGGATTAGACCCCGCCCTACTTCCGAGAAGCAACCAATCAGAAGCCGATCGCCGTCTTTAGATGCTTGAAGTTTGCAGAATAGAAAGCACCTTGCCTGAACCCTGACAGAAGTAAGTGACAGCTACAAAATATGTAAGCATTAATGAATGTAAGTTGTTTACTTTGTATTTCATTCATTTCAGTAGACGACAAGAGGTAGGGAATTAGAAAAAACGAGTTTTGCTTCATGGCAATCATGCTACACGTGGTCAGATCAACAGGGGGGAAATATATAAAAAGGTATAATTGACTCCCTTTTTTAAATTAATAGAGTAGCGGATGAAATAAATGTGTATACTAGTGTTTCTACCACTTGCATTCCCGATTGTCAAGACACCATTCACAGCGTTGCTCTGTTGCTTCGTGAAAATTGTTCCATTTTTGTGTGTGCACCTAGCTTGTCCATATTCAGGTAATCATGTCTGGTGATCAATTTATATTTTTATGATCCAGTAACAAAAATTAAATCGGCCTATCAAGATATCATAGATTAGAAGTAAACATGGTAAAATAGCCTTTCAAAGTCATAATTAATTGGACTGGAGGAGGATTAATTACCCCCCCCCCCCCTATTTTCAACATGTTCAACCATGCCTAGACAAAACCCTGTCTTATTCTGTATGTGCTTCTCTGAAGTCAGGAGCTGACTGTTGTTGCCAATATCATATTTGTTCTTTTGTAGTCGTGTTGATAAATCAGGCTGTCAGTTTTCTTGTTTGAATTATGTTATGTTTTGTTTTGTCTGGGCCTTACTTATTTTAGTATACTAGCTTGCTATGAATTATGGGTTTTGTTCATTGTTGAATGCATTATTGGAACCAATAGTTACTTATATTTACTTCATTTGGTCTCTGATGGATAGGCCAGTCTCATTGGCAATCTGGCAGTGATAACATATTGTCCTAGTCCTAATAATTATGATGTCTTGCAAGGCTATTTTAATTTTTTTCTGGGACACCCAGAAAAAAAATTAAAATAGCCTTGCAAGACATCATAATTATTTTGACTAATGTTATCCTTACTTTATTTCCATGTGTGTACACATAACTGCCAGATGAATATTTAGTGCCTTCAAGATCCACAGTGAAATAGGTAAGATGAGGGTTGATCCCAGAGCATGCAAAAATGAATAAAGTTAATACACAACATTTGTTATGTGCCTGTCTAAACCTGGGAGTCTGTAATTAAGTGTTGTCCTTATATTACAAATTTTTAGCTCACTATATGGTATGGGAATGACTCAGGAATGATTCCTTTACACACAGTGATATTATGAGCTGCTGGAATAGGTAGTCTGCACCAAAAACTTTTCTGACTACTAGTAAAGAAGACCAGTATTCCGACATTTTATTTATGTGTCTAAGCAAAGTTTTTCAAAAACTTGATAGTTCATATAAAATTTTTACTTGTCTAGGGCATCAGCCTAGCAGTCACTGAATAAGTCTTTCTCCAGCTTGAGAATACATGTATGTGAATAGGTGTGGAAAAATATCAAAAATATAAAATAAGGTCATTAAAAACTTCCAATGGCTTGTATATATTTGTATGACAAGCCCTGTCATTTTTTTCAGAAGTCTTGCTGTAAGTAAATATTTTACTTCCAGAATCTTAGCCAAAAATATTCCACTGAAAACTCAACCAACATGACCAATATGGGAAAAAGTTACATTTTTTAAGATCCTAATTATATGATAAGGGTGGGGTAACAGAATCGCAATGGCACCCCACCCCCTATCAATTAAGTATTGAAGTGGTCCCCTCGAGGGAAATTATGAGTTTGTCTTATGATGGACTTGTGAAGGCCTTGCAGTGATCGATATTTGCCTCATTGGCGATCATACAACATCTCCTTATTTTTCTATATATTCTTATTGTTACAATCATATGACAATGTACCTTTTTTTCTATAATATTATAGATTAATAATATCTGTTCTGTAAAAAAAGAGGGGTGCTTACTGCTACAATCTATCAAACTACATGTAGGTTAAGATGGGAAAATTATTGAGTAGAATATCCACTTTTTTAACATTTTAATTATTACATTCTACTTTCATTTCTCGTCAAGTTTTAAAAAGTGGATTTTCTATACTCCGAAAGATCGTTGATCATAGTAAGTATGAAAATATAGAAAAAAACGCTTATTTATTCATGCTATTAGTGTTCATAGGTACGGATGGCCGAAAAATGTATAAAAAATATAAAAAAAAATAAATAGTAAAATACCAAAATCAACAAAAAGCAAATAGAAATTAAGAAATATATACATGTATGCATTTAATATAGGGACAGAAGAAATCAGTCTACCAGTTAAACTACAAACCCTACTGTTTAGTCTCAATAATAGCCTACCATAAAGTTTTTTTTTTTTTCATTTTTCATTAAGCACTGTCTAAGTCGGAATGTTGCTCCCATAGACTCGAAAATATTTGAAAAAAAAACACCATAAAATTATGAAAAATCACGACCAATATACCCTAGCTTTTTTTTTTTTTTACATGTAACTGGAACCGCACATGTACTATTTTATTTGGCCTTATTTGATACATACAAAAATTAGCATCCGTAGTAGCATATGGTCCAAAACGGTGAAAAAGGGGGATGGTTATTTGCATGTAAAACTGGTTTAAGAGTCCTTCCTTCAACTATCATGGTCTAGACGAAACTTTAATGAACCAATAAGCTTCATAATAAACAGTTCATTAATCAGAGAAGTGTTGTTAATTATATTATAAATGAAAACAAAACTGTTAGTTTCAGTGCTGGATCCAGGAATTTTTATAAGTGGGGTCCACTGACTGCCTAAGACATGTAAGAGGGGGCCCTCTCAGGTCAATCGTCAGTGATTCCATTGTATAATGAACCAAATTTTTCACTGAAAAGGGGGAAACTTCCTTTGCGTGTGTGCAAATTGCAATTTTTATACTGTAAATTAAGAAATTGTGGAGTGATTCTATTTATGCAAATAATAGGTCTTGATGAGTACGACTATCTCATTAATATAAGGACTCCAATCTCCTAACTGATTCATATATGACATGTACACAGCTCTTTCTAAAAATTTTAATAATTAATCTCGCATTTTGTCTGGCATCATTTAGCAGTGAAAATATAGCAAAATTGCCCTCTAGATGTCCTTTGAATGTTTTGTTGGATTTCTATCTCCTTGATCTATGCAGTCGGGGGGGGGGGGGGGGGGGGGGGGGTCGGATAGGTCCTGATCCCGAGGTCCCGAATTTAAAGAAATTTAAATCCCGAAATTCGAAAAAAGAATTCCCGGATCCCGAAAGTATCAATCCCAAAATCCCAAGCTTAAAAACAACTGGAGTCCCAATAAAGGTCAGATCCCCCCCACCAGTATGCTCCTTTTATTCATATCTTTTTCAATTGAATTGCTTTACATTTGTCATTTGACATGTTTGAGGCCTTACACACATGTAGCTTATGTACAAGCAGGACCTGCTTACCCTTCCGGAGCACCTGAGATAAACAAGTTTTTGGTGGGGTTCGTGTTGCTTAGTCTTTAGTTTTCTATATTTTGTCATCTGTACTATTATTTGTCTGTTTGTCTTTTTATATTTGGCCATGGTGTTGTGAGTTTGTTTTCGATCTATGAGTTTGACTGTCCCTCTGGTATCTTTCGTCCCTCTTTTATGCTGTATGGGTTTTTCTCAATGTGGCCACACTGTGACCTATAGTTAAATTGAGAACTTCTCTGTGAATTGGTTTTTTTTACTGAGAATTAGCATGCCACATCTTCTGATTTTATATGTTTATATTATACAAATATCACTAATAACAATTTTATTGTGTTACAAAACTATTTCAATATTTTAAATACAAGTAATACTAAATTCAAAATTCATTTGTAAATTTTGGGCCACTAATTCTTCCAGATGAGTAAAGGTCTGATTTGACTTGTCCATGACGAGTACTCTTACTACATATTCTAATGCAATTATTTTGTATCAATGGTTCTGATTGGATGACAGTAAGAGTAAAATTCTCTATCTTATTGTCTGTAACTAAGGAAGCCGACATTTTGAATTGCGGAATGTATTGACATGCAATTTCTACAATAATAAGCAAAACACCCACTTGTTGCACCTAGAAATTTTTCTTTTTATCAAATTTTATTACATTCTGAAGCGGTCAAGAAGCCAGAAACCGCCCGGTTTTTACGTTTGACGCCGGAAGCATACCTATGATGTCACCTAGTTTAGGGGCCAAAGAAGATAACATCTTTTCGCAGAATTTTCTTAAATGAAAGTTTTACACTGAAATAATGATTGAAATTGAATTATGTACTTGTTTTGATTAGAATAGAAATAACTGTATTGTATTTGAAGCTTTGCGGACGTCCATCAGTAGTTTTACTGTCGCAAATACCCGTTTATCTGTCTCCGCTACGCGTTCGCCAGGTAAACTAAATTTTCGACAGTAAAACTACCGATGGACGTCCGCAAAGCTTCAAATACAATACAGTTATCTCTTAAGTATGGTTTCAGCTCATTGTCGAAGGATGTATATTTACCTCTAATTGATTAAATTCATGTCATTTGGATTCTGTTGGATTGTTTTCTCATTGGCAATTATAGAACATCTCCTAAATTTTATTTTCAAGTTTTTCATAATAATACAAGCATGACAAGTAAGGGTTGTTCCTAGACAAACATGCATTAGAACTCTGAAATTGTAGTGTCTTAGAGTTTTCATGAAGTGAAAGTTAAAAAGAATTCCAAAATTATAATATGCTGTGGATTCATCACTTTTTCGTGGTTTCTTACATTTGTAGTTTAGTAAAAGCTTACATACTAGCCTAAGGAGAATTTGTACGTAACTATATTGAACGTTTTTGATTAGGTTCACCAATGAAATCTTCGAAAATTGATTTCCAACAAATATAAAACTGAATGATCTGCAGTAAATCTCTATAGATCTCTCTTGTTGCAACATTTTCAAAGTGCTTTCTGTTAGCCTAGGGGTCATCCATAATAATTGTCAATCATTTTCCAAAGTGTACAAAACGTACACTTGGGAGGAGGGGGTTAAAAAATCAAACATTTTTACCGTACACTTTTTTTTAATTTCTGGAATATTTTCGTTTCCACAGGGTTCAGTTTTTATTACCTCGATGAAGCTATTTATCATCTATGGGTTTGAAAATAATGTGAAATTGTACATTAAAAGTAGCATGTTTCAAATTATATGCAAGCATCACAGATACATGTCATACAATAAAACAGTTATATGATTCAGTTTATTTTTAATGCAAATTTCTATATTAAACTAAATTATAATTATGATAATAGACAGGATATTCTTTTTATTAAGAATGATTGATTATAGTCTAATATCTGAAAATGGTTGATGTACACTTTTTTGAGGGAGGGTGGGGGTCTGAAAAAGTATATGTTTTGTACACTTTGGAAAATGGTTGACAATTAATATGTGGATGACCCCTTAATTTTAACAAATTTATATTCTGAAAAATTACACTAAACTAGATTATTACTTCTTATGGTGGTTCACTCTGCATTCAGAAGGTCACTTCCATATTGATTGAAGTTACCCTCTTTCCAGGCTTGTGTCTGGCAAGATTTTACATATCTTGGCTGCATTCCCCACCCACCACCACATTGCAAATTTCAGTCCAAGAGGAACCTTTTTTATACTGTTCACTTTAATAAAATTGCTGTGTAAAAATTAGTTAGATTTCTATTTATGTATTAATTGTAATTTATATAGCAAAATGATTACATAACTTTCCCATGTTTGCTGCCCACCTTTATTTTTTAGTCTGAAGAAACTATAGTGGTTTCAATTACTTTTTATTTTTACGGTTTTAACAAATTAAATGCTTGCCATTATTTGAAGAAATATTGTCACATGCAGACATAATTGATATTTTTAAAACATTAACCTGTTTAAATTAAAAAAGAATATGACTTATTCGCATATTTATCATTTACTCTATTTATAAATAACTTTTGTTCGAAGGAGAGAAAACAATCAGATTCATTTAATATCAGAATTTCCTGAAGGTGCTTGACTTAGACTGATGAAATAATGCAATACAAAATATGGCATGAAATGAAGTATGGAGAATTTTACACAGCAAGTAAACCCTTAAATGCCATTTACATCTTCTCTGAAACCACTGTTTTTAATACTTCTTCTTTGAAACCACTTTTTTTATTACACCTTTTTTGAAACAAAAAAATTAATTAATTTGCAATTTGAAAAAAAATTGGTATATTTTTGTTATATTGCCAGTCATTATGATTTTATTGTTGGTCCTTTTTTCAATTTCTGGTACTTTATTATTAAGTTAAATTATTTTATTATTTTTTCAGTCTTTATTTATATAAGAATATTTTAAACTTAATTAACTCTTCAAAAAGAGAAATTATTAATGCACACAAGAACTGTGTACAAAACATTAACATCATGTTTAAACTTTATTAATGATTATAAACATTAAAATTAGTTATAAAAAAGCTAGAAATTTAGCAGAAAATTTATGAAATCCGAGATGAGAAGCTAAAACACTTGTCATAATTTAGTTCAAAATGGTACAGATCATAATAAATCACATGACCAACCCTATGGCCAACCTACCATGATACTGTTTCCTATACACATTTTAGATGACCAGATATTTTAACCATCACCTGGATACCTAATAAAATGGCAAAGATTAACATTACCTTTTTTAGAAAGGAAAATAATAATATTACCATGATGACTACAGTGCATGTCAGTGTGACATTATTGAGTCAAGTCATATCCATTAATTGTTGTCAAATCCAGTGAATTGCTATGTCATATCCAGTAAATTATGTTATCATATCCCAGGGGTGTCTGGTACTGAAAGGCCAATGCATCATCCAGCCTGCCTATGCTTTTATCTAGCAAGTCTGTATAAACGTCTCCTTCTAAATTCTAGATACAGGGTGGACTTGGTATTTCATGATTTTTGTGTCTCTTTCAACATTTCCTATTGAGCAAAGATTGGAATATGGGTTTAGCGTAGAAAAACCCACACTGACCCTTAATTCTTTCAGAACCCTATCAATGACTTTTTCCTATTATTTTAAGAATGAAAGGTAAAGCGCGGAACAACCACACTGACCCATGGTATACTAGTCATATCAAATGGTTTAAGGAAGGACTCTTAAATTCAGATGTTGTCTTTATAACTTGTTTAAAAATACTTGTCCCGTTGCATGGATGTACTTGTCCTATTGGTTGAACTTCGAATTTCCGCACCCCTGGGATTATCGAGTAAATCATTGTCATATCCAGTATATTTTTGTGTCATATTAGTTAAATTTCTGTCATATCCTGACAGTGATATCATCCTGATGTTATTGGAAACTTGGTATAAATCTCTGGTTGTACTCATGGCGGTAACCTAAGTACAGGTAATGAGGCCTGATACTGTATTCACTGTTTTGAAAAAAAGAATTTAGGAAAAAGCTTCTAACCATGCTTATTATTGAACCAAACTGGAATTGAACATTCTCATTATAGTCTTAAACCTAAAATATTTGAAAATTGTATTTGAATCAAACTTGCAATTGTATGAAACTATTTTAAAATCTGACATGTACTTGACTTCAGTTCCCATTTTTTACACCAATGAGTCTCAATATTACATTCTTGATAAGGTTTTTCTGCAGATTTATAGATATGCAGTCTCCTGGACTTAATTACAAAATATATTAATTTCAAACAGTTTATACTGAAGATGTCAGAATACAGCTACAGCCATGTTTGTCTATTGAAGAGGTCCCCTTCATAAATCCTTTCATATTAACCACAAGGTCTATTTAAAAAACAGGGGCAGGCTTTGTAAATGAATGTAGTTGCAACAAGGTTTTAGTAAATGCTCCTATCGAAGGTCAAATTGTGACTAAGGTTCACATGGAAGAGCAGCAATTAAAACGGTTCTGATTTTCCATTTGTTTTGTCTTTTTGTAATTGCCTGTTGTTTACATGGGATGCTGTCTGCCATATTTTTTGATATTTTGCTTTAGCACAAATCAGGATATAGATTTACTGGTTTGAATCATTTCTCAATTTGTTCACGCCAGGTTCAATTGTATCTTGCTTCTTAGTATAGGTTTTGCTCATTGCTAAAGGCCCTCCTGAACAATGATCTAAAATTACATTCTAGTCTGTTTGTATGGCTATCTGAGGAATAATTGTGTCATTTGCAATTATATCACATTTCCTTATTTTTTGTCTCCTATTTCATACTGTATAAATTTTCCAGCCCTAATATTATATATAGTTATACATCAGCAGTAGGAATTATTCGGAGGATTCAACACACATATTCAGTTATGGTAGTTTGTAATTATCCATTGTTTGAAAGTGTTGCCAGGGTACCCTCTAAACAACCTGCCCCCTTCCCCTTTTTTATGTTTTTTGCCTTTATGAAAATAGCCTTATGATCCAAGCCACTAAGGGTGCACATTTATATAAAAATATCCAGTGCACCATTTTACATATTAAAGTGCTCATTATACAATTTTATGATTGATCAATTCACTATTAAATGTACATTAACATGATTAATGTAGCGGTTACTGAGTATAAAATAAAGCAGGGTTCATATTCGTATGAAATTAACATGTTCTAGTTCTTATATGCATGTGATATTTGCCACTTGATGTTAAATACCTGCCAACATGGCCAAGAGGCTAAAACAATATATAATTTATCTGAACTTAAACCCATTACATTTGTTTGCACCGGTCCTAAGTCAGGAACCTGATGTTTAGTAGTCGTTTGTTGATGTGGTTTACAAGTGTTTCTTGTTTCTTGTTTTTTAGAAAGGTTAGACCATTGGTTTTCCCGTTCAAATGGTTTTACAAATGTCATTTTTGGGGCCCTTTATGGCTTGCTGTTCGGTGTGAGCCAAGGATCTGTGTTGAAGACCTCACTTTGACCTATAATTACTTTTACAAATTGTGACATGGATGAGAGAGTTGTCTCATTGGCACTCAAACCACATTTCTTGTATTTATTGAAATATAAATTCAAAGTGTATGATACATAACTGACATAACTTGCGTATACACTGGATGTTTTTAAGAAATAACTATAGTTAAATAGTAAAAAAGGTAGTATATGTAGAATTTAGAAAATAGTTTTTTCTTAAATTTCTTGTGCTGCACAGTGACCAATAGCTGCTAACTTCTAAACGTATGTCCTTTTGGTCAATTGTAGATAAATGTATCATTGGCAATCATACCACATCTCCTTATTTTATAACTTAAGTAGGTATGGCATTTTGTAAAATTATTTTATATGTAACATTTAAGAATTATTATGTAGTGCACTGGACATTAAAAGTAGTACATTCACCAGTGATCAAGCAGCTTTTGAGCAATCTCCTTGTCAGCTAACAAATTCTCCCGGTTCTCCTTTCCATCATCTTTTGTTGTCTCTTCTTTCAGGGCAAAATATTTCTTGCTGACCTGAATCTGTAGCTTGGAGAAAGATTGATCAAAAGCCGATATAAAGGATTTATGACCGGGGTGTTTTAGCTTCAATTCCCTGTACTTAATGCAGTCTTCCACATCTGATGATGGGCCAAGTAGTTGGACAACCAGGTCGAATGTTGTCTTCTTTCTACGTGATGCTGAAGCATAAAAAGGTATATACTTAGTAAAATTATACTGAATTTTCACGTACATCCCTTCTTACAAGTATTTTTTTTTTTAATATTTTTTTAATTCAGTCAAACTAGAAAAATAGCTACATAAAAATGTATGTTTTATTCCTAAAATATTAGATGCTGCTGCATGCAGTGAGTAACTTAGTCTGCATACTAATAATAATCTTTAATTTAGCACACAACTTGTAGCAATATTGATTAACAACATGCATTATATTAATTTTGTATTACAAATTTTATTTAGAAATAACTCTTCAGAAATGTCATTTCACTTCTTATTTTGCTCTTATTAACTTATTACCAAAGTTCAAGTAATAATATTACTACTTACCAAATTCTTGGTTGGAAATTTCAGAATCAAATAATTTCCTTTTGCATGATAGTGGTTTATTAGCTGAATTTTACATAGAAACAACATAGAAGAAAATTATTGGCTTCGATATATCTGATCAGTATTAGAAAATGAAGATTGTGTAACCTACCTGGTAATGGTTTTGGTTTGGTGATCAGGTTTTCATTGGCATCAGTGCTGTTATGTTGTACAGCTCATCTCAAAACTGAAATTAAAACATATTTTATATATATCCTGTATATCTGAATGATGTGGAGGTATAAGAATAGAAAGAAGTGTTATGATTGCCAATAAGATATCTCTACACTAGAGACCAAATCAACACAGAATTAAACAACTACAGGTCGCTATACTTCATTCAACAAAATTTGTTGGTCAACAAATCTTGAAATGTTATTTTTTTTATGGTCAGGTATGACATTGAGATTGTTAATAATGATAATACTGTGATTGGAGGGATTTTTATCTTTTAATACTGTATGTAGTCTTCTAAATGTGTACAAATTAAATGAATCATTCAAAGATCTGCCATCCAAATCAAAATATGTAAATACCATATACAAAAATGACATACTACTTCAAACAACGATCAGGTATATCAGTTGTTCTGCCTATAATCATCATAATGAAATGTGTGGTTAGCAAAATTGTTTACCTTCAATGTAGGATTTGTACTTGTCCTTGGTTTCAGAGTTCTGTTGTTGTTTTCTTTGATGGTCAACTGCTAGTACATGTACTTCAGGTGGATCTGTTTTAAGGAAATGAAGGAATGTTTGCATATTTATTTATTTACATTTTCACCATGGGATTTATGCTTTTAAGATGTATAAGAAATTACATAATATTTCAATAACTGAGATCATATATAATATATATTAACTGTTGATAGTATACACTTCAATATTAAACGAAGAAGAAAAAAATGGAAAGAGAATTGACACAATAAAGGTAGACATTTAAAACCCATAAATCAAAACAAAGCTTGCAATTACATTAATTATAAATAATTCAATAATAAGGAAAACTGTTGACTTTATTTTTTTGAAGAAGTATATATTATGTTTTATTTCCTGTAATTTTCAGGAGAAGCTTACCAGAATGACGAGAGGGTTTCACTTTCAGAAGTGTACACCCTTCCTCCATGGCATTGCTGACCTCATCATTTGAATCAGTAAATTCATCTACTGGCAGATGACTAGAGTCCCTAATTTGATCCATTGGTTCGTCTTTGGTAATTGTAATAGCTGCAAAAAAGGTAAGTGCTTCTCTCATTAATCATGATCCAAATTTTCTCTTGCTTTAATATTAAAAATGACTGACTTGTAACTAATGCAGGACATGTATGTACATGTAAATATAAAAAAGAAGATGTGGTA
This sequence comes from Mytilus californianus, assembly GCF_021869535.1. Lineage (NCBI taxonomy): Eukaryota > Metazoa > Mollusca > Bivalvia > Mytilida > Mytilidae > Mytilus > Mytilus californianus. The sequence continues at coordinate 35,943 of NW_026262744.1, forward strand.
TGATTGCCAATGAGACAACTCTCCACAAGAGACCAAATGACACAGAAATTAACAACTATAGGTCACCGTACAGCCTTCAACAATGAGCAAAACCCATACCGCACAATCAGCTATAAAAGGCCCCGTAATGACAATGTAAAACAATTCGAACGAGAAAACTAACGGCCTAATTTATGTAAAAAAAACGAACAAAAAACAAATAATTATGTAACACAAACAATCGACAACCACTGAATTACAGGCTCCTGACTTGGGACAGGCACATACATACAGAATGTGGTGGGGTTAAACATGTTAGCGGGATCCCAACCCTCCCCTAACCTGGGACAGTGGTGTAACAGTACAACATATTATGGGAAAAATGTACCCATTTTATGGGAAAAAATCACATTTGTTGATCATTAGTTTTTTAATAAACATGTAGCTTGAATGGGTCATCTCCTTCTAATAATAATGATTTTTACATCGGATGACCGTGATTGTATGTATATATTTATTCAAATTTAATAATACTATGATATTATTACGTGAGTATTTCTGTATTGGCCTTGTTATTGGTCCGAGGCTTGCTGTATTGGCCTGAGGCAAAGCCTAGGGCCAATCCCAGCTGGCCGAGGACCAATAACAAGGCCAATTCAGAAATACACGTAATAGTATCTTTATTAATTAACTACAGTGTTACAATATTTTTTTTATTTCATTTCACAAGAGATAAACATTTTTACCTTGAAGTGGAACTATCCAAATCTCAGTTTCTTTTTATAAGATGCAATATCTAATGATCTGGTGCAGTTTCCAGGTGTCTTCAGCATTTTGTCATCTGATGAATTTTTCTACCCTTTCCAGTCACTATAAAGTGTTACAATTTAAATTTAGACGCAACACATAAATAGTAATTGGAAAGGTACTGCCATTGCATGTGTTATGCAGAAACAAATTGAATATATTTAAAAAAAAATAATGTAGACAACTATCCATAAGCCAACTGACCAAAGAACGAAGATTTGCACAATTACAGGTCACCCTTCCAGAATGCATATGCCTGGTTCGGGTTTAAAAATAAATGACAGTTTACAAAACATAAGAAGCGAAAGTAAACAGTAAATCGATTTGTACAATCGTAAAATTATGAGGTCGACAAGAAATGAACTTTGTGATAATCTACTCGTTCCCCAAACCTGAAATAATTCCATCGTCTGCTTTCAAAATGCTTTTTAAATGAATGTGAGCGTCTTTAGCCTGAAATATATGCCATACTGAACGTTTCAGCATGTTTATGGTGAGTAAATGAAAACTGCGTCTTCCAAACAACTGTTTACTTTCAGTTTGTGTGTGTATCGTGACTTTCGATCTAAAAACTAGAGACGTTCCGAAATCCTGTATTGGCCGGATCAGAACTCGGCCAATACAGAAAAAAAATCTATATTGGCCGAGTTATTCTGTATTGGCCGAGTTGACACCTTTATATTGCATAGGCAGTTTTCATCATATTAAGTCCAATAACAGTGTAGTTAATTAATAAATATATATAAATGATTCTTTGGTACCATAATTTTACCTTCATAATCTTGTCTGTCAGGCTGGTAACTGATGGTGATATCTGATGCATTGTCTTCTGTAAAAGAGAAATTTATAGATTATAAAAAAAATGATGCATGTTAGCAGTGCACAAATATATACTTTTAGAAGAATAAAACAAATATTCCTTTTATTTAATGTATTCAAAAAACATATTATGAACATGATGAAAGTACCTTTCAATGTGTGTTTTACACACCAAGACACATTTTTTGAATTTCCATCATCATCAAACACCTTCAGTTTTTTTAAAGGTAGCAGTAAATACCCACTTTCAAATTTATCGACTACCTTAGCCCAAGCATTTTTCAAAATTTGTTCCTCGTCTTTCAGGCCAGATGATCTGAAATGGTGAAGTGGAGGTCCCTCAGGTCTTGAGGAGGGATCATTTGGGCCATCAAAAAAGACCAACCCTCCATTTTCGAAAGACCACCAGACATCTTGACCCTGCAACATGAAATCTGCAATTCTCTCCAGATGGCATTGTACAAAGGAAGGTCGCTTATTGATTAGTTCTGCTGAAAATGTAGATCTTGGTCTTTCTGGCAACAGCCTTGCCTGCCTACTTATTGTTGAATCCTGTAATTAAATGACTCTGGTTTATCAGGTGCGTTCTGCTGACTATTGAACCTTAGCATAGCATTGTCAGCAATACATTTGGGTTGTCTGTTGGTCGTCATTTCCGAAATTCTTCTTAAGTCGCCAAAACATCTTTCCTCTTGTTCAGTGTGAACAGATCGTAAAGAGAAAATTCTAAAAGTGTTGGGAAGATGGACTGTGACACTATGAAAATGACTGCCGTAAAACTTTCTAGACGTCATTTTTAATGGTTTTCCAATGACATTCCTGCATACTATACCAAATATTAAAGCCTGATTGAAAATTCTTAAAATCATCTTAGGTGTTCTTGATTCACTGGGAAGGTATGAAATGTTAACAATTTCAACAAGGGAATTTATAAGCTGCATAATGTTGTCCTCTATTTTTTATTTTTCCATTACCATGTAAATCGGATGAAACTGGGCCAATTTAATTAAAAACAGACGAGCATCTGATCCTTTGATCTGGTTTTTGTCACCAATTGTGCTGTTTGAAAAATTTGAAAACTGCTTTTGAACGGATGAATCAGAGATATGAAACGGTAACTCTGTAATTACGTTTTGGATTACATTCGTTAAATCATGTAGGGGTTCACAGCCAAGAATTTCATATTTTCCAATGTTTAGATCTTGTGATGTCAGGTGTAGACTGTTTGTCATCAATGCTGGTGGTCTACAAATACCATGCAGTGTCGTAGTCAAAATAGCTTGAAGGTCTGGTTTAAGGGAACAGTCAAAATCAATTTTCCTGCAGTCTAACTCTGTCATGATTTCAACTTTTTTCAGGTTTTGATAGGGGTTTGGACAGCCTTTTTTCAATTTCTGTAGGGAATTTGATGAAGTGGCCAACCTGCATCTGTCATCCAAATCTTGAGCGGAAACATGGAAGCAATGGAGTAGATTGGTATGTTGTTCAGCATGAACTCCACAAAGACATGGGTAATTTCCCCCTCGTTGTTGACCACCTTCAAACTGCCTGGCAGGTCCATCTCCGCTAAAAAGTCGTAAGCAGTCCTGTATTTCGTAGTCGTCATGTTTGATTGGGGTGTCTATATCTTCCAAGTCCTCCATTCTAGTTTCTACATATGTCATTTGTTCTTCATCTTTACAACCTGCATTTAATATTTGAATGAATTAATTTTATAAGTGGCATCATGGACAGGTCTCCAAGTTTTTTTTTTGGGGTTCAAAAATTAATAAAATCATAGATTCTGAGTTCTACATTCTTTTTCTTGTGCATGTTTTATTTATTTTTTGTGGGGGGTGAGGGGGGGGGGGGGGGGTTGAAGGGGGATTTAAGCTTTGCTCACAGAACCATTAGTAACGCAAAATTAAATAGCCGTGAAGTGGCCTAGAAATGGTAAAACACGAAATAAAGTAGTTCACTGTTCAATGTATTTTTGAGGTGTTTTTTTTATTATTATGTTGGTGAATTAAATGTCTCGAACGAACAATTAAGCAGCTAACATATATTTTGGTATGAATTAAAATTTTGATAAATTTCACAATAAGAAGTGATTAAATACAGGAAATTTAGTGTCCATTGTTAACAATTTCTTTTAGGGGGAACATGTGTGGATGTATACTATTTATGTACTATATGATTTATAAAAATGTTTTATCTTGTACAATCATTTTTTTCAGCATCACGATAAAAAGAATATCCGGCAATAAATGGAATACAGATTTTCTATATAGGACAATGACGGAGCAGGTAATTTTTTTTATTTTACAGCAAAATGCCTAGAGTGTGTAGGTAAAGGTAGTATAATATTTGGTTAGCTTGCTTGCTAGCTGTACCATGAAGTCATTATTAAGTAACTTAAATGTGATTCTTCCGGCGGGAGTCAAAATCTCCCGCTTTACAGACCCTCTTCCGTCCCGCCCGTTAAAAATTGAAATCTTCCGCTTTTTGAAAATGTCAACCTCGAAAAATTTTCAGTAGACATTTTTGTTTACAAAATTGATACTGACAGAGAAAAAGTCCGAGAAACTCGAAATTGATATGGGAAAAGTCCGAGAAAAACCTTATTGATTTTGTGTCAAAAGGTAAACATGTAATTAGTGCAGTAATCAGACTAGGATTAGACTGTATATACAACAATAAAAGATGATTGACAATTACCTGGTGATCAACTAGCTAGTTTAAGACACACGCCTAGATGATTAAAAGTGAAATACTGACAATGGATTGAGTTGTATAAACAACGACTTTAATTTGATGCTGTTGAAAACATTGAACAGTTACATTATATTACTGAACCTCAAAGACAAATAAAATCAACTCAGATATGATATTTATGGCTTGTTTTCTATCCAAGCCAATGGAATACCTATATAAGTATGTTTGTCTTGGACAATTCTAAAATTTTATAATTTGACAAAATGCAAACCGTATGTTATCACAAAATACCACAGCAGCAAATTAAAAAAGACCAAGTATCTAGTCAAATTCAACTCTGACTGGAGATATGATTTTAAATGGTGCAAGTCCAGTGCCAACGGTCAAGACCATGCATGCTACACCTCTTGCAAAGCTGACTATGGTGGCCCTAATGACTTAATCAAACATATGGAGATAACTACCCATCAGAAAGTCCACAACTCTACCAATTCAACACCACTGTTCAGTAGTGGTACCAAAGTTGACAATGTAGCTTAGGCAGAGATACTTTTTGCCAACTATATATGATGACTGATCACTTTATCTTGAACTATATATAATGAATAAATATTTGAAAACCCCTTTTCTTCTGTTTCTATCAAGTAAAAATGGCTATGCAGGTGTTTAAAGGTATAGAATCATTAACAAAAAAAGAAGATATGCAGTTTAAACACCAAAAAAAAAAACCATTGCGTACGTCGATAAAAATGTCGATAAAAAATCTCCAGTTATGAGGCCCAAACTCCAGCTGAAAATTTCCAAATCTCCAGTTGTGGCTTGACAACTCTGTCACTATACTAAGCTCCTTTAATTGTTGACTAGTCCAAACAGATAACCAATATATCTGTCTGTAACTAAGACTACTCTACTCAGAAAGGAGGGTAGTATACCTTTATACCTAATAATGATTTCATGGTTCGGCTTACAAGCAAGCTAACTAGAGATATTACCTTTACCTACACACTCTAGGCATTTAGCTGGTAGATTTTTATTTTTTTTTAGCATGTTAATGGTAAATAATGTAAGCATTAATTGGCCACTGACAGCCTTCAACAATGAGACCAACCAATACTGTATAGTTGGCTGTAAAAGGCCCTGACAAGAAAAATATGAAATGATTTAAGTGAGAAAATTCTACTTTTGAACAAATAAAAATTGTTATTCTTGGCACATTATTATGAAAACAGACAAACTAGACTTGACTCTTAAGTCCTAAATGCCACATGCTTAATGCAGATAATAATTTTAGTCTGGTCTGACCAAGCTGGGAATTCAACTTTAATTCAGGGGAGCACCCATTCCACAAGACCTTCATCAAGAGGTTGTTCATAGAGAATTAAAAATGTGCTAAATGTAGTGTGGTGAATTATTGGACTATTGCCTGATTGTCCAAATATATAAATTTTTGGCTTTTCAACTTCTGCTTGTACATTTATAGGTTTTCTGTCCGGATATTTTTCCATGTACTCCTGATTTGTTAGATAGTTAGCTGTGTCATAAAGCCAAGATAGCATAAAACAAACATATGAATGATTGAGTATATCGCTGTGGTCATGCAAAAGTTTTATACTTCTGGTACGTTCCACAGATTTTAGGAAACTTATGGCATTTTCTCTATTTTCAGGTTGACTCTCCTGGATTCTCAAGAATCGTGATCTGAGCTCTTGGTCCGATATGTTGTTGTATTCCTCATCAGTGAAGAAGCGTAGAGTTCCAGATTGAATTTGATGTTCTAAAGCGGATTTTCTGATATGTTGCATTGGAATTTTTCTACCATATATGTGTTCCTTCTCCTGATTAAGTGTACCGGCATCTGTTATTTTCGTTTTAATTATTGATTTAGGGGCAACTGGTTCTCCAATATATAATTCCCCTGAAGAAACCTTCCTCTGTATATCTATCTTTAGATTCTTAGCTGGTCTCTTGGTTGGTAGGGAAATTTTTATATTCTTTTGGATTATTATTTTTTTGGCCCTCCTGATCCTTCGCAATCTTAAATTTTGAGTGAAATTGGGATTTTTGGTTTTGGCATAACTTCAAAACTTGACCGGCATTTTTTGGGGTTGTTCCTTTCTTAGTTTTAACGTCGTACTTCCTAGCTAACAGTGACCAATTAATTGAACTACCTGCTGGATTTTGTTGAATTTCTTGTAAGAATGATTCTTTGTTAAATTTGTAGTTGTCAAAAGTACCATGATGTTTCTTTGGTTTGTAACCTGATTTTTCTTTGTCTAACCGAGACAGGACCCTTTTACTGGCATTTTTTTTGGACTCGAAACTGGTTGACATTCTGTCCCTGGTATACTGATTGAATGATTTTCCGGATGCAAGAAATACATGAATGTCCTCTCCAGCGTCAGTAAAAGCATCGTCCATTTTTTGTTTAGTTTCTTTTAAGTTTCTGTCGAATTCCTTCCTTTTCTGCTCTGGTGTTTTCAACGGAGATATAGAAACCTTAATTGGGTTTTCAAATTTGATGTTTAGATTTTTTTCCATCATCGGTTGAACAATTTTAACTATATTTTGTACAGCCTTCAGTCCCTTTGTTGTTGTCCCATGGCTAGATGAAGGTGTACTCTGTCGTATAATTGTGTTGGTAACAGACTGGCAAAGTGCTGTCAGTTCTGTAACCTCTGGATCAGCAGACTTATGGAGGGATGAGTGCTCAATGTGAACAGTATTGCAAAGCCTGCAATTCTCCAAAGTATGTTGTTTTTTCTCCGGCTCTGGTAGTTTTTGCCAATTTTTAAAAGAAAAGTACTCCAGAAACTTATTTTGTTGTCCTTCTTTGTTGTTGTTGTTCCAATACTTTTTGTCAGTTATGTACCCCTGAAGCCTTTTATATTTTAAACTAAAATCCTTGAAGTTCATAGTCATCTTTGGATACTGGTCTATGAATATTTCATAATTTTGAAATCGGTCTTGGAGACTAATATGGCTTGAGTAGATGGGGTTCTTTTTGTTTTCTTATTTCTCTTTCCAGGCATTTATTGAGGAAAGGTCTTTGGTTGCTCTTGATATAATTACTTTTGCAAAGTTACAGATGTTCATTGTGTGGTTTATTTACAGCTACCTATTAATTATAAAATCATGTATTCTTGAGGCTGTATCCTGGAATTTAAAATTTTTGTGGGTTTTTTTTTGGGTGTGTAGATGTTAACAGTTAACTTTATGGAGAAAAATTAATTTTTATTTTTTCATATAAGCACAATGCCCATCACAATATTATATTATTGAGATATATTTCAATTTTGACAGTCAACAGGCTGTGAGTTGAGTTGGGGTATTTGATGACAAGATGGCTTGATTTTAGCATCTTTAAAATTAATTTGATATATATCTTAAGATGTGATATGATTGCCAATTACTTATGAGAAAACTCCACCAGAGACCTTCTGACAGAATTAAGCAACTAAAGATTACTATATGGCCTTGAACAATGAGCAAAAACCATACTTCAGAGTAAGCTGTAAACCCAGGATCAATCATTCATAAATAAAAAGAAATTGTAAAAAAAAAAAGAAAAGGCTATTGTTATAAATGTTTCAAAGTTACAGATGTTCATTTTATGGTTTATTTACATAAGGTCTTAAATGTACTTTTCTGCTTGCTATTTATAAATTGTATTTTAGTTACCTTTGGTGTCATTTGACATGTATTATTGTATGTTCTCTGTTCTTAGTGACAGATTAAAAAGGGGTTTAGATTATAATAAAATGTTCCTGACCCAAATCAGAAACCTTAAAAACAACAACAAACTGTCAATCCCTTAGTTTAAGATAGATGTGTTATTGGCATTGAGACAACCATTATATATATTACATGAAGACTACATTAAGTTGCATTCTAAATGTTTTGTATTTGGGTTGCTGCCTTGTTGTTTTATATTATAGTTGGACTGTTGACTGTCTTAATGCTGCATTTTGTTGTTGGTTAGCTGATTTTATAGTTGGGTTGCTCACTTATTGATGTATTGTATAGTTTAAATGATCTATTTTATAGTTGGGTTGCTCACTTATTGATGTATTGTATAGTTTAAATGATCTATTTTATAGTTGGGTTGCTAACTTATTGATGTATTGAATAGTTTAAATGATTTTTTTTATAGTTGGGTTGCTCACTTATTGATGTATTGTACAGTTTATAAATGATCTATTTTATAGTTGGGTTGCTCACTTATTGATGTATTGTATAGTTTAAATGATCTATTTTATAGTTGAGTTGCTCACTTATTGATGTATTGTATAGTTGAAATGATCTATTTTATATTTGGGTTTCTGTCTTATTGATGCTCTTTGATAGTTTGGGTGATGCCATGCTGATGAGTGATGTATTTAATTGCAGTTTTATTTCTGTATTCATTGTGTTACTGTTTAATAAATGTATTATGTAGTTGGGTTGCCGTCTCATAAATGTTCTGTGTAGTTGGGTTGCAGTCTCATTTATGTTCTATGTAGAGAGGTTGCTGCCTCGTTAATGTTCTGTGTAGTTGGGTTGCAGTCTCATTTATGTTCTGTGTAGAGAGGTTGCTGTCTCATTAATTTTCTATGTAGTGAGGTTGCTGTTTCATTGATGTATTTTGTAATTGGTTGCTGTCTTATTGATATTTACACTAAATCACCTGTTATACTTACAAGTTACATATATTATTTATCTACCGAAATATGTAGATTATATCTGCATCATAAAGTATGCATTTTCATGTTAGAAAAAAAATTGTATTAAACTTTAATGGTGTTATGTTATTAATTATTTCAGCTATGTATCAATACTAATTACCAATGGACAATTTGTTAAATTAAATTGTTCATAAAAGTCACCCATTTGTTTAAGTGGTAAATATATTTAGTATTTGCCAACTTGCAATCTGCTTCAGTATATTATAGTATACTATATATTAAAAAGGAATTTAGCAATCCAGATGTTTATGGACTTGGAAACAAATTAAGAACTATGACTTCCAAAAGCATGAGCTTTGTGTCTGAAACTTCTATGTAAAATAGCCTGGTTTTAGAGGATTCCAATGGTACATGTATATGGTTGCTCAAAACTAACAAAAGGAAATAGAAATACGAGTACTGACACTGTTCCAACTTGTTTTGGTTTTGGGATAGACGTATTTAAATGTATAACTATGGAGGGTGGCTGATGGAGCTACAAAAAGGATTAAAGCATAAACTTTACGGATGTCCTCATCCTTCTGAACATAGCTTTGATGATATTTAAACCCCCTCCCCTTTTAACTTTTTTTCATAGAATTTGCAACTATTGAACTGATTTACTCCAGATTTTTTTTTATCAATAAAAGGTAAGTTAATATCAACATTAGTTCAAAAACTGGCATAATCCTATTGATTATTAAAGATAATTACTGTATGGTGGTGCTGTCGAGATGAGCGGGAAATATTTTTTCGCGATGTCCAAAGGGATATCTCTTATAATTCTGGATAGTTTTCAATTAAAGTTTGTGATAAATGCTGTCGAAAATTACTGCTTCAAAAATACACGATAGTTTTGATAAAAATATAAATCGATATGAGATGATGATAGATTGTTTTTCCCTGGTGCAAGTTGCATCGTCTGCTTTCTTCCATCTTCAATATAGTTGGTACAGTTCACTCCGGTACTTCAGGGTTCTAACATGAAAATATTTGGTAATTAATCAATTGGTATACAAAATTTATAGAACACATACTGTGTAGGATAGCTATTGTGTTTCTAGGATATTTGTCTCTAATTATTTTTGATCTCCAACAAGTTTTCGAGTAATATTGTTAACTGTTATTTATCCTGTACGACCTCGTATGTATTGGAATCTTCCAAGAAAACCGGGAAAACTTTAGTACATCTTCAAATATTTTAATTTTATTTTTTTAGAAATTAATTGTATATTATAAACAAAAACCAAGTGTTTCATCGATGGTAATAATAATTATAAAATTGTATTGACAATTGAAGTTTGCCGCCAACCAACTTTCCTGTTTTCGGATGAGACCTGTGTTATTCCGTCTTTGCTTTTCTACGTCTTTTGTGCGTTTGTATTTATCTCGGAAACTGAAAACAAGTCAACAACATTTTTTTATACGAAAAGTGCAGGTTGAAGATCGATTAGTACTTCTTAATTTCAGACATGTATGGATTCAGCAGATGTTGCAGTTTATAGAAAGTGCTTTACAAACCGAAAAAATTGTGGTTCATTTTTCTAGCGCCATTGGAAGGGTATTGTTGTGACTTTTTATGTCATTTTACTCGTAAAAATGGTTCGTATTTCAACTTGAGGTTAAAAATTGAACTTGTAGCAGCAGTTTTTATATAAAGTAGACCTAGCAGGATCTACAATTATTTGGTTGGCATTTGTACGTTGCTATCTTCAACCTGCACTTTTCACTTTTGTGATCGATTATGTTGTTTTTAGATTATTGGTCACGTGACTACTTTCACTTTACCGCAAGATTTTACAATGTAATAAAACTGTTTACATGTATGTTTTATGGAAATAAAAACATTAACTTATAATTTTAACAAATGTTATAGGTGATAACAAGCGTGTTTTTGGCAGATACAAATTATGGCCAAAATTAATTGATTTTCCTTCAAAGTGCCTTAACCTCGCTGCGTTCAAAAAACAACAATTAAACGCAAAATAATTCTGAAAAATGTCAGTAATTTAACTTACATTACTGTTACACTAGTTATATTTACTAAATCCGGCTGGTAATATCCAAATCCTATAGAAATTAAAAACCAATTGTTCAGAGAACAATTGAAGGTCTTTCAACAAAAAAACATGTATTTTAATATGAAAATAGTAAAATTCATTTTAAAATGTCATTTCCAGCTTCAATTGATAGCTTACTGTACGCTGATTCCAAAAATATATGTTTTCTATACAATATCTTTTTAAATAAGGGAGATAATTTGTTACTTCCGGTTTGAAAAATGTTGCTTCCGGTATTATTCAAACGTTTAATGACACTGATACCAAAAATATCTGGTTCTATAAACTTACATTAATTCAGCACAAAAAAAAGCTACTTCCGGTTTACACAAGGTCACTTCCGGTTGGCTTTTCTAAGGTTAAATGGCTTGAAACCTAATGCAAAAAGTCCATGGATTTATCATGTATACATATGAGGTAAAAGCAAAGGTCAAAATCTAGAACGTCAATTTAACCTATGACCTTGAACTCAATTTCAAGGTCATCAACCAAGGACCTAAAATCAAAAGACCGTAGGACTTAATTATATTTGGTTCATGAGTTATATCACCATATGCATATTTTTAAATAAAAGAGGGGAGAAAACTCTAATTTGATGTAAGCGTACCCTTTAAACCGATATGTATGTGTTACGACATGTCGCAACTAACAATTAAGTAAAAATATGTTGTTGATATCTTATATCGTGTTTGAAAAGAGGTGAAAATAAGCCAAAATCCAAATTTACAAATGACCTTGACCCTGTTTTCTTTTTTTTTTTGACCAAGGATCTCAAATCAAAAGACTCTAGGTCTTTATCACTTATGGTTTACAAACTACAACTACATTTTTCTTATTAAATATACAAAAGTGGAAATAACTCCCATATGTAGTCTCCAGACCGCTTCGGTCAAAATTATTTTTAAGATACTGAAGATATAACAAGCAAATTGGTGAAATAATTTTGTCGTAATCCTTAACGGTTGCGAAGGAGATTTGTACACAAGAAAAACAGTGTTTGGGGAGATAACTCTTACAATAAAAAGTGTTCGGCGTAACAGGGTCAGTTTCAAAATCGTAATAACTGTTCGATATCATATGCCAAAAATCTAAGCGACATCTTGCAAAACAAAAAAGCATCGTCAGAAAAAAGTGGCGGAAGAAGAAAACAATAATAATAATCAGAAGAAAAGTGAAAAGATCTAATAATAACACGATAACAAGAGAAGAAACTTTTACGTCTATATCAGTGTAAGGTGCACTCGACCCCTATACAGAAATCATTTCAAATGTGAAATCAAAGAAAAGAAAAACAAATGAATTGAAATACAGAAATAAAAGCAGCAAATGGAGGATTTAAGCAAAGCAAAGGAAGAAAAAAGCCAGACAAAAAAAGCCAAACAACAAGAAGAGAAAAGAGAATTACTGGATGCCATTTTTGTACAAGTGCTCTGGAGGTCAAGGCCAGAAATAGAAATGAAACTACAACAGAAGTCAAAAACACAGAAAAAAAAGATGCTGACTAGTCAAATAAAATTTAGACAGTTAGTCCTAAAACAATCAGCTGACAAAAAAACTTTCCAAATAAGCAGATTTGAAGGCAAGCCAGTTACTGTAGATATGCTGATGTCGAAAATGTATCAGGTTAATCGTTATTTATACAACTACAACTATATAATTTTACTATATGTTGCCCTAAATCGACCATATTTTAAAGATTATTGTATTTGATGTAACAGCCAAACTTGTTGCTGCTTTATAAATGATATTACTACATTTTCAAGTAAATTTGATTAGTTTTTTTTTATAATTGTATCAGATGTTACCTTAAAGCAAGTCATTTTTTTCCAGATAACTTTATTTAATATAACCTTAAATCGGTCACTTTCTTTATCATATTTTAAAATAAATTCAACAAATATGTAGTGATAGTTGTATGAGATGTAGTCTAAAAAGACCATATTGTATAAGTTGTAACAGCAAAACCTTCCGCTGCTTTATTGACAATTCTACGACGTTTTTCAGTAAATTTGACTACTTTTTGATAATTGTATCACATGTTATCGTGAATCGGTCATCTTTTGCTGAAAATTAATTAGATGTAAGAGCAGATAGGCCACTTTTTTATTGACAATTTTACTACATTTTACAGTAAATTTGACTACTTTTTTGATAATTATATTAAATGTTACTTAAAATCGGTAATTTTTGCCAGATAACTTCATGAGATGTAACATTATATCGGTCATTTTCTCTATTATTAATTCTATTCTATTCTTGTATTTTACAAGATTCAACCATTTTCTAAGATAATGTATAAGATGTAACCATTAATCGACCATATTTTATAAATGATAGTAGAAGATGCAACAGCAAAACCTGCCGTTGCTTTATAAATGATATTACTACATTTTAAATTAGATTCGACCACTTTTTTGATCATTGTATCAGATGTAACCTTAGATTGGTCAATAATATTCCACATAACTTTATTAAATATAACCTTAAATCGGTCACTTTCTTCATTATATTTTAAGATGAAGTCAACAAATATGAATTAATAGTTGTATTAGATTTAGCCTTAAATCGACCATATTTATAGATGATCATTTAAGTTGTAACAGCAAATCCAGTCGCTGCTTTTGTGACAATTTTACTACATGTTACAGTAAAATTGATCACTTTGTGGATAATTGTATTAGATATTACCTAAAGTTGGCCATTTATGCCAGATAACTTTATAAGATGTAACCTTATATTGGCCATTTTTTCTTTTGATAATTTTATGACATTTTACCAGATTCAACCATTTTTTAAGATAATGTATAAGATGTAACCTTAAATCGACCATATTTTACAGATGATTGTATTAGATGTAACAGCAAACCCTGCCGCTGCTTTTATGACACTTTTACTACATTTTACAGTAAATTTGACTACTTTTTTGATAATTGTATTAACTGTTACATAAAATCGGTAATTTTTGCCAGATAACTGCATGAGATGTAACATTATATCGGCCATTTTCTCTATTGATATTTTTTTTACATTTTACAAGATTCAACCATTTTCTAAGATAATGTTTAAGATGTAACCTTAAAACGACCATATTTTATAGATGAGTGTATTAGATGTAACTGCAAAACCTGCCGCTGCTTTATAAATGATATTACTACATTTTAAAGTAGATTCGATCACTTTTTAAATAATTGTATCAGATGTTACGTTAGATCGGACATTTTTTCCTGATAACTTTATTAAATATAACCTTAAATCGGTCACTTTCTTTATTAAATTTTAATATGAAGTCAACAAATATGAATTGATATTTTTTCTCTTTTGATAATTGTATTACATTTAACAAGATTCAACCATTTTCTAAGATAATGTATAAGATGTAACCTCAAATCGACCATATTTTATAGATTATTGTATTTGATGTAATAGCCAAACCTGTTGCTGCTTTATACATTATATTACTACATTTTCAAGTAAATTTGATTACTTTTTTTATAATTGTATCTGATGTTACCTTAAAGCAGTCATTTTTTCCCAGATAACTTTATTTAATATAACCTTAAATTGGTCACTTTCTTTATCATATTCTAAAATAAATTCAACAAATATGTATTGATAAATGTATTAGATGTAGTCTAAATCGATCATATTTTATAGATCATTGTATAAGATGTTACCGTGAATCGGTCATCTTTTGCTGAAAATTAATTAGATGTAAGATCAAACAGGTCACTGTAATTCAGTGGTTGTCGTTTGTTTATGTGTTACATATTTGTTTTTCGTTCATTTTTTGTACATAAATTAGGTCTTTAGTTTTCTCGTTTGAATTGTTTTACATTATCATTTCGGGGCCTTTTATAGCTGATCATGCAGTATGGGCTTTGCTCATTGTTGAAGTCCGTACGGTGACCTATAGTTGTTTATTTCTGTGTCATTTTGGTCTCTTGTGGAGAGTTGTCTCATTGGCAATCTCATCACATCTTCTTTTTTTATATATCTTGTACAATTATTTAAAACAGGAACTGATGCTAGGTTTAATCTTATACAATATTTAAGAAAAATGGTCGCTTGAGGTTACATCTTACACATTGTATGTTGAACATTGTCTAATGTTGTAGTATTATCAGTAAGGAATGTGACCGATATAAGGTTACATCTACAGGATATTTTAAGAAAAAAACTGGTTTTGTGGCTAGCCAAACCTCTCGCTTTTATGGCTATGTTAAAATAACATTAACATGACAATAGTACATGACAGGACTACAATACAAATAAATGGGAGAACATACAGGACAGAGAAACCCACAAATACACAATTCAATCGAACATTACGACATGCTAATAATTATTAAAGATAGTAGGCTTATAATTTAATACACCAGACGCTAGTAGTAAAATATGGTAGAATGATAGTGACCGATTTAAAAGCTTCTATTAAAGGTTATATTTATCATATTTTCTATAAAAAAAATAGTCGATACTTATAAACTGTAGTTGAATTGTCAATTAAAAAAGTGGCTGATATAAGGTAACATCTTATTCAATAATCCAAAACAGGAACTGATGCTAGGTTTAATCTTATACAATATTCAAGGAAAGTTGTCGTTTAAGGTAACATCTAACACATTGTCTATTTTCAGTTTTCTTATATGTTAAAATGTTGTAGTATTATCAGTTAGGAACGTGGCTCATATAAGGTTACATCAATACAATATCTAAAAATAAGTAATAGAATTTATTGTAAAATGTAGTAAAATAATCAATAAAGAAAGTGACTGATTTTAGGTTACTATAAATACAAACATATATAAAAAGTAATCTGATTTAAGGTCACGTCTTATAAAAATTATAGAGTGAACGAATCTTGTAAAGTGAAATTGAATTATGAATAAATAAATTGACCTTACAGAAAGTGGTCGATCTAAAGTAACATATAATACATTTAACGAAAAAATGGTCGTATTTATAGTAAATTATAGTATAAAAATAAATAAAGAAAGTGACCGATTTAAGTTTACATCTTATACAACTACCTATGAAAAATTGTCAAAGAAAGGTTACATCTTATAGATAAGCTAGAAAATGTTGTCAAATATTGTAAAATGAAGCAGAATTATCAATAAAGAAAGTGGCCGATTTAAGGTGACATCCAATACAATATCCAGAAAAAGAAGCATAATTTATTGTAAAATAAATTATTCAAAAAAAGACGGTTACCAATGCAAGGTTACATACAATACAATTATCTATAAAAAGTGGTAGAATTTTAAATGTAACAGATTTATCAATAAAGAAAATGACTACTGTAAGGTAACATCTGAACAATGGTCTATAAAAAGAAATAAAGGTGACATCAATTACATTGTCTCTGAAAAGTGGTTAAATCTTGTAAAACGTAGTAGAGTTATCAATAACTAGAGGCTCTCAAGAGCCTGTGTCGCTCACCTGATTCTACTTTGGTTTTGGAAATCATGTAAAAATAGATTAAAATCATAACAGATACCCTAATAATGAGTGAGGCCAAATTTGGTTTAATATTGGTCCTGTAATTTAATAAAAAATCCTGGTGGCAATCTTGAACAGTAAATCGGCAACAAAGTAGCAACACTTAATCAGCACCTCATAAGAAACATTTATGCCATGTTTTGGTTTCATTCCATTCAGTGCACCTCTAGAAGAAGCATTTGTATGTATTTCCCATAGAGTCTTATGTTAAAGGAAGTCCCCCATTGGCGGCTATCATGGATGAAGGATCAGCTTCAAAGTAACAAAACTTAGTCAGCACCTCATAAGGAACATTCATGCCATGTTTGGTTTCAATCCATTCAGTATGTGGTTCTCTAAAAGAAGACATTTGTATGTATTGTCCATAGGGTCCTTTGTAAAACATTGTCCCCATCTGGCAGCCATCATGGATGAAGGATCAGCTTCAAAGTAACAACACTTGGTAAGCACCTCAAAAGGAACATGCATGCCATGTTTGGTTTCATTCCATTCAATGGTTCTTTAAAAGAAAACATTTGTACGTATTTCTCATAGGGTCCTATGTTAAACTAAGTCCTCCGCTGGCGGCCATCTTAGATTATGGATCGGCTTCATAGTAACAACACTCGGTCAGCACCTCATAAGGAACATTCATGCCATGTTTGGTTTCATTGCATTCAGTGGTTCTCTAAAAGAAGACATTTGTATGTATTTCCCATAGGGTCCTATGTTAAACTAAGTCCCCTGCTGGCGGCCATCTTGGATTATGGGTCGGCTTCAAAGTAACAACATTCGGTCAGCACCTCATAAGGAACTTTCATGCCATGTTTGGTTTCATTCCATTTAGTGGTTCTCTAAAAGAAGACATTTGAATGTATTTCTCATAGGGTCCCATGTTAAACTAAGTCTCCTGCAGGCGGCCATCTTGGATTTATTATGGATCGGCTTCAAAGTAACAACACTCGGTCAGAACCACATAAGAAACATTCATGCCATGTTTGGTTTCATTCCATTCAGTGGTTCTCTAAAAGAAGACATTTGTATGTATTTCCCATAGGGTCCTATGTTAAACTAAGTCCCCTGATGGCGGCCATCTTGGATTATGGATCAGCTTCATAGTAACAACACTCAGTCAGCACCTCATAAGGAACATTCATGCCATGTTTGGTTTCATTCCATTCAGTGGTTCTCTAAAAGAAGACATTTGTATGTATTTCCCATAGGGTCCAATGTTAAACTAAGTCCCCTTCTGGCGGCCATCTTGGATTATGGATCAGCTTCATAGTAACAACACTTGGTCAGCACCTCATAAGGAACATTCATGCCATGTTTGGTTTCATTGCATTCAGTGGTTCTCTAAGTTAAAAATACATGTATCTGAAATAGATCATTAATATTCAGGGCAACGTACAGGTTTAACATGTTAACTTAACTGATCATGGAGTGTTTACAAATCTGTTGTAGGAAAGTGCCATGGTAAAAATACATGTATCTCAAATATTGTTATTTTATATAATTGGACTAATAATCAGTTCGAAAATACACCAGACAGATGGTGGTATGAACTGTATATGGAAGAAGAAGAAGACTATGCCTGTAGTTACGTAGGAAGGTATCAGGTCCTTTCGCCATGATTACATGTTCGCCTTGGGCTTGGGTCCGTTCTCAATACTTTTATCAACAAATGTTAATATCAAGGGTTTTATAAACTTATTCAGATATTTATTTGGTACAAAATCTCGAAATTCATGAAAACACATGGAAATATATATTAAAAAGTTGATGGCTTTTTTATATCATTAATTATTCATAATATTAAACAATTCTCACTGATTGTTGTAATAATGGTCTTTAATGGATTAATGATAAAAACGACATTTTATTGATAAAAGTAGTCAGCTTGGAATTAATGAGTAAAAACAATAATGTACCAATTGTAAAACATGAAAAGTATTTATAAGTTCATTTACTATTAACGAGACTGCATAAATTAAGAGACTAGAATTATTAAAGTTGTTAACAAATATCAATAAAGATAAATGCATTGTATTCCGGCATTCTACTATACAAATGAAAGGAAAATTATTACTTGGTTGCAGCAATACAAAAATATTCGGCGATTTTTTCAACAACATTTAACATACTCTGTTCAAATAATAAACATTATGCAACTAGACAACACTAAAAAAAAAATAAAGAGGGAATGGACCCTAGACGAACAGGAATCAGGGCGACCAGGCCTGGATTCGCCTTTGGTACAGGTGCTTGTGTTATCTGATTTTTTGAGAAGCCTTTGTGCTTTTGCATAACTATCATAATATGAATGGCAGAATAGGCTTGGCCACACATGCAGCATGTTGGTCTGCATAACTGCACCCCAAATCTGATTTGAATATATCACGTTCTCTGCATGAAGCAATTGAAGGGGGATAATTTCCTCATCTTGCAATATAGGTGTGTCCCCCCCCCCTTTTGAGCTTTTCTTCATTTGACGATTTGTAAAGGAAATGCGACACAACTACATCATTCAATCGACTCAAATGAGAAAATAATAGCATACATATATGCAAATAACTTTTTCTTAACCGAAAGAATGCATAAACGAGAATAATTTAATAATAGATGCCCGACACTGGCGGTTGCACAATCTCACCAGGTGGAGGCCTGAGTGTGGCAGTTAACTCCATTTAAACGTAGCGTGTGGATTTTTTTGTGATGATGTGAGGTTAATTCTTAATAAATATCTAGCTAAAATAACAAAAAATTCACATTTCTGACCATATTTCCTCATTTTTCGTCACATTACAGGTGCTCGAGAAAAATGTTGATGCAAGCTTCTGAATGAAGCAGGTATTTTTTGATTGGCTTAATATTCGTAGAAGGCGGGGCTTAATACTCGACAGAAAATCGCCTAAATCATATAATTTATCCATTACTTTTTACAATTTTTCGATAATTACCCTGATTTTGATCATTCCGCATCCTAAGGCAACGATTGCTGCAACGTTGTTTCATCAAAAGATGGTGAACTGGACATTTTTCTTCTCGAACATGGCGTCGCGGGTACAACGAAGCATGAATATTTCATGAGATTGAACGGAGTTATCTGCCCTTTTCGAAAGTAGTGTAAAAACGGCCTTAATGTAGCTGCGTAAAGTACGAAGTATTTCAATATTCTAAATTTTGTAAAACGGTGAATTTAAAAAATAAAAAAATCCGAAAACATGGCCTCGTTACAAGATTGATTGATAAATTGTTGGTTGCTTAACGTCCAGTGGCAAATATTTCATGCATATTCGAGGCATCGGATTTAACGTCCCCATTCTGACCGGACGTGGCTGCAAATTTGTACATCCCGCACAGCCAAACGGACGCCCCACTTTAGCACGGGTTTTACTGCCGGTCGGAGGAAGACCAATGGTGACCATACTTCTATTCCCCAGTCACCCTTAGGGTAAACAGGATTGGAACATTTTGTTGCAAAAAGGAAATGATGAACTTGCCGATAACGGTAGCAAGAAAAACAATACAGAGAACGAGAATGTTCTAGAATCTGTGAAAGATTTCACAAGTACTGAAGAATAGTCTAGTCCAAAACTTAACAATACTCTAGCAGCTTATATGAATCAGGGACTTCAAACCCTACCAAACGAAGATAAGTTGAAAGAACTTACCAAATACGACAAACCTGTTAATGTTAGCAGCTTGAAAGTACCAAGAGTTAATTTAGGTGAGATTCTCTGCAATTTATAAGTATGATTATAAGATTTTATTAACTGTGATTACTATAGTTATCTAAGATATAAATGAAGATATAAAATAATAATGTAATGTTCATTGTTTACAACCCCCAAGGGTGACTGGGGAATAGAAGTATGGTCACCATTGGTCTTCCTCCGACCGGCAGTAAAACCCGTGCTAAAGTGGGGCGTCCGTTTGGCTGTGCGGGATGTACAAATTTGCAGCCACGTCCGGTCAGAATGGGGACGTTAAATCCGATGCCTCGTGTAAAGAAAGTGCCACGTTCTTTGCACGTTAAGAACCCTTGCAACAACTCTTTGAGGGGTCCGTAGGTGACCTGTTGCAAGGCTAAATTTCTGTCCCTATCCAATATACCCTCATTTCCCGTGGCAGTCTAAATTTCTCCGACCTTAATCCCAAACACCCCTATTACAGAACCTACCTATTGTATTTATTGTGAACTTGTTCTCGTCCTGAATATGCATGAAATATTTGCCACTGGACGTTAAGCAACCAACAATCAATCAATCAATCATTGTTTACAATTCCTAAGAGAAGAACACTTTCAGAGAACATGCAAGGCAAACATTTCTGTCCCTATCCAATTGACCCTAATTTTCCGATGATAGTCTATATCACCCGACCTTTTACTCGGTTTGTACCGTTTACATATTATTGATTTCTTCTCGACCCGAAGATGCATGAAGTATTTGCAACTGGAGGTGGAGCAACCAACAATAGATGACTGAATCGCGTAATACCACTCTACGTACTAACAACGACAAAGGTTTTTTCCATTTCCCTGTGTGACGTAGCTTGTCTTGTATATTCCAGCGAGTTCTTTGTCTCGACTTTATTTAATTTAACCTCACATTTTCTAGTAATAAAATGAAGATACCGGTTATAATAAAATTTTAATAATGGTACCACATAAGTTGCATATTTTTCAAAGACGTCCGACGAAAACAATTGATTATTCACTGGCTTGACTTGACGACAATTCACAAGTGATGAATATACTGTTTTACATAATTATACAGATATTCCGTCAAATTTCTTCCCCCGTTTTGACTTAGTTCTGCAATCTGAAACAGATAAAGTCCCGTACAGTGGTGACAGTTTAATTCCCGCGTTTAAAAAAAACATGTTTACATGCTCACTGGGAGAGCATCTTTTAATGACAACCAATCTGGTCAAATCAAATTATACAGTGTCTTGTCTTAACCATCGGTGTTGGAGCTAATTAAACTACGGGGATTCATTATCGGTATTTGTCTTTGTTGTCAAATTTGTATAACAGAAAGGCATTGTGTATGAACGGAAATAACACTTGGTAACATCGGATACATCTTAAACTTCGTACTGACAACGACAAAGTTTCTTTCAAACTACCAATCGTTTATCACAATTGTGAATGGATTCGATTTTTTACATCATTTAAATGGGGATCAGAAATGGGAAAAACTGGAGGCACATTTTCTACTTTTCGCGTCGAATCCACACTATCGTCATCTTTACACTGCCGCCTTAGGAACAAACAAGAATAAGTTGTGTTGATGTTTAGTAGAAATAAGATTATGATGATGCCATCTTGTCGGACAGGATCACCATTTTGCATGTCGCAGGTTGTAGGTTGCTCTATTTATTTTCTCTATCTTGATTTTTCTCAACAATTGTAGACTCGTTAATTTTTAATCAGACAATGAATAAACCCATATCTTAATATAATAACTTTATTATAGCAGAGGGTGGTAAAGGGTGGTGCTTGCACGGAAAAAACGTGAAATAAGACA
This sequence comes from Mytilus californianus, assembly GCF_021869535.1. NCBI lineage: Eukaryota > Metazoa > Mollusca > Bivalvia > Mytilida > Mytilidae > Mytilus > Mytilus californianus. The sequence continues at coordinate 58,017 of NW_026262744.1, forward strand.
TAATTTCACGTTGAACGTGAAATAATTTCTGTCATGAACGTTGCACGAAAAATAAAGACTTGTGAACCTTTTGTGACTAAGTCACTGTCTTCTTGTATATATAAACTCTGTTTTACTTGTTATTCCCTATTTAGTATATACGTTTATGATGTAAATGGTTTACTGCTTTTAAAAAAGTATTTCTTGACGATCCTTGCCAAGTATTTGAATTTTATTTGAAAAATACCGAGCACGCTAAATAAGCATTCGAAAATCACTATGCACGTAAAATTATATAAGCAGAACACGTTGAACGAGGCACCTGTCTTGCACGACTGAACGTTAAATAAAAAAAGTAAAAACACGTTGAACGTGAAATAAAAAACGGCGATCACGTTGCACGAAAATAACCCTTTACCACCCTCATAGCATTTTCATAAATCATGATAAATTGACTTCAGCATAATGAATGGTGACCAACATAATGCTCAGCAGATGCAACATATTAATGAACCGGCACCACTAAATATCCCTATCCCTATTCCTCAAGAATAATGATTGATTGATTGTTGTTTGCTTTACGCCGCATTAGCACAGAAAGGCTATATCGCGGCGAGAGCTAATTCGACACAAGAATAATGAATAAACCTGATCTTTATGGAGAATGACAAATGTAAAGAAATTGTACATAAATCTTGGTGATGATATCGTCAATACTAAGTAAATTAGGTCATCCTCCTGGTCTCCATCCCATCCATGCAGATTTTTGGCAATTATTTGTATACTCATAAGGTATTTAATGTCTTTAAAATAAAGTAAACATAATCTTTTACTAATGTTCGTGTGTAACAGCGTATAATACGTCGCAACTGATTCTTTCAAAAAGTGCTATAGTCCTATAAATAGATATAGGAAGATGTGGTATGAGTGCTAATGAGACAACTCTCCATCCAAGTAACAATTTATAAAAGTAAACCATAATAGGTCAAGGTACGGCCTTCAACACGGAGCTTTGGCTCACACCGAACAGCAAACTATAAAGGGCCCCAATAATTACTAGTGTAAAACCATTCAAACGGGAAAACCAACGGTCTAAGCTACATCGAAACGAAAAACAAGAAACACTTATGAACCAAATAAACAGACGACAACCACTGAACATCGGATTCCTGACTTTACGCCTGCATAAAATATCAGACGGGGAAACATTGATTCTAATTCTATTGTCATTTGTTCAAGTTTTGCTTTTTCTAAAGTAGAGTTTGCTTCTAGTTGTGCTTTTTGTTGCACGAGGGTTTATTCTTGATCGACATACTCTTAACCTTTTTCTGGCTGCCTCTAAATTAGCTTTTTGTCGCATCATTGTAGAGCTAGCATTGCTACGCCCTGATCGTCTAGATGTACTTGATCTTTGGCTCCTAACTGAGTTGCTGCCATTAAGATTTTTTTTCAATTTGTTTAATTACAACATTTGTTACTGGAGTAGTAGAGTCTTATTTTACCTGTTCAGTCTCCGTCATATTTTGTGTGAAAGCTTGAGTAGGTTTTAACCTTGATAAAGAATAATTAATTGCAGTTTCAGTTGTATGATTGATTGATTGTTGGTTGCTTAACGTCCAGTGGCAAATATTTCATGCATATTCAGGACGAGAACAAGTTCACAATAAATACAATAGGTAGGTTCTGTAATAGATTAAGGGATTAAGGTCGGAGAAATTTAGACTGCCACGGGAAATGAGGGTATATTGGATAGGGACAGAAATTTAGCCCTGCAACAGGTCACCTACGGACCCTTCAGTTGTATGCATGCTAACGCTGCGTATTAACTGATGCGCTATAAGTTCGCATTGACTCTCGAGGGTATCATAAACATTGTTTACTTATGCCATTTCCAGCAGTGCAAACATATCTTCAACGCAGTATTTACAGGGCATTTGCCTTGGATCAATCAATTGTATGTCGATCATTCTGCTGATTCATAGTTGATTTCATATTGATGAATTCCATAATTCAGTTAGAGTATAGTTACACTGTTTGATAATATTACAGGTTTGTGTATAGTCCAAACAAATCAGTATGAAAATTCTGTGTTGACATGCCACATTTCTTAATTTTTCAGTACTTTGAAATTTAGAAAACGGACACCAGCAAGTAGATTTCTGGTAAAAATAAACTGCATATGTTTCTTCCTGGGCTGAAACAAGGCTAATAATAACTTGCATTGCTGAATGAATGTTTACAAAGCACTTATAATCCCCTATTGCCTTAGCTTTTTCAATTCTGATGTGAAACTCTTTCGAACTATTGGTCCTTGTCTTTCCAATTGGTCTTTTGTCTTTATCTGAGCTTTTGTCTGCTTTGTGCGATGGACTTGGTTCAGCCATAAATGTTGAAGTTGTTGGTAATTGTGGTGCCTTACCAGCTTTAAATTGATCATCTAACTCATATAAAAGATTTTCTGCTCAAATTCTTGCCTTTTTCTCCAAAATCATCCGTTTACGCTGAAATGATGGACCAGATCCAGCTTTTATTCACCAGAAACTAAGACATATTGCCTGACCATAAAAACTTACATTGAAAAAAAAAAAATTAAAATAGTGAATTTTGAACAAATTTTACCTGACATAATATATATATAATTGTAAACATATAACTATTGACTTACCGATAACTTCTCTCTTCTTTCTTGTAAAGACACCTTGTTTCTATGGTTTCATTTCATTAAGTTGCGGTACTCTATAAAATTATTTCATTTTTATTTTAAGGATAAAAGGTTCTTTTTATACATATGCACATAACTATTGCATCTCCTTTACTTTCATTTAATTGGTTTTGCCAGAAGGACATAGATCCTTCATTTGAAACAATTAATCTAGTTACATACAATTTTGTCAGGATAAATCTGTCAGTAAAACCGAAAAATCCATTCTAAAGTTACATAGTTCACACAATAAATTTCTGATCTTAAAATGTGACATGTCTGGTTAAATATCTATACTATTCAATTAAAATCATATTTTATCTAAAAAATAGAAAAAAAAAAACATAAATGGGAAGTAAACTTATATATATATATAATATTTAATATTACTATATATAACATAACAAAACAATGTTGCATTGCACTTAAATAGTTACTTATAATCAATTCTAAAATAAGTGATCTTTTCGGTTTTGATGTTTTGTATTTTTTCCCCTAGATATATTGGTATAATGAATGACTAGTAATTTATTAAATGACTATAAGTTTGTTAAAATAACTAACCCACGTTCTTACACAATAAGTAATGTTTTTTGTGATTTTTTTCTTCCCTCTTTATTGTTCAACTGACTAAGACATCGCAACCACCACAATATACACAACTCTTGTCAGGAACACCGACCTGTATTTCCTTGAAAAACATATATGTGGATAAATGATACTGTCAAAACGTCTGGATTAAGGAGAAACGGCTGAAACAGAGGGTGTTCTGTTGTGCACTTCATGTTATGAATGTTTGGTGATTTCTGAAGGAGAACAATATAATTAAAATACTGCAATGAACTATTCAGGTTATATAATGCTGTTATTAAAAGGTATCCACAATTTAGCATTGCTGTCAATATTTCAGCGGTTTCATGATTATCTCATCTGACCTAGTTCACATCACTTCCCCGTTTCCATTTACTTTTGCCTTAAAGTATTTATCAAAAACTGTAAGGCCAAATTGAGTATTATTGTAATAGGGTCATCTTTCTTTTCTACCAGTTGGTCATACTAATGAGGACATAGATGCAGCTTACAGCAAACGTTCAGATAAACTTCGATAAATGATGATTGAACTTTGACTGGATTTATGCTTTATCCATCTTCAATCTGCCTGTAAGGTTCCGGTTTTCAGTCGACGAAGCTAAACATGTTCTATCAGAGTACAGAGGAGCCCGGCGCAGGCCTTAAATCGCTATGAGAAACCCAATGCTTAAGAAAATTCTAACTGAAACTAAAAAATAAAGTACACCATATTTCATAAATTAAATTTTGTTGCCTTTTCCAAAAATGTAGAGAAATGCCAATATTTGTTCTCAGATACTGGCAAAAACACACACTACACGTGGTGGTAAAGATATGTAAGCCATTTCAAAGAAACATCAGCTGGCAAAGAAAAGACTTTATTTTACAACAATAAATTTTAACAAAACGCTTTTGACTAGCAGGTCGAACAACTGATGTTCTTAAATAGTTATCAAAGGTACCAGGATTATAATTTAGTACGCCAGACGCGCGTTTTGTCTACATAAGACTCAACAGTGACGCTCATATCCAAATATTTATAAAGCCAAACAAGTACAAATTTGAAGAGCATTGAGGATCCAAAATTCAAAAAAGTTGTGCCAAATACGGCTAAGGTAATCTATGCCTGGGATAAGAAAATTCTTAGTTTTTCGAAAAATTCAATGTTTTGTAAAAAGGAAATTTATAAAAATGACCACATTATTGATATTCATGTCAACACCGAAGTGTTGACTACTGGGCTGGTGATACCCTCGGGGACGAAACGTCCACCACCAGAGGCATCGACCCAGTGTTGTAAATAGTTATCAAAGGTACCAGGATTATAGTTTAGTACGCCAGACGCTCGTTTCGTCTACATAGGACTCATCAGTGACGCTCAGATCAAAATATTTATAAAGCCATTTATAAACACTGTTGACTGCCATTTCTCCGCCACATCGGAAAGACCCTTATTAAATAGCAAAATCAAAAGCTGAAAAAACATCAAACGAATAGACAACAACTTAGGTAAAGGCATTTTCTTATGTAGAAAATTTAAGATTAAAACCTGTTCTTACTATATAAATTTCGGTATACGTGTGGTGAGACTGATATAATTAAATATATTGATAAATTCCCTGAGCGACATGATGATGAAAGTGTTTAACGACCTTGACTGGATATACATCCCTCGCACGGTCGGCTTGGTGCCCGAGGGAGATTGGTGAGCTTTTTAAATATTTTCTGCAGTTAGTGGTCAGGAACAGGTTGAAGGCGCCATTATGGTGAGCGGCCATCTTGGTTTTGCTGAGATGTTTTTTGGTTTGTTTACTATTTTTATGTTTCTTTACAGTCGATACTCCACAACGACTGTTTTCAGGGCCAGGTTGATCAGCTGGGCAGCCAGCTAACCACGAAGATGTGTTGTTGGTAGATGAATCATTGATTCTGTAGTAGATGACTGCAATTGCACAGTTTACAATTGCAAAACCACAATACACATAGCCCTCGGAAGTCTGGGCAGCATATGACACTCGCCCATCCAACATGGGTCTCAGAGTGTCGCTGACGCGGGTCTACTGTAACGGAGCCTCAAGCCTTCTAGTCTTTCGTTGAACCATTTGAGCAGCGTAACATGTTGTAGGCAACGGATAATCAGGAGCTGGTCCAGCACGTCCTTTCAGCTTTAAGGACTGAGACATGACTGAATTGATATGAAGACAATTCTGGAAATGCTTTATTGAGTATTAAATAACTCAAACTCTAAACTTAAAACTATTCTAGATCCCAATAAAGATATTTTGTCTAGTGTTTTAGACTATATAAAGCAATCTATGGAATTGCGAAAATAAGGTCCACATTTGTCAATTATATATATATATTACTAGTATCAACTTGACTTGAATTGTATTATGTTTCTTGTCACTTATGTATACAATGTACTATGATTGCATTTTAACCCGCCAGGGTTTCATGTTTAGCAATCAAGTTTCATATATATACAATGTTTATAAATGTGATCACACATATGGTTGTATGCTTGTGTATAACCTATGTTTATTGTCTTGGTATCAATCTGCGGTTGTCTCTTTAGGATAATAATCTGGACAACCGGAAAGAGAGAGAAGGCATCATGGGATCGCTGCAGGTTACAATACACCATTAGATTTTATGGGCGCAGCCATTTTATGAGCATAACATGGTATTCAGAATTAAGATTGATTGATTGATTGTTGGTTGCTTAACGTCCAGTGGCAAATATTTCATGCATATTCAGGACGAGAACAAATTAACAAAAAATACAATAGGTAGGTTCTGTAACAGAGGCGTCCGGGATTAAGGTCGGAGAAATTTAGACTGCCACGGGAAATGAGGGTATATTGGATAGGGACAGAAATTTAGCCTTGTAACAGGTCACCTACGGACCCCTCAAAGAGTTGTTGCAAGGGTTCTTAACGTGCAAAAAGCGTGGCACACTCTTTACACGAGGCATCGGATTTAACGTCCCCATTCTGACCGGACGTGGCTGCAAATTTGTACATCCCGCACAGCCATACGGACGCCCCACTTTAGCAAGGGTTTTACTGCCGGTCGGAGGAAGACCAATGGTGACCATACTTCTATTCCCCAGTCACCCTTGGGGGTCAGAATTAAGAGTATAGCTAATCCTGATTGGTTGATATGTGCGCCCGTTATTTTTTGTAATAAGAGATTTCGTGCATTCTGCATTATACCAAAGGCCAAATAAATTATTTTCCTTAGCCCTAACGGAACTGAGATGTCTTTTAAACGCTAGGATGATACACGTATTTTTAAGTGCGAAAATGATAGGCATGGGAGATAAGTACAAATTACGCTAAGAAAAGCAACGCGAACCTATATTTGGACCAAAAAATACTGTCCTAATAACTTTTCTTTAAATCTAGCACGGTTTCGTTAAAAAAATCAACTTTCTGAAGTCTGTATCTCGAAAAAGGCTATCATTGTCGCCTATGGGGAAATTAATTGTTTATTTCAATCTGCAACTTCCGGCAGGGTCTGGCTTTGTACCAACGAATACCACATTACTATAAACGACAACATTTTTTTCCGTTACCTGTGTGATGTACGAAAAAATATTGTCAATTATTGTCCTGTAACTTGCTATCCTACACTATGTCCTGAACACAAGATAAGATATTTTTATTCCAATTAAAGGGCCCATGAAGAGCAAAGAAATTTATTACAATGATTTTTATAATTGACACAATAATGTTGAAAACATGATGGAAGCTGATGGTCCTCTTTATTTAGGGATTAACCGAGATTTCAAAGATGGGATATGGTATCGTAAGCAGGCCATGGGAAATACACACTTTCTGATTTTGTGAAAAATGGAAAACAACACGTTTAATAATTTGTTGCGTCCGAAGCGCTTTTCTGTATTTACCTTCATCAGGAACGCTCAAAGCCAAACATTTGAAATCCGAAGATGGATAAGTACCGAAAATCTTTGAAGAGCTATATGTCAAAAATAGCTAAAATAAATAGCCAAATTCATTTAAAGCCAACTTTGCCTGAGGGAGTTGAAACCTTAGTTTTATAATAATTCCAAAATTTATAAACGGACAATTTTAGTAAAGTTTGTTAAATCATGTCAGTACCGAAGCACTGACTACTGAGCTGATGATACCCCCGGGGACTGATAGTTCACCAGCAGAGTTATCGACCCAGTGATGTAAAAAATGGAAAACAACACGTTTAATAATTTGTTGCGTCCGAAGCGCTTTTCTGTATTTACCTTCATCAGGAACGCGTAAAGCCAAACATTTGAAATTTAAAACTATGTGTGAAGAGGCCATCGTCCAAGGGCGTAACACTAATCATAGTGCTAGGAAAACAACAGTCACCGCTCTCGCACATGAAAAAATCCCTCCTACTCAAATTATGCAAAATTAGCGGCCACAAAAACGTTCAATATATTAATGAATATTGTAGTGCTTCCTTGAATCAGCAACAAGAAATGTCTCATATTTTATCAAATGTCGGTAGTGGTGGTATATTAAAACATCTTGAACAGAAAAAAAGGAACCGATCAAAATAATAATATTGATGACATGCCATCTGATGATGATGACCAATTACTATCAGCATCACAAGAAGCTGAATTAGGCCTTGTTCTGAAAGATATTACTAACTATGAGTCCAATGATGCCAAGAAAACGACCGAATTACCTGAAATAGTTCATGAAAATTACAAAGACAAGACAATTCAGATGTTTTCTGGGGCACATATTACTGGAAACATTACAATTAACTTTCCAGCATAATTTATCAAATAATTATATAAAATATATCAATCTTTTGTTTTTCTCCTCTGTTGAGCCATATAATAGAAGTATTATTTTTGAGTCTGTCTTCTGTAAACTTTTCACTTTTTGAACTTCTACTTGATTAAATTACTTAAAATGATCAATATATTAAACTTATTTTTCTCCATTGTTGAAGCATATGATAAAAAGATCATAACATGGCATTTTTCATATCGCGGCTCTTGGGCTGATATTGAACCTAGGGCTGATAATACATGCGATATGAAAAATGCCATGCAATAATCTTATAGTATTAGATGAAACACTCAATCATCCTTTTCCGTTATAGAAGAATATACAACATTTTACAAAATTCAACCATTTTTTTTTATAGCTAATTGCATTAGGTTTAACCCTAAATCGTTCACTTTCTTTATTGATAATTGTATTTTATTTTTTAATATTCGATCACTTTTTAAGATTATGTATTTAGATATTACCTTTAATCGGCCATTTTTTGAGATAAATTATGTTATATTTACTTGGCCATTTCATTTATTGATAATTGTATTTCATTTTTCAAGATTCAACCATTTTTTAAGATATTGTATTGAATCTTGACTTAAATCATTGTATCAGATGAAATACTCAATCGTCCTTTTTCGTTATTGAAGATTATATTACACTCAACAAGATTCAACCATTTTTTTATTAGTTAATTGCATTAGGTGAAACCTTAAATCGGTCACGTTCTTTATCGAAGATAATGAATTCTTCAAAATCATTCATAGTTAGTCGAGAAGGTATTTGCTGAATATCAGATATTATTTCATTCACTTCTGTGTTATTTCCATATGTGGTTCCTTCTTTAATATGTGAACTGAATTCTGACTTCTTTTTTAATTGAATCCTTCTTCTTTTGAAATATTAAAACTGTCTTATTAACACATGCAGGTTCAAAAATTAATAAATGAATTTTTTAACTAGATACCTTCAAGACAGTGTGCCCTTCAAGTTCAGCAAAATACACTCACTCTAGCAGCAAATTAAAACAAAACAATGAACAAATAAAAAAAAAAATTCCGTACAAACTTTAACAATGCGTACTAGTTGTAGTACTGGCACACTTTTCCCCTTTCTCTCTAGTCAAGAATCAAAGGTAGTTGGGCCATTGGCATAAGTATTTGCTGATCTATACAAACAAACAAAAAAAAAGAGTATAAACATCATACATGTGATTTTTTTTCTTCTCAAAAACGTTTGTGTGAGTCAACTCGCAGCCTCCAGATCTTTTATTTGTAATTGAAGTGAAACCAGAAATACATTTCTATTTTTATATGGCTTGTACTTCTTTTTTGCTTTCGAACTTTTTTCATCAGAGCGTCACTGATTAGTCTTGTGTGGACGAAACGCGCGTCTGGCGTATTAAAGTTTAAACCTAGCACCTTTTGTTAGCTATTATTCGTGTGTTTCTCTGTGCTATATGTTCTCCCATTTAATTGTATTGTAGTCCTATCATGTAATGTTGTCTTTTGAATGTTATATTTAACATTGCCATAAAAGCGGGAGGTTTGGCATGCCGCAAAACCAGGTTCAACTCACCATTTGTTTGTATTAAAATGTCCTGTACTAAGTCAGGAAAATGGCCATTGTTATATTTTAGATCGTTTCTGTGTGCGTTACATGTTAATGTTGTCTTTCTGTTGTGTACTAGTTCTCCTCTTGTATTTGATAAGTTTCCCTCAGTTTTAGTTTATAACCCGGATTTTATTTTTCGCAATCGATTTATGAATTTCGAACAGCGGTATACTTCTGTTGCCTTTATCAAGCATTTAAATGCAATGACTTTCCATAGCATACAAATAAGCATGACTATTCACCTGACAAACTCAAAGGTGAATGCACACAAAGGCATGGGGTGCTTTAAAACTGAAGTACACTGAAAAAAGTGAAGATTTGTGTGTCAAAATATGAATTGATATGTAATTTTGGCAGGTCTTAAAACTGAAAATTAACCAAAAGCTATGCATTTTTTTACTTAAATGATAGGAAGGTTCTCATTCATGCATTTCTTAGCTCTATGTATATTTTGATGAATAACCTCATCTAAAAAATACATAATAAAAGTCTTGAATTAGATATTCTAATTAAAAAAATAAATAAAAAAGAAGTACAAAATGGTTCTTAATTGAACCCTTCTTTTATTATTTTATAAAGATATATAATACCTTCTGATTTCAGTGCTGATCTAGGTACAGTTCGAGGTTTTTGCGTACACAAAATCCAATATCTCTGTAGACATTCTTTTCAATTTTTTTTTACAGCAGTTCATGTGAAATTAAATTTTCCTCCAAATTGATGGTTGCAATACGGTTGGTGACGACCTACAAAGAAAAAAATAACAAAATTATGTAATATTTAATTAGTCAGAGTTGATTTTAAAGTGCAAAGTTACCTTAACAGCGTTTTACTGCCGGTCGGGAGAAGACCAAGTGACCATATTTCGGTTCCCCAGTCACCCTTGGGGGAAGAACAATTTGATGAGGCCGCACAAAATGCCAATAACGTGAAAGGGACAATTACTTGTTATTGTAATCGTGCAAAACAAGTTCAACAGTGACTAATGAACCAGAAGGAACTGTTTCTTCAAAAATTCAAGCAAGTTTATAACTGCTACATCATGGTTTAGAGAACTTGCGAGAAGACGTCTTGAAATTAAATGCATTTTATCCTGTTGACATGTCATCCTGCCTTACTACTCAAGTCGATTCAGAAGCACAAACGACAATATATTTTTGTAATTAATTAAGATGTGTCACGTAGCATTTGAGTGCAAATAAAATTATAGATTTGATTTCGTGACGCCATCTGCTTCTCTCTCGACATTTATTACAATTTCAGTCTTAAATATATCAAAGTGAGCTCGTTGTTTGAGAGGGAAAATATTTCCCTGTGTAAATAATGTCTATTATTAATGAGATAGAGGTGCGATTAGAAACGAGGATGAATGAGTCACACAATGCTCTCTGAACACGAAAACAAATTGTCCCGTTTATAAATATTGAACTTACTTTTACACAACTGAAGTCAAGCTAAATGTTCTTTCTTTATGAAATTGTGATATGAGACGTGTAAACAAACGATAGTTCTCTCACTTCGTTGCCATCAGCAGATGTTGCTGTAGTTTGTCAAAACGCACACAAGAAACACTACGAGTTGAAGGAAACATTATACTTCATCAAATTGCTTCCAATGACAAAAGTCATGGCCCAGTTCGCAAAGGAAGTTCTCAGATAAGAGCTTAAAGATTTAAATATAGGTAGTGAATTTTTACCTCTACAAAATAGCTTAGGGCTATTTTGGAATCTGAATACCGACTCGTTTATATTTACTGCACCACATGTGGACAACCCTTATACAAGAAAGGGACTGCTGTCTGCTGTAAGCAGCATAATTGACCCTGTTGGCTTCCTTTCTCCACTTTTACTGTAAGTGGAAGAATGTTATTAAGACCAATGTGCCCAGAAGCTATGGGTTGGGATGAGACATTGCCAGATGTTAATAAAGGCTATTGTCAGAATTGGACTAAAAATCTGAACTTGTTGAATGATTATCAGATCCCCAGGATGTATGCAAAAACATCAATCAGTACGACTAAAGATCTTCAGGTTTTAATCTATTCAGATGCATCTGAGCAGGCTGTAGCTGTAGCTGCATATCTTAAAACAACAGATTTGAATGATGCACATCATCTTGGTTTCACCATGGGAAAGGCAAAGCTTGCCCCACAAGCTGGAAATAGTATTCCTCGTCTAGAATGATGAGGAGCGGTACTTACTACAGAGATAGGACATCTTGTGTCGCATCAACTTGAACTTCAACCGTCGGAGATAAAGTATTTTAGTGACAATAAAGTGGTTTTCGGATACATTAAGAACAAAACACGAAGATTTCACACGTATGTTAGCAGCAGAGTAGCATTGATCCAACAATTCACATCTCATGAACAATGGATAAATGTGCCTTCTAGCCTAAACCCAGCTGATGAGGGTCCAACATTCATATTGCGTGATAACATGAATAACAAACAGTTAGATGAAAGTAAGGACTTTCCTTTGACTGAACCTGAAATCGACAAAGAAATTCGACCAGTGCAAGTACTTAAATCAACAATTTCGGTAGAAAAACCCATACATGAGCTATTTACTCATTACTCATCTTGGAACAAACTCGTGAATGCATTCACATTGTTACGTCATATTGCGGGATCATATCGAAAGGAAAAGGACTCAGCATGTAAGGGATGGCATTTTTGTAAGGAATGGAAATCTATAGATATGACACAGGACACACGAATATTTCTATTGAGACAGATTCAGGAAGCATTTTTTAAGTGTAAAATTGAAAATCTCAAAAAAGGTCATGCAATCAAAAAGGACAGTCGTATCATTTCATTGTCTCCATATCTTGATGAGGACGAAATACTTAAAGTAGGTGGACGTTTGAATTGTTTAAGAAACAAGTTAGGACTTGCTTCAAACAATCCTATCATAGTTCCGAAAAGTCCTGTAGCCACATTATTGATAAGACATTACCATAAAAAACCGGTTTTTGGATTATTGGAGCCAAGAGACTCATTTTTCAACTTATTAGAAGCTGAGTGCTCTGTCGCAAGCTTCGTGGTCAAGAAGAAACACAGAAGATGGCTGATTTGCCTCAGGACCGTCTAACTCCTGGACCACCCTTTTCTGCTGTAGGAGTGGACACCTTTGGTCCGTGGAACATAATAACTCGTAAAACACGTGGTGGAGCTGCTCAGAGTAAGCGATGGGCGATAATTCATTGATTGATTGATTGATTGTTGGTTGCTTAACATTTACTCTTTGTTGCTGTTTGATTTTTTTTTGGGTGGCTCAGTATTCATACATATCGCTATTGTGTTACAGTGCTATGGTCATTTTGTACTCTTGCCTTCAAATTTGGCTTATGGATTTATCTTTAAAGTTTTTATTTGCCATTTTGTGTTTCTCTGTTGAAATAGTTTAAAATTTTTTTTTATAGTAATTAAGATTTTAAAAAAAATAATGGTGACTGTGATACATTGTACCCCACATTTTGATATTTTGACATATCATGTCTGTTTGCTTTGCTAAAAAAATGTTGTTAATATAATGAAATTCTATGTCTCTCATACGAGTGAGATGCTGTGTCTCTCATACGAGTGAGAAGCCTAGCTATCTGTAAAACCAAGGGAAAGACGTAAGGGGCCTTAGTTAAATGTCCACGGACTTTTCAGAGCTCCCGAAAAAGTAACTGATTTCATAGAAGAACTGTCTTATCAACGTATTTATTGTGATAAATATTTGATAAATAATCTACCTAGAAGTATTTATATCTTGAAGTAATGGTAAAAATGGGTAACGAAGAGTCCTTTAATGAAAACTCTGAAAGAGACCAAACAATAACAAAAATGGCGTCGTATGCGGATGCCTCAAAAACTGAAAATGATAAAAGTAATGCTCAAAACAGTGACAACGGGTTCTCTGCAGCCAAACCCGTATTTATATTAGAGACTGATCTCTTCGGAACTATAAAACCAAAACCTGTAGACTTTTTAAATCATGCTCAGTTGTACAGTGACTTTGGCCATGTAGTGGAAGACAGCCATTTGAAAGGTCTTCAAAGGGTTAATGGAATGTGGCGGGTTTATCTTGATAGTGAGTCAGATAGGGAACATTTGATAGCTAATGGTCTCACTATCAGGAAAAAACACATACATGTATATGATAGAAACCCAAAATTTGTAGTTAAAGAACACATCAGCTACTTACGCATCCGGATAAAAAGCGTACCCTTATCAGCAGACGACAACCAAATTGGTAGAAATCTTGAGACCGAACATAATCTCAAAATTCACAACTTCAATCGGGAAAGGCTACGTATCAACGGATTTCTAGCCAACTGTCAAACCGGAGACCGGTTATTGATGGTAAGTCCAGTACCTGGTATACAGCTACCTAGATTCATGAGTATAGGAAAATACAAAGCGCTACTCATCCAAAAAGACCAAATTGTAGTAAATCCTTATGCTAAATGCAACAAGTGTTTACAGACGGGACACAAACAGGAGACCTGTGACAATGACTGGGTGTGCAACTCCTGTGGCAAATCAGGTCATAAAGCCAAAGAATGTCAACAACCGATGGACGATCCAGCAGCAGATCAAGATCAGAATTGTGATTCTAATGTTCCTGATAGTGTACCTGAAGCTGCTAACGTTGATAACGTTCAAGATGAAACTAAAGATAAGCAACCTGCAAGTGAAAGTAGTGATGATTCAAATGATGACAGCGAAGATGATGAACAACAATTAGTAGTCTCAAAAGAACGTAAACAAATTACTACGAACAATGAGCAGACAAACAAAAAAGACGAAAAGACAAATAAAAAAAAAAATCAAACAAAAATAAATCAAACAAACAAAATCTGCCCAAGTCAGCTTCTGGACCCATGGATCACTATATGAACTTTAAAGATCCTAAAACTCCAAGCCAATCAACTGGGAAAAGGCAAGCAATAACACCGATCGATGAATTACATAAACGAGTAGTAGAGCCGACAAAACAGAAGACAAATCCCTAACCAGTGACCTAGTTAACTTAAATGTACAGTAGTGTGTTTTTCAATGCACAGTTTTTGTGCATATGTATATATGTTAGTTGTATTTTTATCTTAACTGAAAAATGTGAAAAAAATAATTCATTGTGTGATACAATAATATTAGATTGTATACACTCTGTAAGGAAAAATATATTAAATGTTGATATGAAATATTTTAATATGATTATCATGAAAACAAATGAACATGATCAAATAGTTGATCCATTGAAAGTTATTATCATCTTTTTAGTAACCAAGAATCAATTCAAAACACGTGTAAATCCCAATCTGAAGGGTTCCAGTATGATTGGTAAATTGATTAACTGTAGCTGCGTTCCACATCACTAAGTTGATGAAATCACTTCCTTGAAATATAAAATCCGTGTTAATAAATGTCTCAATTCCTCACATACATGTACCAGGAATAACTTTAAAACTGAACAAGATCGGCCATATACATGTACATTATCTCACTAAGTTCACCTGGACACAATTAGTATCAATTTTAAAGATTGGCATATTAAAAACACCACTATTGCCTTAGGTACCCAAAAACTGAAAATTAGTTCCTTCTATATAGTTCGTGTATTTTTTGTACAAGCTACTTCCACATCCATGGTGATTGCCACTCTAAAATACCTGAAAAGAATTGAAACATATGTAAATAAAAGTTATTTGTTTGTTCTTTTACAATATAGTTTATATCAAACGCACACATCAATAAACAACCATTTAAGTAGGTCAATCAATGTAGTCGTCAATGTAAACATGTATCGTCTGTCAAACACAAAATATCTGCAACTATATTTAAATGTTCAAAAATATTTTCTCTTTTTAATTTGCATTATCGTCATACATGTGACATACCTAATTAAAAACAGTATAACTACAGTTATATTCATGCAGACCCTATTCCAAAAATCCACAAATTTCTCGGTTTTCACCGAATCTAAAAATAGATTACTCGATAAAACAATTCAGAGATCGATGGGAATCATGATAGCGTCTTTCCTGATTATTGGAAAAGTGTATAGTTATTTGAATGATATATTTGTATATTTAAATACACTTAAGCTTTGTTATTCTTATATTAGATACATAGTATTGATATGTAAACAAACAAAATTTAGCTCGAAAGTGGTTAGCAAAATCAAATCTGTTATTTATTTTATGTTACACTGTTATAATGGTCATTTCTTACAACTATCCCTCTTTATAATGATATTTTTATTACTATATTGTGTCTTTGAAAAAAAGAAGTTAACAGTGCATTTAACCTTGTGTATATACAAACATGTAAAGAATGTAATAAGGCATGTTGTTCTAATAATAGTCTCATAAACATGTACTATTGGGTGGGTTATTACACTAATTATGAGTACCATAATTGTACAGTTACATTTAATGTATAAAAGTGAACAGTTCCTAGGTAAAAACAATGAGTGACAATATACATATTATATCCTTAAACTGTCAAGGTTTAGGACAGAAAGAGAAAAGAGAGAGATTATATTTGTGGAATAAACATGAAAAATGTAATATATTATTTATACAAGAATCCCATCTAATAGAGAAAAATGAACATATTATTAATAGTGAAGTAAAAGGTAAATTTTTTCATCGCTATGGAAGTTCCCAATCCAGAGGCGTTTCAATAATGATTAAAGACAGTTTAAATTATAAGCTAATAAATGAAGTTAAAGATAATGATGGGAGAATTATTTTGATCAACATTGAAGTTAACGATAACATTTTTACCTTAATAAATGTACATGCCCCCAACATTCATACTAACAGAAATATTTTTTTTAAAAGCGTAAATAACATCATAGAAAATAATCGCTTAGGTATCTTAATTTTAGGAGGGGACATGAATGAAACCCTATTAAAGATAGATAGGAAATCAAATAGCTCTCATAAATACTACAAACCAGTAAATAGTCTTAAACAGCTCATTAAAAAAACAAATTAATAGATTTATGGAGGGAAATAAATCCAAACAAAATTCAATTTACATGGAGAAGGAAAAACAATACGAATATAACAAGTAGAATAGACTTCTTTTTGATCAGTCCAGACATAAGGCCACACGTAATCAATTCTGATATAAGACCTGCTATGATATCACATACTGATCACCAAGCCATTTCGTTAAAAATAAGACAAAATCCCCATGGCAGAGGAAGAGGTTTCTTTAAAATAAATAATAGTATTTTAATAGATGATAATTATAAAAACCATATAAACAACCTTATTTTAAAATATAAAGAAAAGGCACGTACCAGAGATTCTAGAGAGATTTGGGATATCTTCAAATCTGAAGTAAGGGACATAACTGTAATGTATTGTAAATACAAGTCATCTGAAAAGAAAAATAAAATAAAAGATTTAGAAATGAACTTACAAAGATTAAATAATAAAATTAATCCTTCAAAAGAAACTAAAGATGAAATAGAAAAAATTGAAAAAAATCTAGGAAATCTTTATAAAAATGAAGTTAAAGGTGCACAAGTAAGATCCAGAGTCAAATGGTTAGAAGAATGGGGAAAAAAAAAACAAAATTCTTTTAAGGTTTAGAAAAATCAAGACAAACAAAAAAAAATATTTCGGCATTGAAAGATAAGCAAGACAAAATCATAACAGAGCCATCAGAAATTTTAAATATATAAAAATGTTACTGTGAAAATTTATATAATAGTACAAATCCAGATGTTAATAATATTAAGCAATATGTTGAAGAAACAAAAATTGATCATAAATTAACTGATAACGAGAAAAGCTCTCTAAGCGGCAACATCTCAATAGAAGAATGCACAGAAGCCATTTTTAATATGAAGCTAAACAAATCACCAGGTATAGATGGTCTAAGTGTTGAATTCTATCGCGCATTCTGGGATAGTATAAAAGAACTAGCTGTAGAAGTTTTCAATAAGTGTTATGAGAAAGAAGAATTAACAACATTACAAAAAATAGGAATAGTATCTTTATTGTACAAAAAAAAGGACCCACTATCCCTAGACATTTATAGACCTATAACTTTACAAAATGTAGACACCAAATTAATAGCCTATACTGTAGCCCAACAGTTAAAACCTGTTTTATCGAAAATAATAAATAGTGATCAGAATGGATATGTAAAAAATAGGTACATTGGTTTCAATATCCGACAAATTCAAGATATCATAGATTACTCTGAAACTTTTAATATAGATGGTGCTTTATTATTTATAGATTTTTCAAAAGCTTTTGATTCGTTAGAATGGTCATTTATGTATGAAGCTCTTTTAAAATTTGGTCTCCTGCATTCCTTTATTTAAATGGGTTAAAACTTTATATAATGGTGTCAAAGGTTGTATGCTCAATAATGGGTGGATTTCTGAAACCTATAGCATCTTTCGTGGTATTTGACAAGGGTGTCCCTTGAGTTCGATTACTTTTGTTATAGCTGTAGAGATTCTGGCATGAAGAATAAGACAAGATACAGGTATTAAAGGATTTCAAATCAAACTTGATTCTAAAACACATAGTCTTAAAATGTCACAACTTGCAGATGATTCTACACTTTTTCTTAAATCAAAACAAGAAATAAGCCTGGCATTAAATTTAATTGAAGAATTTGGAACTCTTTCTGGTCTTAAACTTAATAAATCAAAAACTGAAGGAATATGGCTAGGTAAATTAAAACATTCTAAAGATAAATATGAAAACATTAGTTGGAATAAAAGCCCCATTAAAAGTTTAGGTGTATATTTAGGAACTTATTAAGTTAAATGCAATAAATTAAACACAGAAAATATTTTGAGGAAGTCAGAAAAAGCAATATCAAATTGGAAGAAAATAAAGCTTACAATGATTGGGCGAAAAACAGTAATAAAAACATTAATTATACCAAACATAACCTTTTTAGCATCAGTAACCAATTTATCGAGAGACTTTCTAACACAATTTAAAAAACTAATATTTAACTATATATGGCAAAACAAAAATGAGAATAGAGATCTACTATATGTAATGATTATCAGGAAGGAGGTTTAAAAATGATTGATATAGATAGTTATATAACATCAATTCATATATCTTGGGTTAAAAGGTTAACAACAGAAGAATTTTCAAATTGGAAGGTTATACCTTTATATTACTTTAACAAATTTGGAGCTAACTTCGCTCAATTTAACATGAACCCTGAAAATATATATGACATACCAAATTTAAAAAAAACTATGCCAGAATTTTATTTAGAAATATTAAAAAGTTGGTATAAAGTACATAATAGTTCCAAGATAAGCAAGGGGTTAAATTTCAAAAGTGTAAGACAGCAATTCATTTGGGGTAATCAATCAATTAAATTAAATGGTAAAAGTCTTGTTTTTCCAAACTGGATAGAAAGTGACATTTTTTTTATTAATGATATCATAGATAAACAATGTAATATCTCCCAAAAATTAATCTTAAATAAATTGAAAGAAAAATCAAACTGGATAGCAGAACTTTCTAAACTAAAATCTGCAATCAAAAAGGAATGGAAAATCATGTTAAAATCAAATCAATCAATTTCAACTAAAGTTCAAATAGACAGAAATCTTTACTTAGAAGCAAAAAACAAGGCCAAATCAATTTGCATTAAAAAATTAAAAGCTAAAGATACATATAATTATATCAAAGGTATAGAAAGTGACACACCTATTGGCTTCATAAAATGGAAATAAATATTCAATCTAAATTCTTCAAATCATACACATGATATATTAAACTTTACATTTCACCAGTTACATGATAACAAACTAAAAATGTTTAGGTGGAAATTGATCAATTATATATTACCATGTAAGCAACTGCTTTATCAATGGAAAATAATGAAGGATAATCAATGTCATATATGTCACCAAGTAGAAAATTATGATCATTTTTTTAAAAAGTGTGAATTTTTACAAGAATTTTGGATTAAAGTTGGGTTACTACTTGATAAAATAAAAATAGGTACACATATTTTATCAATACTAACTTAATACTTGGATACAAAATTCATGACAGTTCATATTTTGATATTAATGTGTTGTTAACAATTGTTGTATTTGCTGTTTACAAAAGTAATTATGCATCAGAGTTAAAACACAAGTACATAGATGTATATAGTGTTTTTAAATTAGAATTCTTAGAATGGTATGAAAATAGTATACTCTTAGAAAGAAGATGTAGTAAATCTTTGAAAGATACATTTAAATATATCTAATTAACCGCAATGTAATTCAATAAGAGAGGTGTGCAAGTACTCATGGTTGAGTAGTTGTGTGACAGGGAGTGTGAGTGTGCAAGTTTTGTGACCATGTTTTTGTGTAAGTATATGTGTGTGTCTCTGTTTATGTGAAAGTTAAGACATTATACTCGTAGAGCAACACTATGTGTCTCATTTATGTTTTATGTATACTGTTTCTCTGTTTACACGAAACGATTGGCAATACTTTAAACAAAGTATCAACAAAAACTCATTCTTTATCCATGTTTTTGATCATGTAAACTTACCATCAGAATGTCATCAATGATTGATATATACTCATAATGCTTCAAGTTTTCAGTATTCTGTAGCTTGTACAAGTTATCGTTAAAAAAAAACAAAACAGTTATTTCATTAAATTTAAAACTTACCAAATTAAGTTAAGAATATTCCAACACACAAGAATGAATAAAATACACGTGTTCGAGATACATAATAAACATCTATACCACGTGATATACAATTAAAATAAGTAGAAAAACGTAAACAGAGAGAACGTATGTTTTCCGGATTTGTGGCTATGCAGATTTTGTAAACTATATCGATTGTAATATTCTATTAACCACTTTTGAAACTTATAATAAGTTTATCTTGTGAATCCCCTGGTTCATTTGATAACTCACACAGGGATAAACCTATTGGGATAGTTGTACCTTTTAGGGTATTTGTTAACAACCAATTGTACAATAAACTGAATAATTACTAAAAAAAAAAAAAAAACCAGGTTTAATCTACCATTTTCTACATAAGGAAATGCTTGTACCAAATCGTCCTGAACATGCATGAAATATTTGCCACTGGACGTTAAGCAACCAACAATCAATCAATCAAAGCTTGTACCAAATCAAGAATATGACAGTTGTTATCAATTCGTTTGGTGTGTTTGAGATTAAGATTTTTTCATTTGCTTAATGACTGTCCGATCTCAATTTTACTTATATATTTCATCTGTAATAAGCTACATGTACCAAATCTCCGTCCTCTACCTCGCTATGCATGCTGCTGACTATATAGAAATACAGAATTGGTAGCCTGATCATTTTTTTCACATAATAATTTTAAGACTTCGAAGACCAATTCTGATTCATATGTATTACACTTTTAATAACCGGAGACATTTATTTCATTACAAACATGATTGAATTGTTTAGAAATAAATCAGTTACGGATATCAATTTTTCCAGTTACGTATATCATTGACAATTTATTTACTTCAGGTACCCATATCATCACGATATTTTAGATGGCTGTTTTCTCCCTTTAGCGTTTGAATTATGAAAAAAACACTTACTATTTCAGTTTCAAATTTAGTTATACGTTAAAAAAGACACGAAATACTAAAGAATAATA
Organism: Mytilus californianus; assembly: GCF_021869535.1. Lineage (NCBI taxonomy): Eukaryota > Metazoa > Mollusca > Bivalvia > Mytilida > Mytilidae > Mytilus > Mytilus californianus. The sequence goes on from NW_026262744.1 coordinate 79,321, forward strand.
CATTGTCATTACATTGATTGATTGTTGGTTGCTTAACGTCCAGTGGCAAATATTTCATGCATATTCAGGACGAGAACAAATTAACAATAAATACAATAGGTAGGTTCTGTAATAGAGGCGTATGGGGTTGAGGTCGGAGAAATTTAGACTGCCACGGGAAATGAGGGTATATTGGATAGGGACAGAAATTTAGCCTTGCAACAGGCCACCTACGGACCCCTCAAAGAGTTGTTGCAAGGGTTCTTAACGTGCAAAGAGCGTGGCACTCTCTTTACACGAGGCATCGGATTTAACGTCCCCATTCTGACCGGACGTGGCTGCAAATTTGTACATCCCGCACAGCCAAACGGACGCCCCACTTTGACGAGGGTTTTACCGCCGGTCGGAGGAAGACCAATGGTGACCATACTTCTATTCCCCAGTCACCCTTGGGGAAGATTGTCATTACAAAATTGACAAAAGAAAATTTAATATTGACCAGAAACATCGTCCGCCATCTTTGGATATGCAGTTACGGAGATCACATTTACCCCAGTGAAAGTCATTCAAAAAATAATTCACAAATGGCGACCTTGATTGACATGGTAATATATCCTGGGGCATATGACAAGTCTTCTTAACAAATGTTCCGAACGTATTCAAATTCCATAGGTGGAATGCCCAAATAAGGTGAATATGGGCGTTAACAATCATAAGATACACCTTGATTAAAAGCAACGTGAAGTGGAAATTTTATAGAAGAAATAAATTTTAAATTATAAACGGTAAATCGACGAGCATACAAGACAAGAACAGACAGATCTGGTATAAATGATTATGAGGATTACGATTTTTCTTTATCCTGAAGTTGTAATGTCATTCCTTAAAACAAACTAAGAGGACTAGTATAAAAAATTGTAAAATCTAGTACTGTCTTAACGACATACGACAAGTCTGAAATAAGCCGCTTGGAAAGACAACATTGAAATTAGTAATTGCTAAGAATGGCAAAATTTACGACGAGATGTTTATTGTTGTACAGGAAACATATCGGTCTTTTGATGTTGTCCCATCAACATAAAATTTTATAAATTACAATGAATCTATAAAGTTTGCTTTGAGATCAGAATATTGTCGTAAAAATAGCTAAAAATAATGCGTTACAGAATAAGAAAGAATCGGGGAAACGCTAAGAATTTTGCGTCATTTTTTCAGACCTTCAGCGGCTCTCAGACCCCTCGCCGAAAATTCGTCGAAGATTTCAATAATTAAAAAAGAATATTTTTTTGTACTTGAGCATGTTATGTTATGGTTATTATTTTTATTTATTTATCATCATTTGTTTTTATTTAGAAAAATGTGGTATGAAAAAAGGTGCCATATAAAGCTATGTCTTTGATTCAAATAAATTTCTGTGTGAGTGGTTTGCCACAGGGAATAACATTTAAAGAACCAGGCAGCTACTCAACTTTTGTAATGGAAAATATAAGCAAAAAAGACCATTATATACATGTTGCAAAAATGTAATTTGTTTGTTGTTTTTTTCTCGAAAAGATGGCTTGCAAACATAAATTGAATGACAAAATACAGGCCAAATTGGAATTTTCTTATTAACTATACAAGTCATTCGAGAAATATTTTGAGAGATTATACTTCTATAACGTTAAATTCTTTCATAAACTGCTTTTGCTTTTATTTTGTGTAATTTAATCCTAACCAGGATATATCATATACCATATCCATAGCTGAAAATATTCCTTAAATGACTTGCATAGTTAGATAAAGCTTCCAAGCATTTAACACTGCATGGTTTCATAGTTTGCCACCCTCCAAACAAAATATCATCGCAACAGAGAAATATAGCTCCCATGGCCCCTTGAAAACTTTATGCAGGAACAGGCAGTTCTATAAGCCAAGTGATTCTATGGTTTCTGTGATAGACAACTTAGTTCCTGCTGGAACAGAAAGGGGAAAGTTGTGGTTCCCAGCAGAAGGTTCAAGAGGAAAAGGTGGAGGAGGTTGTTTCACAACAACCGACAAAAACAGTTGCTCCGCAACAGGAGAATGAAGTGGTTGTCTCGACATTATTCTATTAGTTGCAAATAAAAACGTGATGCAATGGAGACACAAGTTGAACTACAAGTCATAGACAAAGAATTCAACACAGAATCAAATTAAATTCAAAGCAATCATGGATCCTCAATATATAGAAATTATATCTCAATAATTAAACTTCTGAATATTGACACAGAAAAGATGAATTAAATTGAACATAAATTATTTGTTTACAAAATATAAAAAAAAAATGTTTTATTTTTTATATGTTACAGATACAAAAATATATATATATTTTCAGTACAAAATTAAAAATGGAAATTTACAATACCAAGTCTGGAAAGAGCAGATTCAGGGAAATAAGAATCCCAAGTCTCGAGAGATCTGATGAAGGGAAATTCACCCGTGTAATAGAGAAAACACATGGTAAATTGAATTTTACCTTCAAATTTGAGGTGCTACGATGTAAGGATGTGAAATTTGAATGAATACATTTTAATCAGAAGTAAAATAGCAGTATTTTCTGGAATCTAGGTAATCCTATTTTTTTTTAATTGATGTTTGACACTTTGATTACTACTGATGTTGATGTTGTCAATTACATAACACATTCCATCAATGTTGTACTAGTATTTAATTACTGCTTGGTTTTGGTTATAATTTATTTATTTATGAATGGAATGCACATTTATACCCTTAGGGGTTGAAGGCATATAAACAATACAATACAAATATGTACACAATGATCTGGAAGCATCATCTTGACCAGTGTATATAGTAGTGATCCTAGTAGAATAATCTACTTGTTAAATCGGTGATGGTGGGATTGGACCAAAGGTTATCTTTTTAGGGTCATATGCTATAATCCCAGGTACCTAATTCTCTCTATTTCCAAATTGTTGTAATTGTGTATCATTAATTCCGTAGAGGCGTTCAGAAATCGCGATTGTTGCCGTATTTCAGGCAATAACCACGCCTCTGATAAACTTCATCGGCTATTTTACCGCCACTGCGAAACTGGACCTTTCAATAATAATTAAGCTCGTCAAATTCTAAGATTTTAAGATTTGGTGGAATCGATCTTACCATGCACGACCACATGTATATGAAAATAATTTTGTTGTCATCGGTACATTCAAATTAACGACTTTCGATAAATAAAATACCATATAGATACCAGGGACACTTTATGTACCAGGGCTTACAGGCTCCAAAACCTAAAGGGTCCCAATTCACCATGTAAAACTCTGCTTCCTTTTTTGTCACTCCGTTTTCTCTTCTGGGGAAACAGCTTTTGCCTTTTCCCTCTTTCTCTTTCTATTCAAACGTTCCCGTTGTTGAGATGTAAATTTAAACGGTGATAAGCTGTGAGGTTTTTTACCTGTTGTAACATAACAACATAATAGATAAAAGATAATTTATGAATGAAGCCGAGTTATTGAGTCACATAAATCTAATAAGTACCACAGAGCAGAGCGAGTCGAAACAAGTAGTTGGAATATTTTATTTCAAAAAATTCATATGAATCGTGAGAAACATGTGATTTAATATATATTATATATATCTTTACTTGAACTACATTGTTATCTATTATCAACCGGAAATTCATTTTTTTTGGGTATGACATAAGTGTATTATGTACCGAGACTGATACACAATTTTGAGTAATAACCAACATTTATTTATTTTTGTTCTTATTTCATATTGAACAAGATTAGGACTGCCACTGGAAAATGAGGGTATATTGGATATGACCACAAAATTTGCATTGCAACAGGCCACCTATGGACCCCTCAAAGAGTTGTTGCAAGGGTTCTTAACGTGCAAAGAGCATCTCAGATGGTAGGATTTTCGCATATCAATTGAAAGTCCATAAAGCGTACACTTCAAACATCAAATTGACGTCCACAAAAAACGAGTTGGGTGGGGTCATAAAGTGTAAAGAGCGAAAAGTTTCAAAAGGTATTCTTGTCATATATCAATCGGAAGGTCGTGCAAAGTACATTACGAAAACATCAATTTTATAAGAAAGACCTTTTTCATAATTTCAGGAAAAAAGTATAAACGCAAAGATTTTAAAAAAGAATACGTACACAAATATTACCTTGATAATCATATTACAGCACCGGGAGAGTTTTGTTCGTGTGAAAAATGCAATCAAAAATTTTCTAACCAAACGTCCGTGATGAGACACATTGATGTCGTTCACAGTCACGAAGAATCGTGTGTGAGCTATGCACCGTGTCTTTTAAATATAGAGCAAATTTAAAATTGACACAGGAAAACAAAATATCAGTAATGTGATAAATACAATGAAACTATCTAACTATATACTTGCTCTGTATGCCAGTATTTCCACCTTCCAGAAGAGACTGAAGTTGAATGAACAAATATCATAGCAACTAGAAAATCATTTTTCTAGCCGGATTCAATCGTACTCATTAATTATTTAATTTCCTCAGTTTATTCAACTTCATTATTTTTATTTGATATTGATTTTACATGTTGTACTCTTCAAGTAAAGAGAGTGCAAGTTTTTGATTGAGAATTGGTGGTGGTGTATAAAACGACATCGTCTAACCACACATGCTTGAACTTAAACTTACAAGTTTTGAAAAACAACTTTATGGCAGCAAACAGCACTGTTACAAGTTGGTATCAGCACTCATAAAGGAAGTCAATACTGTTTCGATGCAAGTGCGTCTGGTAGAGAAGCCGAGCCTTGCCCGTTGCCAACGTACCAAGGGAAAGTGGTCACAGGAACGCCTTTCTTCACTCTGGTACTAGCTGCAAGATGGTACCATCACAACCTTCTTCTTACTTCGTGCTGTCTGGCACATGCAAGATATTCTTGTGCCAGAGCCAGACGAAGACACCGACATATTCATTTAACATCCAGTGAACTGTATTACTTGCATTGTGTTAGTACATGCGCGTCTTCATCAATAATGTGTTCATCACATTAATTTTTTAAATGTTGAATTTTAGTATTATTTATACAAGGTATAGTTGTTATCCTTGCCCCAAGGGTAAAAAATAAGGCAAATGAGTACTGTTTATACAGATGCCCAGATACCGGTGAAACAATGGTGCAATGCGACCAATGAAAAGAGTGGTTTCACCTTATCTGTGTAGATTTATCAGTAGAGGAGGTAGACATAATAGATATATATATATATGTTTGCCCAAACTGTAAACTTATAAATAAGCCACTTCCTGTCCCAGATAGGGGTGGAGAGCCAAGTGTACAATAAGTCACCATTATTAACCTTTCCCTTTTATCTTTTCAGTATGGCAAGTTATTCAGAAGGGAAGGTTGATGGAAACAACAACATGAAGAAAGAATCAGTTGTTGAGAAACCCAGTATGAGTAGAGGCATGACGGTGGAAAGGGGAGGTGAGACGTACTATAAAGATGTCCTTGGTATATCTAAACAGTCAGAATAGAGAACACAAATAATTGATATCAACAATGCTATCACCTCCTACCGACTAATAATATTGATTAATGATTCCTTTAAAGCTAAGTCTTGGAAGGGAAGACAATATGACCTGTGTACAGCCACCAGACTTCATGATAACAATAGCAATTATCGATAATAAGGGTATTCTAAATGTAGTAACTAACATACTTTCTTTTGTAACATTTTTTTAAGTTGGATAAAGGTATCAATGACTTTTAAATAGACATTTGATATGATTTAGAAAAACAGAACCAGAAATGAAACCAGTTTAAAATATACAAAACATACAAACTCAAGTGAAGATCACACATACACATAGAGAAAAAAAATTCATTCACAGAAGTACAATAAAGAACATGTATGAAAAGAGGTGTTGAAGATTTGAATTTGTTTTAAATTTTTCTATAATCTCCTTACAAGTCCAGTTAAACAGTCCATTCTATAATGAATTTTTCAACATTGAGTGTTTGTATATCACAATTTTGCAAAGGGGTCGTTTGAGGGTTAAATTGCAATGATTTTTTTAACGTTGTTCAAACGAAATTATTTTCCCAACAACCACAGCAACCATTGCAAAGAACGATGAACATATTTTCAACAACATATTAGACAGTAACTGATAATAAACAACCAAAACAAGAACCAATTACCAAAGATGCTTGCCCGATTAACTGTCCAAATCAAGAAGAAATTATTTGGGGCCAGTTATCAACCTATAAACAAATAATCATTTACGTAGCAACAGATAACAGTATCATATACATGCAAATATATGTGTCGCAATTTCTACAATACGCAATATTATGGTAGAATTGATTTAATACAATACAGCAAATTAGACTAATAACCGCAGTCTACAAGCCATTTTGAAAATATGTATTAATCAAGACAATAAAACATTTGTAAAAATGTATTTATTGAATTGATTGATTTTTATACACTGTTAATTCCCCAAAGTAAAGAGCAAACCACATTTGTTTTCTATTTTGTATAAAGCAAGCTGGAATACTAATGTTCTGTAGAACAGTAGATCTTTTGACGAGATAGTTTTCTGGAAGTTAAACATTGAGAAAATGAATGGTAGAAATTTGTATATTGTTGAGCACAGATGCCTCGGGCAAAGGTTACGGTGGCTATTTGTTGAAAGTCACAGACGAAGAAATTGCGGGTAGTTGGAACGATGTAGAAAAATTTAAAAGTTCCACTTGGTAGGAACTTGACGCATTTTATCGAGTACGGCAGTTTAAATCTATGTCTATACAAGGACACACGGTTAAGTGGCACACATATAATACGAACGTTGTTAACATAATAAAAAAAGTAGTTCAAATACTCTAGTATTAAAGCAGTTCAGTTTACAAATATAGGCTTACGTTTATTAATTGAACAATTTAGATTTGATAAATAAATTTACTGAAAACAATATAGCAGAGGTTAATTATATGTTTGCTTTTTAACTACAAAAAGGAGATATGGTATGATTGCCAAGCAGATGTGTATGTTCTTACTTTTACTACATGTATTAAATTTTGACTAGAAAAGATTGCATGCATGATCCCCTAAGGTATTTTGTTGATTGTTTTTCATTTTTCAGACATCTTGCACACATGAATGGGATGAGTGTGAAGAAATGTCAGTCCGCGGTCTATCCTTTACACATGTGCCTGCGGCAAAACTCACCAAAAACACAAAAAATTCACCAAAAACACAAAAAAACTCACCTGTGTTAACTGGACCAGAAACTGTTTCACCTTTAATATCAACAGTAGTTTCACCTAACAACCCACCTATTGTTTCACCTGCAATCACACCAGTTGTTTCTCAATCTTCATCAAGCACCATGTCTTCAGTGTCATAAAAAAAAACGAGAAGGAATTTGAAACAGCAAATGGTGTCACTTTCAGGAAAGATGTGGTGTGTATTGCAATTTACAAATCACCCTGTGACTATGCTGAAGTCACACGAGTCTGGAAGACCAAAGTGGACTTTGAAAAGACTTCCAAGGGACTAATCAGTTAGATGCTTTCAGGACATTTACCGTACAAAGATTGATTGTTGGTTGCTTAACGTCCAGTGGCAAATATTTCATGCATGTTCAGGACGAGAACAAGTTAACTATAAATACAATAGGTAAGTCTTGTTATACTAGAGCCCATTCCTGATGATGGTCGGTCAAATTTGAACTGCCACTGGAAAATGAGGGTATATTGGATAGAGACAGAAATTTTGCCTTGCAACAGGCCACCTACGGACCTCTCAATGAATTATTGCAAGGTTCTTAATGTGCAAAGAGCGTGGCACTCTATTTACACGAGGCATCGGATTTAACGTCCCCATTCTGTCCGGACGTGTTTGCGGACTAAATACAATCCGCACAGTCAAACGGACGCCCCACTTCTGTACGCGTTTTACTGCAGGTCGGGAGAAGACCAAGTGACCATATTTCGTTTACCTAGTCAGCCTTGGGGGTCATCTTTGAAAACCTATAAATTAATTCAGAAACAAATTATCCAAAAACAGGGACACGGTATTGTAGAAAATACTCCCTTCAATCACACATATGAAAGGGGAACCCATAAGGTTTTTATTTTAATTTTTACTTGCAATTCTCATGAAAAATTGTCCCGATTGATTGATTGATTGTTGGTAGCTTAATGTCCAGTGGCAAATATTTCATGCATGTTCAGGACGAAAACAAGTTAACAATAAATACAATAGGTAGGTCTTAATTGTCATGATAGAGGCAATTCAGGATGATGGTCGAGGAAGTTTTGATTGATTGATTGATTGTTGGTTGCTTAACGTCCAGTTGCAAATATTTCTTGCATATTTAGGACGAGAACAAGTTCACAATAAATACAATAGGTAGGTTCTGCAATAGATTAAGGGATTAAGGTCGAAGAAATTTAGACTGCCACGGGAAATGAGGGTATATTGGATAGGGACAGATATTTAGCCTTGCAACAGGTCACCTACGGACCCCTCAAAGAGTTGTTGCAAGGGTTCTTAACGTGCAAAGAGCGTGGCACTCTCTTTACACGAGGCATCGGATTTAACGTCCCCATTCTGACCGGACGTGGCTGCAAATTTGTACATCCCGCACAGCCAAACGGACGCCCCACTTTAGCACGGGTTTTACTGCCGGTCGGAGGAAGACCAATGGTGACCATACTTCTATACCCCAGTCACCCTTGGGGGGAGGAAGTTTTGACTGCCACTGGAAAATGAGAATATTGGTTACGGACAGACATTTGTACTTGCAACAGGCCACCTACGGACCACTCAAAGAGTTGTTAAAAGGGTTTTTAACGTGCAAAGAGCGTGGAACTCTCTTTACACGAGGCATCGGATTTAACGTCCCCATTCTTACCGGAAGTGACTGCGAACTTGATACATCCCGCACAGCCAAACGGACGCCCCACTTCGGCAAGCTTTTACTGCCGGTCGGGGGAAGACCAAGTGACCATATTTCGTTTACCTAGTCACCTTTGGGGATCATCTTTGAAAACCTAAAAATTCATTTAGAAACAAATTGTCCAAAAACAGGGACACTGTATTGTAGAAAATACTCCCTTCAATCACATATATGAAAGTCAAGCCAAAGGGGGAACCCATAAGGTTTTTATTTTCATTTTTACTTGCAATTCTCATGAAAAATTGTCCCGAGAAATGGTCAGGGATTAACAGCTGGACACTGGTATCAACAGATGATTGACATGTTAGCCCCTCCAAAATGCCTATATATTTTGATTGATTACATGTGCTTTTATTTACATTAGTTCATTATCAATTAACTCAGTGGTGAGATATAATGATGACTTTGGGATTTTTAAAAACTCTGCAGAACAATACCTACTACGAAATTGTATGATTAAAATATCTTCAAAAAATCATTGTTAGACTGTAGTGCTCCCTTAAATCAGACACTTTACTGGTCTTTTTCAAGACTGCAACCTTCTTCTTTTCTATAACTTCCTCCTACTAATGAGGAAGCTCATCCAATGAGGATTTAGAACCTTTATTCAGTCTTGTATACATATAACTGCATCTCTTCATACTATAAACGACAACTTTATTTTCCATTACCTGTGTGACGTAAAAAAAATTGACACTTAGTGTTCTTTCCACCTCATTCTGACAGTCACCGGCAGACCTGTGAATACTAGTATAAAATCAAGATTATCTATTAAAATTTATTTCTAAGTAGCAACATTCCAGCAGCACATGCATACAAGAGTTCTAAATGGTGAAGTTGAAATCATCACTTCGTAAATTTTACGAACGTCATCACTAGTTGGTTGACCGTTATGGAATAAACTGTGCTTTATGAAATACGAAATATTGGTTGACCGTTATGGAATAACCGTTTCACAAATGATATCGGATATGTTCCTTACGTCGTAACTACAATCCCCTTCCCTTTCATGAATGTGACCTACCGAATTAGACTATTTACAGGATTTGTTATAACATAAGCAACACGACGGGTGCCACATGTGGAGCAGGATCTGCTTACCCTTCCGGAGCACCTGAGATCACCCCTAGTTTTTGGTGGGGTTCGTGTTGCTTATCCTTTAGTTTTCTATGTTGTGTCATGTGTACTATTGTTTGTTTGTTTGTCTTTTTCATTTTTAGCCATGGCGTTGTCAGTTTATTTTCGATTTATGAGTTTGACTGTCCCTCTGGTATCTTTCGTCCCTCTTTTTCTGATGCTTTAAAGCGAACGTATCTACACCTAGACCTCCATCTGTAGGTTTGAAACCCCTTGGTTATGTTTTCCTGAGTTCAAACTCATTTAGCATATTGAGCGATTGAGTGCATGAATGTGCTATATATTTTATAAGTTCTTGTACATCTTTAAATTGTTCCTGTGTTCTTTCTCCTCTTGAACGAAAGGTTTAAGTTACATTTGTACATCGTACAGCTTCATATAACGTTGCTTTGCATATGCTTTTTTTTTTTGACAAATTGAAATGTTAAACTGTGCTTTATGAAATACGAAATATTTTATTAAAGAATGCTCAATTATGAACATAATCATTAATAGCATAGATACAACAAAGAATAACATTTAAATAATCTCAATTAAATCAATACTACACAAGTAACCGGAGGCTTTCAAGAGCCCGTCTCTCACCTGTATCTACTATTGATTTCGGAAATTATGTAAAATAAGGTGAATGTCATAATAACGATCGACACCAAGTTTGGTTAAATTAGGCCCAGTAGTTTACCTTAAAAGCAGGTCATCCCAATGTAGTCATAAAATAGTTATTGAAGACCCCTTATTATTATAAGTTGTGAGCATTTGAAATTTGTATTAAACAATTTTTCCAGACTTCTATATAGTTAACCCCTATGTTCTACTTGAATGTAGGACAAAAAGACACGGACAAGAAGTCACAGGACAGTCTCTGGACAAACAGTCACAATTCTGTTTTTAGATTATTTTTCTTTGGGCAAGAACAAAATAATTTTGAAACTATAATTTTAGTTTTTTCTTGAACTATTAAATACAAAGCAACTTTGTAATTAAAACTTATTCAATAAATATTAATTATTATCGAATAATTGTTATATAAACAAAAGTGTCAGAGTGGCTTGGTACCAAAATGGCTAAATGGTGCCAAGAAATAATAATAAATGTTCAATTATCAAGGCTAATGAACAATTTCCAAAAGCTTAAAATGAATGTATGTGATAATAAGGAAATATTTCAAGATCTTTCTCTTATTTATTCAAACAATTGTCAACTAATTATTTGTGACTTTTTGTCCTATCAAATTTATGACTATTATTTATGTCCTGTGACTTTTTGTCCTGTGACTTTCTGTTCGTTTACCTTCTACTTTTAGCCATGTTGGTTGGATGGCAGAGTCATCGGATACATTTTTCAATCAAGATAACCTACTGAATATTGTGGCTAAGTTTAATTCTATTTGGCCCTGTAGATTAAGTGGAGAAGAATTTGTTAAAGACTACAAAAAATTGGTTTAAAATTACTATAGAGAGGAATAACTTCTTAACGGGTGAATTAACCATTTTGGTCATGTTGACTTATTTGTAGATCTTACTTTGTTGACCAATATTGCCGCTTACAGTTAATTTCTTGTCTATAATACTATTATAGACAACTAATAATAACTGCAAAACGCCCTTACATTGAACAATTCAGGGGCAGCGACCTGGTAGTAGGAAATTTCTCACGTTGATGGCCTCGATTTATTTTGTATATTTTAATCAGATTGTGTTTTTTTTTTACATCTTCCCCGTTCCTATATTTCTTCTCACTTAGAACATTTAATACATATCGTGATAATTTAAGAATAAGAATACCAGTCAAGCATGATTATTTCCTGTTAAACAATTGTAAACCAAATTAATAAAATCCAAGTTTAGCGTCTATCAATGTTTTTTTTTTCTTTAAAAAACCCGAAACAAAGGACAAATTTATAAACCCGAAACAAAGGACAAATTTATATCTCCAGCATATCTTAAAGTACTATTAGTCTTCCTGGCCGGAAGGATCATGGATGCAGATATCAGTAACTTCATATTTGGTAATTTAAGCATGAAGTCTTCAATCATCAGTTTGATTGATGAGGTCTTCTTTGTCTATTGCAGTTAAACACGGTTTCAACGCTGAATCAAATAGTTATTTTTGTTGATATGCGGCTGTCCAAGTTATCGATGATTTTAATTTTGCAGGATTCATTTTGTTTTGTGTCATAGAACAGGATGTACATTTAGAAGTAAATTTCCTAATGTCAATTTTCATTATATGTTTGGAGCATTATCCACACTTATATGTTTTGTAAAGAAAAACTTGGTAGATTTTCCCAATTAATGTTGCTGGAAGTTTTATATGTAGGAGGTTTGTCGTTACATTTTCGTTGGTGGAATATGTTTGACGATTGTTCTTATTGTAGGTGATAATTTTATATCTAAGATCGGAGATTTTTTCGTCTGGAAGTGAAGGGGTTCCTGGACCAGATGATGATGAAGATAATTTTGACTGTATATGATGACGCTCATATCAAAATAGTTATAAAACCAAACAACTGTAAAGTTGAAGAGCATCGAGGATCCAAAATTCCAAAAAGTTGTACCAAATACGGCTAAGGTAATCTATGTCTTGGATACGAAATCCTTAGTTTCAAATTAGTATTTCAAATTTCGTCCCTCTTTGATATTGTTTCATCTGTAAAATATATGTTATGTCAAGCTATGTGCAGTTCCAAATCTTAATCACTTAATCAAATCCTATCCACTATTGCACATAGATGTATATACAAGTATGAATTGTTGGGAAAAAAAATGACTCCAATTTTTTTTTACCAATTTATCTCTGGTTTGGTTAACATCTCCCCCATACAAGAAAAAATAACAAATGCAATTGATAATCATTGTGACATTTATATCATGAAAAAAAAACAATATTGCACAAATGTTATCTACCAACCAAAATTTAATTTAAATGCATGTATCTATACTATTAAACAAGAAGACCTCATTTTGTGTGTCACTTCTCTTCCTTCCACAATAAATGAATCACCATGCCTCTGTGTCTTTTAGGTACCATGCATAGTCGCATTTGTCATCCATTCTTATGACTATTCAGTTTGGGTTATTTTGGGAGTAAAACGAAAATAAAAGCGTCCGGATATTGTTTCCGTCATCAAACCGACTTATAAGTCAGACATGACTTCCGGTTTTAACATTGAGAACCATTCGTATGGTAGATAACAAAAATGAAAAATTAATCAGCCAATCAGAGCTTTGTCTTTATTGAGGTTTAAGGATCGTAAGAACCATTACTATTATACCTCGGTTTAAACTTATACATAATATCACGTTGTCAGCGTCGTCCGAAGACGGATGGTTTCCGGAAAATAACTTTAGTATAAGTAAATAGAAAAGAATAAAATTTAACACAATGTTTATAACCCCAAAAGGAAACTTGGGATTGAATTTGGGGGTTGTGGTCCCTAAGGTTTAGGAAAAGGGGCCCAAAACAAGCATTTATCTAGTTTGAGGACACTAAGATGTGTATAAGTATTTCAATTGCTCTGATATTGTACCACAATGTTTAATACCATAAGTAGAAGGTTGGGATTTATTTTGAGGGTTATGGGGCAAACAGTCTAGGAATAAAGGGCCATAAACAAGCATTTTTGTAGTTTCAAGACAATACCTTGTGTAAAAGTGTATGAATCTTTCTGAAATTATACCACAAGATTCCATACTACTAAGGGATGGTTAGGATTGACTTTGGGTGGTTATAGCTCAAACCATTTATGAATTAGGGGCAAAAAAAGGGGGGAAAACAAGGATTTTTTCTGGTTAAAGGACAGTTAAGATAATTTGAAAGCAGTGTAAGGGAGGTAATCCAAAAGTAATGTTTGAACTACTTCACACTGCTTTTAAATATGTGTATTTGAAATTTGCCAATATATATATAACTTCAGTATTAATTTTTTCCATGCTCCTGCATTATACAATTTATAAAGTAAGGCGTAAATAACATTACACATTTTTTCCATGCTCCTGCATTATACAATTTATAAAATAAGGCTCTAGCAACACATCCTCAACATTCTGGTTAAGACCATGTTTAATTGCTTTCAACCACCTACTCCAGGCCTGCTTTCTAAGAAAATCAATCTGAAACAGAAATATTCGTTTAAAAAAAAATGTTATAGGATACTTAATAAAGAAGTGTGGTAAACACATATATGATCACTAGCGGCAAAGAACCCATAGACACCTAGTTCTGTGCACCTAATAATCTTCGGACTTGATCTTCTAGGATTAGTTGGCCTCTAAACTAGGTCGGCAACCTTAGTTACAGACACGGAGATAATTTTACCCTTACTGTCATTCAATTAAAACCATTGATACGAAATAGTTGCATTGGAATTAGGGACTTTCTTTTTTTTTTTTTAATTTTCCTGGTAGTTTTATTTTACTTTAGTTATTTTACTTTATGATATGCATTAGTTTAAACCTAACAACAAAATAACAAAAAATGTATGTATACATATACATCCCTGGAGCTGGGAAATATTTTATGATTGCTTTGATCTCAGCTTCACAGTGGTTTACCATGAAGTATTTCGGGTTCCAGTTAGTGTTCCATTCTTTAATTTTGTTGAGAGCCTTAGTGATGGTACTACTACTCTTTTCATACCGACATGCAAAATCAGCTACAACTGAATAATCCACATTTGTTTTGACGCACAAGAAAAACAGCGGAATAGAATATTTTGTTGTGTATGTAGCATCTAGAAGACATATCTCATTGCCATGTTGATTGGTATAAGAAAAAGAAACCTGTTGAGTCGCCAGTATCTTCTGTGTTCACATCAGAACCTAAGAAAAGATTGATTGATTGATTGTTGGTTGCTTAACGTCCAGTGGCAAATATTTCATGCATATTCAGGACGAGAACAAATTAACAATAAATACAATAGGTAAGCTCTGTAATAGGGGCGTCCGGGATTAAGGTCGGAGAAATTTAGACTGCCACGGGAAATGAGGGTAATTTGGATTGGGACAGAAATTTAGCCTTGCAACAGGTCACCTACGGACCCCTCAAAGAGTTGTTGAAAGGGTTCTTAACGTGCAAAGAGCGTGGCACTCTCTTTACACGAGGCATCGGATTTAACGTCCCCATTCTGACCGGACGTGGCTGCAAATTTGTACATCCCGCACAGCCAAACGGACGCCCCACTTTAGCACGGGTTTTACTGCCGGTCGGAGGAAGACCAATGGTGACCATACTTCTATTCCCCAGTCACCCTTGGGGGTCCTAAGAAAAGAAACTCATCTTCTGGCATGTCTTTCTGCAACTCATCAACATGGGCCATCAAATTTTCCTGGTCGTACTTGGCCTTCATTTCTCACCAGCAAACATTTCGTGTCTTACAAACTGCTCAAGTAATGGTCTTAAGCAGCTTGATGACACTTAACCTTCATCAACATACTCCTCGATTTTAGCAATTATTCTTTTGTCCACTGGTATGGAAACTTCTGCAGCCTGAAATTATTAAAAGTTTTACCTAATGTATATACATGGGATCTATGAACCAGAAAATCTTAATAATTAAAGTAAATCCATACAGTTGACTTTGAATTAAATGTTTGACAAAATAACAAGGCTTAGAAAAAGGTTGATTTTATAAGTAAAATCCGGTGCCTCTTTGCACGTAAAGAACCCTTGCAGCAACTCTTTTGATGGGTCCGTAGGTGGTCTGTTACAAGGCAAAATTTCTGTCCCTATCCAATATACCCTCCTTTTCCAGTGGCAGTCCAAATTTCTCAGACCATCATCCCGGATGGCCTCTATTACCTATTGTATTTATTGTGAACTTGTTCTCGTCCTGAATATGCATGAAATATTTGCCACTGGACGTTAAGCAACCAACAATCAATCAATCGCACTGAACATGCATGAAATATTTGCCACTGGACGTTAAGCAAACAACAATCAATCAATTATTTTTCAGTTTTTAACTTTAGCAAATTCAAACTTATTTAATCCACAATTAAAACGAAAGTTTCAAGTTTGAGATTTTTTTCTTCACAAAAACTGATTTTATCCAAAATTAATTAACAATTAAAATACATTGAAATATAATACATGTACCTGTATGCACATCAACATTATGTAAAACAATTGTGTGAAATTACACAAACATCATACCCATTTTATCGGCAATAGATATTGGCGATTAGACAGATACTAGTAGATGAAAAGTAAAGTGGAGATTAAGATGCAGAATTGTTAGAGCAATACATACATAAACCACATTTTCAAAAAATATTGTCTCAAAATAATACTCAATCATACATCTATTTTTAAATTTTACATTCAATCAGACAAAGCAAGGTTTCTTATCTCCTGGTTTACAATTTCAGCTAAAACTGCTTCTAAATTCTCATGATCTTCCACGTCTACAACATGTTTAGAGGTTCTTGTTTCTGTTCTTATACCCGCTACAGTAAGTCTTGAGAAAACGATGTTACTTGAGAGGAATCAAGGTATTCATTCACCTGAAATCCTTTGTACATGTACCATCTGGAAACCTAGCCTGTCGTATTTTCACAGCATCATCACTTGCTGTTACTTTTTCCCCATTTTCTGACAATTCTGAGAGGAAATTCGTTAAGTCAGAGGAAAATCTAACTGCTTTCTTGTCCTTCTTTAGGGCCCATCCTTTTGACAAATGATGGGTATGGACTGAATTTCTGAAGATGCTTCCTCAGAGATTGTTCTCGCATCTGTAGATACTTCATTACGCAATTGAATCCAACGGTTCTTAATCTCATCATAAGTCGATGTTCTTTCCAACTTAAATTCATGCCTTCCCAGTAACGAATGAATTTCTAGTGTATGGTGCTTTATATACATTTGTGTGCATCCTGTTACTAGACACTTAAACATGTAAGATGATTCATTTGGTACCAGTGGATCCCCTTCACATACAGAACTACTTGATTTCCTTGCAGAGGGAGACATCGTTCAGATCAGACATGTGTATAAAGAATGTGCTTACGGATTTAATTTTCTTTTGTTCACATGACATTGATGTCGGATCATGCATGCTTTTTTAGAAAACATAATGTGTTTTTTATTAGTTGTAATTTGCTTTGGACAAGCTTTTAAGTATCTGAGAGTACGTTAATAACAGTATTTCGAGCATTTTCTCTTTAATGTTAACTTAGATGTATTGTGCATGTTGCTATCTGATACGAATGCCATTTGAAAACGAGAAACAGACAAAAGAGCTAAGAAAATTCTAAAGAAAATGATGACTCCGCAGGGACGTTAATGGCGTTTCAAGAAATTTCCCAATTTTATACACAGGAAAAATCATATTGAAGTCAAAGTTAAGTTTTCTTTGGCTAAAGGCCAAAAATGCACGTCAAAATCTCAAAACAGAGGGAAAAGGGTCCATTCTGGTTTACGTTCCAAACTTTTATTGATAGAAAAATATAAATACACTAGTGTCACGTGACTTCAAAATGAAAGTAAGGACATTTCCCAAAAAAAGTCAAAAGAGCAGGTGCAAGATGAAATCGGATCGCCCTGTTTTTGGGCATTCTTTAATCAGGATAACTTATTTTACTGGAAAAGTGCTGTGCCTAGTTTTTAATAGAGGTGTTGTAAATAAAAAAAACAATAAAACGTGGAGATTTGTTTTCCTTTTATTGACTTTTTGGCACTTCGGGTTGTGAAATTTCTTTTACACGAACCCTATGTAACTAGGCACAGCACTTTTTGAAAAATGTGAAATGTGGCCTTTCTACCAATACCAGAATGAAGTGGGATGGTATTGCACTTTCACCTGCCCTTTTCAGTTAATTTAACATGAAATAGCATTATTGCCTAGAAATGCAAGAGAAAAACGTGGGGGCCAGGAGGATATGTTTTTGATCGGTTATTTATTTTTGTAAACTAAGAGGACAGATTATCTATTTTCTGCACTGTTGAAGCAAGATTTTTCATTTTCATTAAAGCAAGGGACTGATTATTTTATTTTAACAACTATATTTATAATATTTGAAAACATACAATTTTTAAATTTGTTTTTTATTATAAATAATACATGAATAGTCCAATCATTATGTACCATTTAATCAGAATTAATCATCATCATCTGTAGAAATGAATCTTCTGAATTCCCAACTGCATATACATGTATTGCATACATACAAGATATCAAAGTTTGGTTGTAATTAGTGTCTTTTGAAAGTATTGCAAATCAATTACGCCGAGCGGAGCGAGGCTAAAAAGATTTGAAGGGTTTTGGAGCCGCTGAAGGCCCCAAGTTGCTATAGAACTAATGATGCAAAATGTGTTTCCCATACCCTTTCTTAATCTGAAAATGAAAGTTCTGTTTTAATCATTTTTTGACAATATTTGTCCTCAAAGCAACATGTATAGATTCAGTGTAAGACTTGAGTTTTTAGGAACAACATCAAAAGACAAAGATAAAGCAAAAATTTAATTCACATAGTTGAGTATGTGGCTGCTGTTTTTTTTTTTAAACTCTTGATCAAGTTAATAACAAAATTACTAAACTACAAAAGGAATGCAACACTAACAGAATACAGAAGGGCAATCAATGAACAAAAGACAAATAAATAAGAAACATTGATCCCCAAAAAACAGGAGCTACGTCTGAGGGAGAACAGAACTTGCTTCTTGCAAGACACTTAATGTGAAAACAATTTGATATGAAGACAAGCTTTTGGTTTTGAAATTTCCTACATGAGGCATTTGCCTGAATGTAGTTACTGCCATATGTAATAAAAGTGAGTCAAGTGTTCCTGAGACAATATACCTCAAGTTAAATGAAACCCATTTTTCAGAAATTTCAAGTATTTTAAATAATATTTATACTTTTATTATTCAAAGATTTGGGAAGTGATTCCCGATTTTTTTTGAAAAAAAAGTTGAATTTTATGAAGAATCTGGTGCAATCTCATGCTCTCAAATAGACCTGCTGAGTTATTTATTTTTAATACATTGCAAGTCAGGTTATTTATTTTCAAAGTACCACAGAACAAACCATTTATTTTTATGATTATCAAGGCTGAGTTATTTATTTTCAAAATCCTCCTCTTAGAAAGAGGGAGAGAAGAGGGAGGTTATTTTCATAAACAAAGTGACAATCTTACCTTTGAGGAAACTGTGATTAATAATAGAGTTTGTCTAATGTTAAAACAATATGTGTGTCTTTAATTTTATCTACCCGCAATTAATCTACTGTATTATATTATACATTTATTGTTTGAGTAGTATAATATATATACACTTTCTTCTTGTATATGAAATAATTCCTTTCGCTAATAACGGAGACCATGCTATCATGTTTTGTATCCTCTGGTGGTGCGAGGGTATGTTTTGTCTGTAAGTCATACTACTACCCTGAACTCAATTATGAATGCGCTATTACATTGTTTTTGGTATTTGCACAACACTTATTTACCTTATGATGTGGTGATGCTCAAGACTCCGACACCTGCATTTTTAAGTAAATTTTGAAATTCTGATACCGCCACAGTGTTATACTTTAAAAGCACTTTATATTTTCTTAAAAGGTACTATCAACATTTTTTGTTAAAAACAATTAAATGACAGATTTAGAAGTTGGGCGAGTCGTTATGGATTCATTATCTGTACATCGGGTGCATTTGACTAAATCCAATCTTTCATGTGCGCCAAAAAAATAAAAACACTTTTGCGCCATTTTACAGGTAACATATACAACGAAAATGTTTGAAACTGAGTGGAAGAATGCAACACTTGAGTTGCGCTGGAATGGAGATAACAGTATGGTAATTTAAGTTGGTCTCAGTAAAACTGTCACAATATAATTCAAATAATATAAAATCAAGCCACTGTCCCTGGCTAAAATGTATATCTTTAAGTTTTTTCAACCACTTATATGTTAAGTTTAATGTGCGAGTTTGTTTTGATTAACCAAAATATATATGAAATTGGAATAGATGGGGATATTTACTGTTATTGTACAACGTGTACCTTTTTCATAGAAAGATACTACATTTAAGAAGAGCTTACGATATAAAACAGGAATCTCACTTAGTTGTCAAATCTAGCTACTCCTTTGGCTATCGCAAATTTGTGGACTTTAAGAATCAAATAAAGATTAAGGTAATTCAATAATGCACAAAATGTTGGGACACTTTTGAGAAAGAAGATTTAACTTCATAAATTTACATTTAAAAAAAAACTCATCAAGAAATTCTCACAGAGGTAAAAACTTGTACACAATGCTTATTACCACAAAATACAGATCAAGTCTTAATTTTGGGTTGTCACTAAATTTTCTAGAGTTATGCCCCTTAAAATATGAAAAAAAAATTGCTGAATTTTTCGTTTGCGTTCTCTAATTTAAGTTTGCATAAACCAAATTGTATGAAACTTATAGACAATACGTATGACCACAAACTCAGATCAAGTACACATTTTGGTAGGGTCATTTGTATGTTCTTCAGTTCTGTCACTTTTGAATAACTTTATATGATATGCAACCGGAAGCATCATCTGTATGGACACATTCCCCATTTATTTAAATCTTGCTTTTCTTAGAATTGCTCTCTGAGATCTTATTATGAAGAATTTTATAATTTTTAACTCTTTACAGCTGCTCAGTGAAACAGGAGAAGATCCTGGCGAAATGGCTCTTCCTAGGCTGGCAAGACACCTATTTGGGCGTTTAAAGCCAGACCTGGGAAGAGAGGCAGTTTTACTGACAGCTCAATTTGTAAGTAAAATAATGTATTTAAACAATATGGTTACTTAAAGTTCTTAAGCATAAATTAATTTAAAGTCATATGTTGATTGTTGGTTGCTAAACGTCCAGTGGCAAATATTTCATGCATATTCAGGACGAGAACAAATTAACAATAAATACAAAAGGTAGGTTCTGTAATAGGGGCGTCCGGGATTAAGGTCGGAGAAATTTAAAATGCCACGGGAAATGAGGGTATATTGGATAGGGACAGAAATTTAGCCTTGCAACAGGTCACCTACGGACCCCTCAAAGAGTTGTTGCAAGGGTTCTTAACGTGCAAAGAGCGTGACACTCTCTTTACACGAGGCATCGGATTTAACGTCCCCATTCTGACCGGACGTGGCTGCAAATTTGTACATCCCGCACAGCCAAACAGACGCCCCACTTTAGCAAGGGTTTTACTGCCGGTCGAAGGAAGACCAATGGTGACCATACTTCTATTCCCCAGTCACCCTTGGGGGATAAAGTCATATGAAACTTCAAATTAAAAAAACAATGATGCATATTTTTTTATAACAATATGACTAGTTTTAAATTATATAAAACTTGTGTACATATACAGCCAACAATTCGCTGACAAGTTTTCCATATGCAGTTATCTCAGCATGACCATTCTCCTTAAAATCAGCAAGTACGCAAGTTCGAATGGGAAAACCAAATTAGCAGAGACAGTCAACAAACGTAAACATCTCTCTGTCATCGAAATAATCTATATCTTATTGTACATGTTATACACGTGCTTACCTGAATATCCATGCTTCTTTGTTGATTATTCACTATGGTGACAATTTGAAAATCGACTTTAAAACACGACCATAAATTAGCTGCCATATTTCTCAACACTGACCGAGTGAAATATGTTTTGGATGATAATACGAAATGGATGCGTAAAAAATTATATTATTTGTACAATAGTAGGCTGATTGCAGCATAAACATTATTATCTGGGTGTAGAATATAGTAGAGTGAATTATATATCATAAATAAAATCTCCTTAGCTGATCAATAATATAAATTACACATTTGAACATAAATGATTACGCACTGTGACAGTCAAACCAGATCAATAACAACCTTTTTTTTTTATTAAAAAAAGCACATTTAAAAGGCCTGAAGATAAGAAATCATTGATGTGTTCAAACAAGAAACAAATTACAGGTAGATCAAGTTTCATTTAGGTATTTGATACTTGGTACTACCAAGCATAACTTGAGAATGTGAGTTCTGGGTTAAGTTATGTAAAATATTGTTCATTTAAAACGTACTGTTTCACTCAGTAATACAGATTTGCAGAATACTAATACTTTGTACAAATTATTGATAGTGCAAAATTAAACGGCTTGTACGCTGAAAATCACAACCTGTGACTCTTTTCACAAAACAATCTTATGATTACGATTTACTAGTATTTTTACTCGTGTAAGATTTTTTGTGAAAAGAGCCACTGTTTTCTTGTATTAGTTAAAAAAAATGTTAACGTAAAGTATAAATCCATTTATGATAGAGAAATAACAATATTAAATATAAGATGTGGTATGAGTGCAATTGCGGCAACTATCCATCCAAGTCACAATTTGTAAAAGTAAACCATTCCAGGTCATTGTACAGTCAAAACAAAGCCTTGGCTCATAGCGAACAGCAAGCCCCAACAATGACTAGTGTAAAACCATTCAAGCAGTAAAACCAACGATCTAATCTTAATAGATCTCTAAAAATACACGAGAAACACTTAAGAACCACATCAACAAACGACAACCACTGAACATCAGGTTCCTGACTTAGGACAGGTGCAAACAAATGCA
The DNA here is from genome assembly GCF_021869535.1 of Mytilus californianus. Lineage (NCBI taxonomy): Eukaryota > Metazoa > Mollusca > Bivalvia > Mytilida > Mytilidae > Mytilus > Mytilus californianus. Next base: position 101,947 of record NW_026262744.1, read on the forward strand.
GCAGGCTTCAACGTTTTAATAGGTACCAACCTTCACCCTTACCTTAAACAATACTGTTACATCACAACATAGAAAGACACATTATAAAATATCAATTGAAATGGCGTAACTTAACCAAAAGACATTTTAATGAAAACAAGTGAACATACACTTAACGACTAAATTTGATCTATGACACTATGTAAATTCAGAATCAACAACATAAGGGGTGAGATGTTAAATTATATAAGAAAGACAGCCATACCTTGGACAACATGCCGCCAAATAAAATAATGTAAATAATATTGTATATTTGAGGTGTTATATTGTGAGATCATATTATAATGATTAAATAAGCTTTCAATATGAATGGTAAAATAAGTTATACTATAACAATGAATGAATTTCTTTATTTCTCTTTTCAGATGAAGAAACTTGATAATAAAGAGGGGACTCTCAGAGTCATACATATTTTGCTACTATATATGTTCATGCAATGTTAACGAAATATCTTTTTAAATACATTGAATGTCATCCTGGAAAGTGTTTGTTTTATTTTATAACACATGTCTTTTAGAGGGAAAAATATACCATTTTTCACTTATGAGCTAAAACGTTTTTATTTCACCAACAGATTTGTTTGGTGATTTGAAAGATTGGTCATTGGTAAACTTGCAAGGGACACAACTCTTGCAGAATCACAATTGAATACCGTAAATTGGGAAAATTTGGCGTCGGGATATTTTGGCGGTTTTCTCCCGAAAGGCATGTGTTTTATTATGGTGTGTGTAATTTTGGTGCTACGTCCAATTGATATGTTTTATTTTGGAACAACAGTAGTGAGCAGGCTCATTCATATTTGCCTTCATTTTCCCGTTTATTGACAAAATATCATTGAATTTCTCTAGTAACGCGATAAAGTTAACTTAATAAAGGAATCGGATACGGATACAATTGTCAATAATTCTTTATATCGTGGTTCAAAGCTGAAAGAAAATGTGAAATAGTCTTAAATTAAAATCACTTTTTAAATAGATTAGTTATATTTTACAAATGTATGAAATAATTTTCTTAACTATCTCTATTGAAGTACATGTTAATCTATTGACGATCAAGGATTTAAATTTTAATCCCTATGCCTCTAGCAGTACATGTTAATTAATAGGAGATAGATGATTACAAGGAGTTTTGATTCTAATTACCAATAACAGCGTCTAATCAGCAATAGCCTGGCATACTTATGACATGTGTAAACCAAAATTCATGTTGTGTTTTCTTTACAATTTAAGAATAAATTGACAATTAAGTAAAAGTTATACAGTGTCGTTGGAAATTATACAAGGTTTGATCAGGAACAGACCAATACTGTTTCCAGGTTTAATTTGCAGATTTGGATATGTATAGAATTGTTGGAAATATACGGAAGATATAATAACAATTTTTTTCCAACAATTAACACTACGATATGTCGTACCGGTATGCGATTTTGGTGTTTCAATTTTTTGTGTTTGCTTTATTTTCGTGCGTTTAATTTTGGCACTTTCATTGGAGACACCAAATAAACCAAAATAAAACTACAACAAAATAACCAAACTAAACGGTAATAGCTTGCTAATTTTGAATTGTGAATGCAATTTTTTTACATTATGTGTTGCAATATCAAATTCAAGCTCTTTTTAAAACACGTAATACATTTGAAATGCATTTGACTTTGTCATGTAGATCCATTGATAGTAATACTGTTAATCTTATATATTTGTTGTCAATCAAACAGGAGGATAAAGCAGACTTGAAAGGGCGCCGTGAGGATGGTACCACCGCATCGAATCCTTCTGGAGAGTGATGCACCTTATTTCCCCCCGCCTAACGCTCGACATGGTCACCCTCATCACTTGTATGAGGTGGCTAAGGCAGTGAGGGCGGTGAGGGCAGACTCCACGGGAGATACTGCGGTTGGCAAGCCTCAATGGTGGCCGTCCATACGGAGTGACGACGTAGGTTGGCCTCTGTTCCCTGTGTATATAGTCGGAACAAGAAGAGCATGTTGGCTACCGTTAATGAATTTAGAGCCCGTTGGCTATCTGTTAATGAATTTTGAGCCCGTTGGCTATCTGTTAATGAATTTAAATTAGAATTTGAGTTTGTATATAGTCTGCTCAAGGGGAAAATGTCTAGGGGGTTCCATGGTCCTAGTGTTACCGGGGGGTTCCGTTTGTTTGTAATTTAAGGGTCCCCATGTTTATTGTACCTAAAACCCTTTTTTATCCACACCAGTGTAATTGCCACCGGGATTGACCCCCGCCCCCCCTTTCCCTTGATTCACTCCTTTTTTATAGAGTCAGAGGGAGTGTAGTACCTCGGGGTAGGGTCGGTGGTGTTCCACTGGCGGAGGAGACAGATCCGGAAGACAGACAGCCTCGTTCCGGATCTATCATTCGAAAGCTCAAGAGAAACGATAACCAGAGTCTTTGTCAGGCCGACGAATACTTAGATAAAAGTAGCTGTCACAGACAAGGTACTGCCAGGGTAAGTTGCGTAAAAGCTTACACCTATGAGACGTACCAAAAAATTATTGTCACTTACTGTACTGTGACTTAGAAGTCTTGACATCGACCATCCATTGATAATTGAAAAGAAACTGACAAGGAAAATATTTAGAACGAAAATCAGGAACGAAGAGCTTAGAAGGAAACATAACGAGAGGAACACCTTGATACACTCAAACAGTGGCGACAAAAATCTATTTTACAAATTAATACGTAAGCAAAGACAAAATGGCAATACCCTTAAAAATGACCTAAATGTCGATGGAGAAACTTTTCAGAGATAATATCTTATCTGGATGGCATACTCATTTTATCAAACTAGCAGTACCAACTGAACATCCAACATTTAATTACCAGCAGTACCAACTGAACATCCAACATTTAATTACCAGCATTTACAACTATGTGAAATGGACTATAATACAATCTTAGAAATAAGCAGTTAAATCCATTAATAAAGGTAAAACAGAAGACATATATGGCGTTTCCATAGAAAATTATGTGTAAGGAGGGGACGAAATTTTAAAATTTCTTCATAAACTCATTAATACTATGTTCCAAAAAAACTGATTCCTGATTTTATAAAGATGGGTCTATTATCACCAGTTTACAAAAACAAAGGAGATAAATCCTACTCCAATAACTACCGAGGCAAAGTTGTTCTACCAATACTACTGAAAATAATTGAATACATACTGCTTGATGAAAACATTCTCTCGATCTACAGTCATCACTACAGAGAGGCTTCACTGCGAATGCTTCACCGCTGAATGCAGCAATTATAGTAGAAGTATATAGAGAATACATTGACAAAAATCATCGAATCCTTCTGGAGAGTGATGCACCTTATTTCCCCCCGCCTAACGCTCGACATGGTCACCCTCATCACTTGTATGAGGTGGCTAAGGCAGTGGTGGAGGTGAGGGCAACAACAATAAATATAGAATAATACATGGCAAAACCCGTTTCGCATGCTGTATCACCACGAGAAACAAAAATCAGTCCCGAGGGCCGAAGGTCCAGAGGGCTGATATTGGTTGAGTGGTGATACAGCATGCGATACGGATTTTGTCATGTATTATACTGTTTATCATATATTTAAATAGAATCGGATTCATGTGATATACGTTTTTTTTTTAAATCGTCCGAATATATAACAAACAAAAGAACATAAGGATTTTCCTGCATTTTTCCAGCTGACTTAGTTTTTTTATAGACTTCCTTATTTGCCTAATACCAACATCGTAATGTGCCCTACAACCTTATTACATGCTCAATATAGAGCTATGAAACTGGCAAATAATATACGTTATGACTATGTATTTAAAAGCATTCACTAATAATAGTTTCAACTGTTCCCTCCTGTAGAATACAACCCACCTTTCCAATATTTGTTGTTAAGTTTAATCATTTTACTACAAACTGAACTCATTTGTTTACATAAATATGGACAACAATGTTACCAAGTGTCATCTATTCAAAGATTATTAACAGACAAACAGGGGATTCCTATATGCACAGTCATTTTATAAAAATCGCTTATAAAGTTACTGGGTAATATTTTTTTGAAAAATATCGATTTTAGTTGAAATGATATGAAATTTCTTGAGTGGGAACTCACTTTTTTCTTGTGCCAGGAAATACAGCAATTGGACGTCATAAGTCAAACGTTGACGTCATTGGATTTATGACGTCACGCCAGGTATGCGATACGGATTTAGCTATACGATACAGGGTAGGTGATACAGACTGGAAAAAAGAACCTTTATTAGATATACAAAATTGCTGTATTTTGTACTAAATATATGATAAACAGCAGTATCGCATAAATCTTTTCCACACAACATCCAGGACAGAAGTTTAATGGCCGAGGTAGGCAGTAATTCATACCGCACTTGCAGGATATAGCAGCTAGTCCGGATAGAAAAGGGAATTGCGCGCAACTGAATTTTCTGAAACCCTAGAGAAACTAGCGTAAAACTCATCTAAACGAGTTAAAAAAAAATCTTAAATAATTAGAAGTAAGGTATTCAGTTTAAATTCAATTACACGCCCAACCACATCTACAACAATATTAATATTTATCTAGTATAAACTCAATGCCATGGGGAAAAGGTGAGACTTGCATAAAATCTTTACTTGTCAACAGAATTTGCTATTAATCAAAACGAGACGGGAATTTGTGTGCAAACTTGAGTGTCAGACTTATCTTAATCGTGTTGCAGAACCACGTTCTAAATAATGAACTGAATGTGACGTATTTATATAAAGGGAGACAATAAATAGTTAAATAAATACAAACCCTCTGTTTTCCAGCACTCCGACGTCTATCCTTACGAAATGTGGAGCATCTTCATGTAGAAGAATTATTTTCTTGGACGTGTCGTCAATATCCTCTACATGTGATCCTCCGCCGGTATTATTGCGGACTCTTTTAACGTCACTTGCCTCAAGTTTGGCCACTTCTCTTTTATTTAGTCTACTGTTCATTTTGGACCCCTGGCCCTGGCATTGACAGAATTTGTAATATTTATCACAATTGATATTTTGGCATTTGTTATTGAATTTGTATGCTTTGATTTTATGATTTCATGATTTTCCTCAACCAGATCCACGAGATATGACAAGGAAGCCTTGGGGAAGTTTTCGCTTCTTTTGCGTTTCAGTTGTCTTCTGCACTTTTGCTTCCATATTGCAAAGAAAACAATGAATTGTGGGTAAAATGTAGCATTTAACCATTGGTTAGGTAACTTATCCAGTGGCTTACTAACCATACTCCCATTTTGCCTTGTAGCAATGGAAAAATAGCCAACGGATAGTAAGCCACTGGATAACATATTTATCCGTTGGATAAGATAACCAATGGCTAAATTTAGATATAGTTTTGAGGAACCCAGTCCTGATGTATTAATAATATTAAGACAAACTTCAAATGTAATACCAGTCTCATTATTTATTCCATTCAATGCCACATTTTACTGAAAGAAGTGCTCTGTGATTTGCCTTGAAATGAAAAGAAAAAAACAACATCAGATGAATTGAAAAAATGTGTAGATGATATTGTTCTTGAACGCCTACAAGATACATTTATCCACTTTTGTTTTCAATCTCTCACGTTATCCTCAATCAATATATCTCTTTCAGATTTATGTATGATAAAATTAATCTCATACAAAATCCTGGTATCTATGATGCGTTTATATACATTAAGGCTTTAATTGTATACATACCATACATCTATTACAGCAAAACATGTATGTACCTATTCATATGACGAATGAACTTGCCAGGAAAGTACACATTTGTGGATCCTTGTACTCTACTACCATATATGCTGTTGATGGCACAGGTAAAAATGTTGTATTACATGTACATTTTACAAAAGACATTAAATGCATTGAAATTTATGATACTTGCACAAAAATAACTTTCCAAAAATTATTATGATGTATCCGAAGCAAATGTAAGGTAATTTTAAAAATATTCATTAGGCCCTTACACATATTTTTGTTAATCATTGTTAATCTTGCAATACTGTAGCATTCAATTTTTATGTGTAATATTCAAGACACTTAAGTTTATGTTTGATTTTTCCATTAAATTTGTAACTTATCTCACCAGTATGGAAATCTTCAGAAATATGTCAAGTGATAAACAAATTATTGCTTTCTTTATAATTCTGATTTACCATGGATAATTCATACAATAATAAAACTTGGATGTGTCTTCCGTTAAATACATTATAATGTCAATAAGAAACGACAAGTATCAAAGGAAGTTGATGAACAACAGCAATAAAGATATTACACAGATTTCAGCTCAATATCAAAGGTGTATCCCCATGTACTTGTTGGGAAAATGTGCTAAACATCTGGTACAGATGTCAAGTACAGCACAGGTGACATTACTAAATCAAGATATTAAATAATGAAGATTTTTTTCTTCCGATTTTCAGGATGAAATTGAAAGAACAGCCAAATCCAGATCAGATGTTACGCAAGCTGTAAAGGCAACAATGCCTATGGTTTTTAATGATGAAGAATTGCAGCCTGAAAATTGCCAAATTTAGTCCAAAAAAAAGAATACAAAAACGGATGACCCAAGACCTGGCCTTGATGAAACCAAAAGAAGTTTCTTGGAAGGTAAGTAATTGATGTAGTGTATACTGTTGATGCATTTATATACCGGTACATGTATAAGAAAATCAAACTTCTGGATTTAATGTAGTTTGCCACCAAAATAGCTTGGTTTACGGCATATTTGGTCAAACACAAGTATGAATTTCATGGCATTTATTAATAACATGAGTCAAAATACAGAGAATCGAGTCTAAACAAAATACTTGAATATATTTTTGATCAAAGTTTGACTGACATGAGATGAGTAATAAAAAAGAAAAATAACTTTTGTTCAACAACTGTAAAAAAAAATGTTATCTTTCTACCGTTACATATAAATCCTGGAACAACAAATGTGCAAACAATTAAATTTGTATTAGTTATTATAATATAACACTCGCTTTATATTTTCAGATTTAATAGCCAAGGTCTATACAGTAGCAATAAAGGAAGTGAGAGGAAAGATGAGGGATAGACTTAAAATGTTTTCCAGGAAATAGGACAGGAGATATTGCTAGACACTGTTTAATAATTGACAGTCTATCTTTAACTTAATTGAGACAAAAATTATCATTGACATTTTTATTTTCATTATCAGTGTTTCATATTGGAATTAAACATATCAATTTTTATTTTGTATGTTTTTTATGATATTTTATTCAGTGTTTATTGTTTACAACTTCAAGAAATCAAATAAAATGCTTACTAAATATACTTTCAGCAATCCTGTGATTGTTTTTTTGCAAACAATTTTATCTAGCGTATTCAATAGTTTTCATACAAGAAAATACATATTCTTTTTACAATTTTAATTGGTTAAAATTTATAACATTTGAATCACTCAGATGAATTTGCAGAAAAAAACTTTAGCCTGAGAGAGTCTCTGCTTTATGAGGAAGATCTAGCGCTGGTATAATGGTCAGTCGGAGACTGATGTTAAGTGATGTGGGATAAAGCTGGGATTGATGTAATACAAAGCTGGGATTAATATTTGGGACAACCTGGGACTATTACAAAAAAATCCAGCTTTCAAAAATATCTCAGGATAACCTGGGATAATCCTTGTTCCAATACCGTCCCACATAATCCTAGATTAAAAACCTAGGATAAACTGGGATCTTTTTCCAGCTTTATCCAAGGATTATCCTTGGAATTCCAACTGTTTTGTTCACAGAGGTATATTTGTTATTTTGACAAATACAATGTAGCTTCATATATAATATGTTTATTATGCATTAGTTTTGTCCATGTTCATTGATGCTGTGATATTTAATGCTTACATCTATAACTAGAGCTGCCTGACTGGATAGTGTGACTAAATTACCCATTATAACCCTGTGTATGCATTTTAGTTGCTGCTTTTGAATTCAGTATTGAGACAACAAACTTTTGAGATATACAAATTTCAGTTATTTATTTTAAAAAATCATTGCATTTGCCTCGGTCATGTTTGTGTTAGGTTTACACAAGGTTTCTGATAGGTCTACATACATATATTCTCCAAATTTAATGCATCTAAATATTGCAAATCTTTGATGACAGATTCAAATATGAGTTTTAATAAATGTTATTAAAAAATAACAGAAATTTTATGTATGTATGTCTTTTTGCCTTTTACTAATGAATGAAAAGATCATATACACTTTTTAATTTCCATCTAATTGACATCGCTTTCCCAAAATGCATTGGCAAGAGTAGCTACCATCCTTAAAGTTTGGTTGAACATCAGCCAAGTTCTCAAGAGAACAGTTATGCCCCAAACATATAGCCCATGATAGGGTCATGGTCAAAACATCTGGTATTTGATATAAAATACACTTCCTAATAAATTTACCTTAGCAACCTAATCACACTTATTGTGCTGGTTAAGTTTCAACTGGAATTGTATACATTGTAGGACATTTGACAAGTCAAATAAAATTTTGCTCAACTGGTTTACCAATTTTTTATTAGAAATTATAGCACCACAGGCAAAAAAATATGGCACCATATCGAGCCTGATAGGACCACCTGCCAACTCATTCATCACTGTGCTGAAAGGGTCTGGGGATAACACAGTCAATTTTAGTTATACAGTACAAAAGTTTTACCTCCCCAAGGGTGACTGGGGAATAGAAGTATGGTCACCATTGGTCTTCCTCCGACCGGCAGTAAAACCCTTGCCGAAGTGGGGCGTCCGTTTGGCTGTGTGGGATGTACAAATTTGCAGCCACGTCCGGTCAGATTGGGGACGTTAAATCCGATGCCTCGTGTAAAGAGAGTGCCACGCTCTTTGCACGTTAAGAACCCTTGCAACAACTCTTTGGGGTCCGTAGGTGACCTGTTGTAAGGCTAAATTTCTGTCTCTATCCAATATACCCTCATTTCCCGTGGCAGTCTAAATTTCTCCGACCTTAATCAAGGTAGCCCCTTTCACAGAACCTACCTATTGTATTTATTGTTAACTTGTTCTCGTCCTGAATATGCATGAAATATTTGCCACTGGATGTTAAGCAACCAACAATCAATCAATTTAGTATAATAATTTTAAGACTTCGAATAACAATTAGCTTTTGAGAAAAGAAATGGTAGAAATTTCTACACGTTTTGCTTTTCTTCATCCAGTCTATTAAATAAAGTTGCTTTTCACCATATTTTTTTGTTCATATGCAATTTAAAGGAGATAATTGTAATTGTAGAATAAGTGAATCATACTTATATCTGTCAGATTCCTGTTTCAGTTTCTGTTACTCTGAATACCAACGAACTATTTGATTTATAAATCTTCCTAAAATTTATTGTTGCATAAAAAAATGAATAAATGATTATAATAGACACTATTTTATATTTGAAATACTGTAAACTATATAATCTAGGTAAATAATGATGTCTATGACTGCAGAGATTTTGTTCGTGTTGTCACAAAGGGCTATATTGTTTTAGCAGCCTAACAATACTTAATCTGACAGGTGTTAGTGTTGTACACAAATTAACTGACAATATGACCAAACAGGGAAAGAATTTCAAGAGGATACAGTTGAAATTACATTGCAGCCAAACCATTTGAACATAATGGTCAGGACAATAACAGAGTACCTAGTGGATATCCAGGTTGTCAAAAGACATTTGCAATAAATAGAAAATGTAAGGAAAAACGCAGAAATATATGTATGTATACAGATTTCTAGCATTTAAAGTTCCCAGAAATAAACTAAAAGCAGAAAGTATTGATTGATTGATTGTTGGTTGCTTTACGTCCAGTGGCAAATATTTCATGCATATTCAGGACGAGAACAAGTTCACAATAAATACAATAGGTAGGTTCTGTAATAGATTAAGGGATTGAGGTCGGAGAAATTTAGACTGCCACGGGAAATGAGGGTATATTGGATAGGGACAGAAATTTAGCCTTGCAACAGGTCACCTACGGACCCCTCACTTTCCTGACACGAGGCATCGGATTTAACGTCCCCATTCTGACCGGACGTGGCTGCAAATTTGTACATCCCGCACAGCCAAACGGACGCCCCACTTTAGCACGGGTTTTACTGCCGGTCGGAGGAAGACCAATGGTGACCATACTTCTATTCCCCAGTCACCCTTGGGGGTAAAGCAGAAAGCAAAAAGTAAATAACAAACTTGATTCTGATAACTGACAATGAAGATCACAAGTTAAATTACCCATGCATTTTTTAGAGAGAGATGGTCTATACGACTGGGTACGATAAAAAAGAAAATGACAGTGATTGTATAGTACGTAGGTGGAGTTTAGACACTCTAAAGTATACATTGCACAGTCATACCAAATACCATTTACAGAGGGAAAATGTTGGCATTTGGGAAAGAAGATCACCTTAGGAGATTTAATGAAGTTTATTACAGGGTCTCAACTGTTCCCCCAGGGGGTTTTGATTGTAAATTTACATTAAACTTCACAAAAGATACATGTTATCCATCTGTATCAGCATGTACATTTGACCTAAAACATCCACTAATTTTGACATCATTCCCAAAATTCAAGGAAGTTATGATGGAGTCCATCATCTCCGGCTCTGGCTTTGGAATGATTATCAGACCTGGGGTTATTAAAAATCTAATTAATTTAAAAAAATTAATTAATTACAAATTTAAAAGTAAATAAATGTAATGTGTTGTTCAGCATAGCATATTTTCATTTACATGTAAGGGCTATTCCATTTAAATGTATGTGGGAGGGTAGGAAGGGACTATCAAAAAATCCCTACAACCAAGAATTGATTTTGTTGGGCCTGCGAGGGATAAAAGTGAGACAGAGCGATCCTACATTCAGGCGGCGTTGACTACAAATATTCACTCTATAGTTAAAGTTAAATCAAATTTTAATAACTTTCTTAAACTATCCTGAATTCTACCAAACTTGGACAGAAGATTGTTCATGATCATAAGATAGTAGTAAATTTTGTAAAAAAAATCTTCTTTTTTTCTGTATATTACTTATTAATAGACTTAGTTTTTCTTATAGTTAACATTACATACAGTCTGCAGTTGAGGGGGCTCGCGGGTATAAATCAATTTTTTTTTATACTGATCTTGATTCTGTTCCGTATTTTTCGATAGTAATAAATAACATTGTATTATTTTTCTGTATTTCATAAAAAACACTAGTATATACTGACCTTGAATCTGTCCCGTATTTTTAAAAAGTTATATATACATCATTATATAATTCAAGTATTTCTTCTATCATTTACAAATAACTAGTATTTACTGATCTTGATTCTGTTCCGTATTTTTCAATAGTAATAAATAACATTGTATAATTTTTCTATGTTTCATAAAGAACACTAGTATAATCTGATCTTGAATCTGTCCCGTATTTTTCAATAGTAATACATCACATTGTATATTTTTTTCTATATTTCATAAATAACACTAGTATATACTGATTATGAATCTGTCCCGGTTTTTTTTTCAGTAGTTATATATACCATCGTATAACTGTTTAATAGGTTCGTCTTCTATTTTATTATGCAGTCGTTCTATAAACTGATCTTGAATCGATACCGTATATAATAAGTAATATATACCAATAATTCAGCTTTAATCCATTGATGATATTAAGAATGTGAACTTAATCTTTGACGGAATAAAGTGATTTTTAATCATTATCTCTTATAATACTGTAATACGGGATAGAATCAAGAATATATTAATAAAGTCTTATATAATATGAGTTTCCATTTAAAATTTTAAAACACGATTTAGCCAAATCAACTGTAATTGTCTTCTGAATACCGTTATTTTAGTTTCTTACATAATACATGGAGGCCGCCATTTTGTCGCATTGGGTCCCATGGTTTAATCTGACAACAAAAGTGGAGCAATACTTGCACCAAACACCAGCTTCAATAACCGATGGGTCAAGCATTGTCCGTTTAAATTGCAGAGTTAGGAGTCTTAAAGACAAATGTACCGATAAATATAGACAGAGTGCTTCTACCAGGGATACCACAGAATTGTCAGATCTGGACAGAATAAAACTAGAATCGTTGCTGAGACACCAGACAGATAAAGAGACCAATTAATGAAATAGACTTGATGAAAAAGGAGACAGATGACCTTTAGAATGATATGAGAAACAGATGCGGTCCAGGAAACCACAAAAGAGGCCGGAAATATGTGCCGGTGAAAACCTTTTCGGTGTGATGACATGAATTACAACTAGGTTAAGGAAAATACGGACAGAGGTGCCACATACAAAGATACGATTTAGTTTCATTGATATGCGTATAATTTAAAATATGAAAGAAAATTATCAAAAAATTATAGACACAACAAATTATAAGAGTGATGTCTACTACACAGGCGCCTGAGGCTAAAATAGCGTTACTTAACCGGTTCGGTTAAAATAAAAACTTAAATAAGTTGTCAAGTAGTTTTCATTGGTACAAATTAATTTTAACAAGTCAACTTCTTATCAACAGGTATTTGACAGTTTACAATCCATAGGTTTCTGTTTGAGTTATGGGCGTGTTTGACCTTATTGGAAATATTTGCAGGAAATTTCAAATCTGCAGTAACTGATGCTTTGAACGATAAGAAACGGATTCGCTATGTATAAGATACCATTAATTGGTAGACTATGTTCATGACGAGAGGAAAGACAACCAGGGTAAAAAATGCACCAGGCTTTGAAATTTGCTGTGATCGTTCAGACCCTATCTTTTGACAAGAACAGCAGCATTAGTTAAGAGGAATGGAATCATATCACGGAGGAATATGGCATACATAATATATCCTTTATATTGCCGTCTTACTCATTTCATACTTTAAACTGTTTGAAAAAGTAATAACAAAACAGATTATTGGTCCATTTAGTGAGCAATTAAAGAAGAAAAAAAAGGGTAGTTCCTTTACCTGTACTACACCGATTTTAATAAACAAAAATGTGATGCAGTAAAGATAATGGATTACCATGAGAATGTCTTAAGTGACTCTTATGAGAGAGCAGGTTTGGACATGATCAGCAATACTCACATTCATTGCAGGGGTGATCAGTTGACACGTGAGCGATATTTTAGAATTTGAACATCTATCCCCAACAACTTTTGAACAGTTTCATTTGCAAATAAACTATGTGGAATTGATATTCAAGCGTTTGTCGAGTGAAGGATTACAGGTCAGGTACAAGGCAGAAAGAGTGTCTTAGAAAATAAATTAGCCAAATCAAATAGGAAAATAGGACCGAATTCTATAGTGACATTATCTCCTGACATTTAACGTTCTGTTGACAGTTATATAAGAGAGTATTTTTTTTTAAACTGAGCAACGGCGGAGATCTGACATAGCAAGATCATCTGGCGATACTTTGGATCAAATTGAAAATCAAATTATAAATGTTGTTCCAGGTTTGAAGGACATGAATACCAAATCATGATTAAATGCCGGAAACAAGATATCATATGAAACATTGGAGTGAAGTTCATGTAGAAAAGATCACCGTATATGTGTGTATTGTATGTAGAGAGGTTCGCGTATAGAGAAAGGGCAATGCAACAAGCGTCCGTCGTTCATAGGAAGGAGAGGATGACAACTACATTAAAAAATTGAAGTAAATAATTAAAAGTACAAGAGAGATTATGGTACGCTACCTTATCGTAAGTGAACACCATTTTAAAGGAAATCAATCTATGAGAGGGAGAAAAGGAAGGCATAAGAGGAAAGAAAGCCTGCTAAAAAGAAAAATTGAGAAGGACCGGGGTTCAATTAACTGTTATTAATGATATTATTTCGATTCTTTTGATACTTCAATTTATAACTTGAGTGTTTACAAGTTTCCAATTCCAGTTATACACTTTTTGTTAGCCATTTTGCATGTTGATTGTTGCAGCAAGATATTTATTTTGTATTAAATTTGGATTTTGCATGTTGATTGCCTTTTGAGAAAGCAATCTAGAGTCCCCAGTGGATACTCCCAGTCTGGGGAGGAAATACCTGTATTCAGAAGTGTGTGCAGAGAAATGGGTTGGCCTACCTCGGCCTAGTTTCGCATTCAGCCTGCGGCTAACATCACCAGCACTGTGTTCTTCACTGGAGGGTTATGGCAACCTTGATCCACCTGTTGCCACCTTCCAAATAGAGTATCATCGCCACCGAGAAATCCATTTATTCGGTTTTTGTTCCCCCCGGTGGATCGCTATCCTTGCCGTGGTCGGGGGGCTTGCGTGTCTCAGTGACCCCAAGAGCTATGCCAGTTGGAGCTTCGTCTCCTGGTAGGGTTACCCATGCTGGACAGGTCGAAGGGTAGAGACCAGACTAAAGTGATCCGAACATCGTAAGAGTTGCCCGATGTTTTGAATAAAATAGGCTCTCCAACCCGTTGGCCGTGGGTTGCTACCCGTGTCGGTGGTTGACGAGATCCTTGCGGATGAGGGCTGTAGCCAGACTCCTTACGGTCAGAAAATACCCGGACGGACAAGACTATAGTTCAATAAGCTGCTTTGGCTCCAATATCATCTAAACGGGAGGTCGGATGGACCCGGTTCGATCAATCGGCTGGTCATGTCGAGCCCTTCAGTTAATCCTCAACAATAAGCTTTCTTGTAACAATTTTCATGATATACACATGTGTTTTAAATAAAGCTATTTATATTTCGGATAACTGAAGAAGGCGATGGCTCATGGGTCAATCAAGTGGTACGCTTTCTATTTCGCTTGATGGATACGCTCTGCTTGAGTATACCATTCTTGGAACATCTGGTGCTTTCCGCAGTGGATCTTGGGTGCTAATTTTGGGGACCAGCTACGTTATACATGTTATACTTGGAGCTCGTTTTCAGCATTAGCACTTGACCCCGGCTCGCCACGGAAACACAGCATCGCCCTTGTAGGCACTCCGAGGTGGGTGGATGACAAGAATGGTGAATCTTTCTCATTTCCTATGGCACAACAAAACCAACCCTCTAAATCAGCTTTAATACATAAAAAAAGAAAATGTGATGATTCAGTGCCCTGTCAGGAAGATGACAGTTGGCCCAGATTTATTGTAATAAAAGGAACAGATGAAAAACCAATTTCCAAAATATCTCCCTTTGTGATTCACAAACAAATTCAAAGCGTTGCTGGTACTGTAAAAAAAGTTTCAAAAATGAGATCAGGCAATTTGTTGGTTGAATGTTCCAACAAAAGTCAATCAACAAATTTGCTTACACTGACAACAATTACAAACTTTCCTGTTTCTGCCTCTCCTCACAACAGTTTGAACAGCTGTAAGGGGATCATTCGAGACAATACCTTGGTGACCTTACCGTGGAAGAAATCTGTGAGGAACTTTCAAGCCAAGGTGTAACTGATGTTGTTAGATTTCAAATAAAAAAGAATGGAAATATAATCAGATTAAATACATATCTTTTGACATTTAGAACTCCAACTCCTCCTCCATCTATTACTTTAGGTTGCTTCGGAATCAGAGTTGATAGGTTTATCCCTAACCCAATTCGATGCTTCACTTGTCAAAAGTTTGGTCATGGAAGCAAACAATGTCGTGGTACGCAGAGATGCTTCAAGTGTTCTGACGAAGGACACGAGGGAACAACCTGTAGCTCTGAATCTTCTAAATGCGTAAACTGTGGTGAATCCCATTTTTCATCATCTAGGGACTGCCCTGTTTACCTTAAAGAAAAAAATATTATCAAAATTAAAACAGAAAGAAACATCAGTTACCCAGAAGCTAAACAGATAGCTTCTGTTTCGAATGATCTCCTTGTTTCGAACAGACCATCGTACGCCAGCAAAGTTGTCCGCTCATTCAGTCACGAGCATACACAAACTCGCATGACCTGGCCAATTGATGCTGAGACATTTACAATGCTGCCTGTTGAAACAGAACCTAACGATAAAATATTAATTCCAAGAAAACCAGTACTCAGTCAACTCAATCTTCCTTACAGAGCTCAATGTCATCATCTAAAAAAAATGAAAAAAAGAAATCAAATAAAAAAGATACAGTTAAATCAGACAGTTGGGGCGGTGAATCTGTCTGGGATCTTCCCAGTGACATTGATGATTCTTCCATCTCCAATAGTCCTCCTTCATCTGCATCTAATAAAACTAGTTTATCTTCTGCATCTAGTACAAAGTCTTCTAAAGCCCCGTCTCCTCTTCGTTCTCCAGAACAGAAGGATGTCCTAAAGAAGCCAGCAAATACATCCTCTCAGAAGTCTTCTGATTCGAGGTCGCGGGGTAGGGGTCGAGGCGGAGTAAAACCAGCTGCGCATGGTCCTGGAGATCGACGACTCTCCTCACACAACAGATTTTAAACACTTAACGACGAATCAGAAATGGAAATCGAAAGTGTTCCGCCACCCGAAAGATTACAATCTCAGGGTGAGCGAAATAAGAATGCTGGCAAACTCGATAGCATTCGCCCGTCTATTAACAAAACATGACTAATATCATCCAATGGAATTGCCGAGGTCTTAAAATAAATCTTCTCGAGTTAACGCTTCTAGTTCAGTCTTTTTTACCTACTGCATTTTGTCTTCAAGAAACTCATTTAAAAGAAAGTGACAATGTATCTTTAAAAGGATACAACATGTATAGCACATTTTCTAAGGTAGATGAACGTGCTGCAGGCGGATCATCCATTTTTGTGAAGGACAACATCATTCATAGCACAGTCCAACTCACCACGGATCTGCAGGCAGTTGCAATTCGTTTATCATTAGATAAAACAATTACATTATGTTCTATATATATTCCACCCAATTCAATTATCGATAAAGCTAAACTCAAAAACCTCACTGATCAATTACCCTCACCATTTATACTTATGGGCGACTTCAATGCACACAACCCCTTGTGGGGAAGCAAGTCTCATAATATCAAAGGTAAGATCATTGAGGACTTTGTCTCTCAAGAAGGATTATGCATTTTTAATGATGGATCTAATACTTATCTTCATCCTGGAAACGGGTCTTATTCTGCTATTGATATCACTATTTGCGATCCCTCTCTTCTTCTGGATTATTCATGGCGTGTTCATGATGATCTATGTGGAAGTGATCACTTTCCAATAGTACTTGAACATCTTTTTACTTCTGCCCAACAGAGAGTACCACGTTGGAAACTTGACAAGGCGGACTGGTCCTTGTTTGAGAATCTCTGTCAAGCGGAACTTCAGTCAAAGATGTTTGAGACTGTACAAGATCCAATTTTAACTTTTAATACAGTTTTAACGTCAATTGCTGACAGAACTATTCCTAAGACCTCGGCAAATCCGAAACATCCCAGCAAACCATGGTTTGATGATGCTTGTGATCAAGCAATAGGTGACCGTAAAAAATCTGAAAGACGGTTCAATCAACAACCAACGACGGAAAACTTGAGTAATTTCCGTGTTTTTCGCGCTAAGGCACGGCGGACTTGCAGGCAAGCACGACGAACGTCTTGGAAGAAATTTGTCTCGGAGATAACATCTCGCACTCCGATGACAAAAGTATGGAACATGATACAAAAGATAAAAGGTAAAAATTCTAAAGCCACAGTTAAACATTTAAAAAATGGCAATGATTTATTAACATCTAAAAGGATATTGCCAACAAGCTTGGTGAAACTTTTGCGAAATCTTCTTCTTCTAACAACTACAGGGAAGATTTAAAAAAAGTTAAAAAACAAAAAGAAAAAATTAAATTAAACTTTAAATCAAAAAATGGTGAAAATTATAATAAACTCTTTTCTCTTGAAGAACTTAAATCATCTCTGTCAAAAGCCCATGATACAGCTTGTTGGCCTGATAATATTCACTACCAACTGTTTAAACACTTGCCAGATTCCTCGCTGGAAGCTCTTTTGCAGCTTATGAATAACATCTGGGAATCTGGTGATTTACCATCAATCTGGAAGCTTGCAACCGTCGTGCCTATTCCAAAACCAAGTAAAGATCACACGGATCCTATTAATTATCGGCCAATTGCTCTTACCAGTTGTGTCTGTAAAACACTAGAACGGATGGTCAATGATCGCCTTGTTTGGTTCCTGGAATCCAATGGGCTTTTAGCCAATATCCAGTGTGGATTCCGCCAAGGTCGCAGTACTCTTGACCATCTTGTTCGATTCGAATCATTTGTCCGTAATGGTTTTGTGAAAAATGAACATGTAGTGTCGGTCTTTTTCGATCTAGAAAAAGCCTATGATACTGCATGGAAGTATGGTATTTTAAAAGATCTCTTTGATATGGGGTTGAAAGGCAATATGCCAAATTTTATTTCGAATTTTCTATCTAACAGACAATTTAATGTTAGAGTAAATTCAACCATGTCTGATCTGTATGATCAAGAGATGGGTGTCCCTCGGGGCAGTATTTTATCTGTTACATTATTTAGTCTTAAAATCAACAGCCTTGTTGAAGTTTTAAAAAGTAATATTGAAGGCTCATTGTATGTTGATGACTTTTTAATATGTTATAGAGGCAAAAATATGAATAACATAGAAAGACAATTACAGTTATGTCTTGGAAGAATTGAAAAATGGGCCTCGGAAAATGGGTTTAAATTTTCCACTTCAAAAACGGTCGGGATGCATTTTTGTAACAAAAGGCAATTGCATCTTGATCCTGAACTCACTTTGTACGGCAACCCAATTAAAATGGTTGATGAAACCAAATTTCTTGGGTTAATTTTCGATAAAAAGTTAACCTTTCTACCCCATATCAAAATGTTAAAATCGAAATGTTTAAAAACATTAGATATTTTAAAAGTTGTCGGCAGCACCGACTGGGGTGCTGATCGCAACATTTTACTTAATTTATATAGATCTCTAGTTAGATCTAAACTAGATTATGGCTCTATAGTGTATGGCTCTGCAAGGAAGTCCTACATACAGATTCTCGATGCTGTGCATCATCAGGGTTTGCGTCTCTGTCTTGGCGCATTTAAAACCTCACCAGTTGAGAGTCTGTATGTAGAGGCTGATGAGCACTCACTCTCTAACAGACGTTTGAAGCTTGGATTTCAATATGCTGTCAAACTAAAAGCCTACTCAGATAATCCTGCCTACAGCTGTGTTTTTAATCCAATTTATGAAGATATTTTTGCAAAACATGAAAATAAAATTCCTCCGTTAGGTATACGTTTAAAATCACATTTAGCTTCTTTTGATTTAAAATCTGTTGCTCAAGTTGAAACTTGCAAATGTCCTCCATTGGAACTTCCCAAACCAAAAATGATATTTGATCTCCGTGAACACAATAAAAATAAAACAAATCCTCTTTTAATTCAGCAACACTATGCTGAAATCAAAGCCAATTATTCAGATTTTTCAACTGTCTATACTGATGGATCAAAAGATGGTGACAGAGTTGCATCTGCTGCTGTCTTCAGGGACAGAGCTGCAACTCTCCGTTTGCCATCTGATGCATCGATCTTTACTGCTGAAGCAGAAGCAATAATTTTGGCTTTGAAATTTATTGCTTCTTCAGATAAATCCAAATTTATTATATGTTCAGATTCACTTTCATGCTTACAAGCTATACAAAATACTAAAATTAAAAACCCAACAATTCTCAAAATTTTATATGTAATGAGGAATTTAAAAATTCTTCTTAAAGAAATATTATTTCTATGGGTGCCGAGTCATGTTGGAATCCTTGGAAACACAGCTGTAGACCTTGAGGCAAAGAATGCCCTGGGTGACCCTTTATGTAACTGTGATATACCATATACCGATTTTAAATCTAATATTAGAGAATATGTTTTTAATATATTGAAAAATGAATGGAGTAAAAAAGATGGTAATAAATTACATGAAATTAAACCTAATTTATGTAAACCTTTCAATAATTTTATGTGCAGAAAAGATCAGTGTGTTATTTCTAGATGTCGTATTGGTCATACTAGAATAACACACGAATATCTTTTAAAAAATGAAGTAGAACCACAATGTATACCTTGTAACTGCAAGTATACTATTAAACATGTTTTAATCAATTGTATTGACTTTGCTGATATTCGGAAGAAGCATTTCAATGTCAATAATATGTATGATTTATTTAATAATATTCCATTTACAAATATTGTTTCATTCTTAAAAGAAATTGGAATATATTATAATATATAAAAATGTTGTTATATTTAAAACGATTTTAATTTTTATCACGTTATCTTAGTGTTGATTTTTATTTGTAAATAATCAATTTGCTTTAGTCTAGAATTTTAGTTTATTGAAAGACCTTTTGTCTGATTTTAAAAATATACCTTAAATTGTTATAATATTCGAATTAGCTCTCGCCGCGATATAGCCTTTCTGTGCTAATGCGGCGTAAAGCAAACAACAATCAATCAATCATCGGTTTTTGTTTATCAGTGATTATCTATGGAAATTGAATGAACCATTTCATTTTTCAGATTTTTGAACTGCATTATATCCGGTTGTTATCTGCACGTGTACAGCAATATCATTTGACCAAGACTCCCAGGAGCTTGAGGTGAAAATGATCAAACCACATAGATATATGAAAAATATCGTTCTAACATAAATATTGCAATCATCATAAAGAGTACAGTT
Organism: Mytilus californianus; assembly: GCF_021869535.1. NCBI lineage: Eukaryota > Metazoa > Mollusca > Bivalvia > Mytilida > Mytilidae > Mytilus > Mytilus californianus. The sequence continues at coordinate 122,609 of NW_026262744.1, forward strand.
TATTTCTCATCATTATCCTTAACTTTTCATGTTGAAGGCAAATTGATTTTGAGTTTTTCTTGTCCGAAGGTAGGCACAGAACAATTTCATCTTACCTACCACTTTCTCTTGTGATTCTGCATTTATTTAGAAACAAAACAATTTTGCAAGTATGAATTAAACATAAAAAACAATTCAATAAAAGGACAGTTAATATTGTCACCTGACTCGGATCTCATTGCAAGTCCTGGCCTGTTAGAGGGAAATATACTGCGAACAACATAAATGAATCAAACCCTTAAAACTTCCAAATTTGGCCCCAATCTTGTTAACAGAGGACGAAATTAACACATATGATTTGACAATCTGAACATATCACACAGATGATCTGCCTGAATTCAAAGATGCACCAGGATTGACCACTGATGAGGTAGGGATGACATAAGGAAGAGATATCTGTGTCTCGTTAAATGGTGAGGTCTTTACTGTCATGTTTTCATGAGCCTCAAGTTGAACCTTCTTCTTTCAACATCATGAATGACATCATTGACAATAAGTCTGGGAGCATCAATATTGAGTATATAGATATAAAAAGATGTGGTATGAGTGCCAATGAGACAACTCTCCGTCCAAATAACAATTTATTAAAGTAAACCATTATAGGTCAAGGAACGGCCTTCAACACGGAGCCTTGGCTCACACCGAACAGCAAGCTACAAAGGGCCCCAAAAATTACTAAATTGAATGTAAAACCATTCAAACGGGAAAACCAACGGTCTATTCTATATAAAAACGAAAAACGAGAAACACGTATGAACTACATAAACAGACGACAACTACTGTACACCAGATTCCTGACTTAGGACAGGTGCAAACATTTGCAGCGGGATTAAACGTTTTAATGGTACCAAACCTTCTCCCTTTTCTAAAACAATAGTATAACATCACAACTTAGAAATACACACTATATGAGACATATAATGCTGTTCAAAATGTTTAATGAAGTCTTCAAAACCTTTGAAAAAGTGCAATTAAATTTCACAAGAAAAATTTTCTACATGAAGGTATCAATTTCAAAACTTGTTGAAAACATGAGATCATCATACAAGTAGTACAAGCTTGGAATAGAGATGTAAAGAAGAGCCCTAGAAGAGAGAAGGGAACATGTTTAAATATGGAAGATTTTGGAGACATTAATACCAAAATTTAACATTATTTTGCAATGTCATTCCTATCTTAATATGGTCTAAATGATTAAAATATTATAAATTTATGTTTTATCTTGCATTATAATCACTTTTTTTTTTTTATTAGTAGGGTCTAGATTTTAAGAATCCCTTCTTGGCCGTAGAAGCGCTGGTGTCTCCTAGGCCGTCATTGTCCGCGGATAGTTTAATACTTCTAGAAATGGACTTTACTTTTTCAAGTGGCTTATTAAAATGTATTTTCACGTATGTTCTTTTTTAAATCAATACAATTCTCACCATATTTAACTGGTTTTCCCTTCAAAACAGAATAATGTCCATCTTTGAATTGTCCTTTTGTTCCTTTTTACTATATAGATATAAGAAGATGTGGTATGCGTGCCAATGAGACAACTCTCCATCCAAGTCAAAATTTATAAAAGTAAACCATTATAGGTCACAGTACGGTCTTCAACACGGAGCCTTGGCTCACACCGAACAGTAAGCTATAAAGGGCCCCAAAAAATTACTAGTGTAAAACCATTCAAACGGGAAAACCAACGGTCTAATCTATATAAAAAACGAGAAACGAGAAACACTAATGAACCACATCAACAAACGACAACTACTGAACATCAGATTCCTGACTTAGGACAGGTGCAAACAAATGCAGCGGGTTGAAACAATAGTGTAACATCACAACATAGAAAGACACACTATAAAATATCAACTGAAATAGCTTAACTCAATCAAAGGACATATTAACAAATCAAATCAAATCAAATATTTTATTGTCTTATAAATTTTACAGTTTGTGACCAACATGTATTAACACAATAAACATATATACATACATATCAAACAAACACAATAAAAACAGCATCAAAATTTATAAAAACAAACAAGTTGTTAAGAGTCCCCTGCCCTCAGTTCTAATGACTTTTTCAAGAAGGATCCTAACTTATTTGTTTGTAAAGGCGTTGATGGATTTAGTAAATAATGAATTTTTTCTTCTTCATTTAAATTATTAAAGTTATTTTTTTCAGTACATATGTGTTCAAAAAAGGCATTTCTTAGTGTTTTATTATAATCACAATAGAGTAAAAAATGTTTCTCATCCTCTAGTATTTTACATTTATGACAAAGTCGTTCCTCTCTTGGGATTTTAAAATATCTCCCCTTTTCAATTAAGAGGGAGTGATCACTTAGTCTAAATTTAGTGATCAATCTCCTTATCTGAAAATTAGATATATTTAGATAAGATTCTAGTTTGCAATCCTTTTTAAGTTTTTTATATAGATAAAATTTACTTTTATCATCAATGCTTTCAAATTTAGTTTCAATTAAATCTTCATATCTATTTTTCATTTTTAACTTCATATCGTTTTTTATTTTATTTACATCTTTTATGTCCTTACAATTAGAAAAAATATTAAGGTCAATATTAGTCTCTTCAACGATATTTTTTGCATATGTATACCATGAATAAGTTCCAGTCAAATCTAGAGACTGTGCTAGAGAAAAAGCTTCCTTTATCAATGGATTAATATTATTATTATATAGTCTAGCTAAATATAAAAGGGTTTGTGTTTTAATAAAACATTCTATAGGCAACTATAATTCAACTTTTGCTCCTAAATTGGATGCATTTTTTCTTATTCCTAGAGTAGATTTACAAAATTTAAGATGCATATTTTCAATAGGGGTTTTGTCTGTAAAATCAAGTTGATTAATTTGTTTTCCTGAAGATAAGGCTCTGTTTTTGGCTCTATGAAAAGAAATATATGTATCCAAATATGTTACTTCTGAATTATAGGTCATAATTGGTTTTACTAAAGAATCAAAATATTAACACCATTGAACATACACTGAACAAATAAATTTGACCTATGACACAATGTAAATACAAAATAAATAAACTAAGGGAAGAATAATAAAAGTAACATGTTATATCGGTAAGAAATGTTAAACAATTAATTAAAAACAATATGCTCGAACAAAAATACCATCCATTTGCAATAACTTTAAACACAGGTAAATGAAAATAATTTTGTTGTTAGGTATATCTGTACAGTACCAATAGAGAAAGGAAATATTTTTACAAAATAAATAATTTTGAATACAAAATAAATAAACTAAGGGAAGAATAATAAAAGTAAAATGTTATATCGGTAAGAAATGTTAAACAATTAAAGAAAAACAATATGCTCGAACAAAAATACTATTCATTTGCAATAACTTTAAACACAGGTAAATGAAAATAATTTTGTTGTTAGGTATGTTAGGTTGTTATCCCTTTTTATGATAGATCCGTGTTTTACTTGCTCGGATTATTAATATTAAAAACAATATTTTTGTATCTATTCTATATTCTCAAAACTACATATGTACAGTTATGCTACAAAATCTACGACTCCCAGTCTATGGCTACACGTGCTGTTCTTATCTATAGTCATGCATATTCATAAGCTATGTAGGCGTGTCAAAATCGTATTATACGCGATAACGACCAGCCAGTACACACTGTAATGATTTCATTCACCAGTATTAAAAAGATAAACATAACATCCCCGCCCACAAATTAGAAATTTCTAAAAATTTCTTACTGGAAAATGAAATCTTTATATATAAAAATTATTAATAACAAAATAAAAAAAAAATCTGAAACAATCTCTAAGTAAATACTAATTGTACTTTAATATACACACAATTAAAAAAAATTCATAAGTTCTCATTTAATAATGATACTATGTTTTAAATTAAATAACTGCAAAATTTGAAGACTAAAAATAAAAACAGAAAGTTTTTAAAGATCTAGAATAAAAGGTTTCTTTTTTTCTTCTTTGAAATATGCATTAAAAAAAATTATTATGTCAAAATGTATATAAAAACAGAAAACAATAAAACATTTTTCAATTAAAATCAATGATCATGGTTTAAACTTAGTTCCCAGTGTAATTAAATTGCAGTCTTGAAACGGAAATTCTGTTTATCTGAACTGTCAAAATGACAAGTGTACATAAATTTTATAGTTACAAATCAACTAATTTAACCCCTAAATCTCATTAGAACTCATTATGTAAATCATAATATCTCTCTGTGAAATCCCAGACACAGATGTTCGATACCATAGGTCGTAAAATCTTGACCATTAAACTCTCACTTGTTTATCTTACGGATACTTCCAAGAGCACGACAGATTACAGCTGTCAACTTTGCTCAAGTGAACACTTGCGATGCATAAAAATGTAGCTTTGAAAATAAACATACATGTTTCAAAGTGATGACACTAGCAGAGACCCGTGACTCTTAATAGATTTCAAATAATAATAACTAGTCTATTCTCACTCGCTCACATAATCAATATTATAATCTATGATCAGTAGATTAAAGATTCACACAACATTCAGTCAAAATAGATATTAATATATGAAAACAAAGGTTATTTCTAGCATAACATCTTTTGCGCTACTACATCTGTTATTCAACGTTCAAACAATTCACAAATCCCGGCCACCAATTTTTGGCCCCTTTAATAAAATACCGACCACCAATTTTTGGCCACTTTTAATTTTATATCTCTTGAATCATTTGATTCCACCCGAAAATTCCTAATACAATTAGACACTCAAATAGCAAAAGTAACTTTTACAAATAACCTTATCAGCACGATTTAAGGATCAACAACAACAAATATACTACTACTAAATGCAGTCACGTGTAGCCCTATATATATAAGCATGCAAAAGAAGAGAACAAAAATCAATATAACAAACAAATAGAGTTAATGTCACTAACAGTTCAATGTAAATTAATTCTAAAACACATCATCAAAATGTCAAAGTTATTTAATATTGTTACACACTCAACTTCAGAATCTTGTGGCGAAGCAATTCTCACACACAAGTATAAACTTTTCATCTTGACTAGCTGTGGCGAGGCAATTCTCACACACAGATCTGTATAAAACGTCTGAAACAATGTTGATTGGTTGTGGCGAAACAATTTTCACACACAAAAATAAACTCACAGTATCATTGGAGGTGGTCTATTTTGAACTACCTTCTTTGCTTTAGGGGATAAACTTGACTCCTCTACCCATATAGAATTTTGTGCTGGTTCGCCGACAATTTGTACAAGATATTTTAATTGATTGTTATCGATTTTCCTTGCTAATACACGTTTGATTTTATGATATCGATTTTCGTCTGATGATATTGATTCTGTTCCTAATTCGGAATCTAAATTAACAAAGTCATTAAATTTTGTGGCTTTTTATTTCTAGTTGACTGACGTACAGGGACTTGTTCAGAATATGACGAACTAGAAGAATCGACCGTAGTATTGGCACTTTGGCTTTCACTTACATGTTGCAAATACGGCTGTGGTTGCGGGGCACGAATATATGCCATTTTAAATCTATTTATGTGTACAGGCATTCGAAATCTTCGCTTGTTTTCAGGATCTCTAATTTTTATTAAATGAGGACTTGGTATATTATCAACAATAAAAGGTCCAGTGTATTTAGCTTGTAATTTTCGTCCCTGCCCAGTAGGCTCGTCGTGCGAGTACACATAGTCTCCAAATGACAATTTTAGAGTTGATGTTGTTTTATTTACTCTTTCAACCATTTTAGCATTTGCCTTTTCAACGTTTATTTGGACTTCTTTTCTTATTGTGTTCATTTTTTGTTGCATTTGTTTACGGTAAACGTGTATATCTTTTGGAATGTCTCTTAAATCTAAATCAGGAGGAGTTGAAAGCGGAAATTGGGGTCTATTACCATATACCACTTCAAATGGCGAGTATTGTGTAGCTGCGTTTGTACAGGAATCCATTGAAAATATTACAGCTGGTAAAACATCATTCCAAGGTCTACCTTTCCTTATATATGGAGTCATTCGTTCTTCTAATGTTCGATGTGAACGTTCACATGTACCTAGACAATGATGCGCAAAACTTGGTGTAAACTCTTGGGAAACTTCCAACATTTTACATAGTTCTTTTGTACCTTTTGAAATAAATTCTGACCCTTGGTCACTCAATAAAGTATGGCAAACACCATAAGACGAAAATAATTGAAAAAGTGCATGACACACAGATAGAGCATCACAATTATGTAAAGGTACAGCAAATACAAGTTTGCTAAACATGTCAACAGCGGTGAATATATGTGAATGTCCTGCCGATGAAAGTGGGAAAGGCCCACATAAGTCTACTTCCCATACCTGAAACGGTGCTGATGGTGTCGGGAAAGAAATAATACCTGCTTTAGTATGTACACTTGAGGTTTTACGTATTTGGCATTCGTGACAGGTTCTGACATATTCTGATACTGTTGTAGATAACCTCAAAAAATAATAATGTTCACGTACTCTATCGATTGTATTTTTAATTCCAGAATGACCTCCGAGAGGTGAATCATGACACATGTGTAACACTAAATTTCTCATTAATCTTGGAACCACAAGTTGAAAGTTGTCTAAATTACATGCTCTACGGGTTTTCTTCTTTACGGAGCTATGAAATAAAACGCCATCAATTAATAGATAATCAGCCGCTTGTAATAATAATTTCCTGGCTTGTTTCTGTAAATTAGGAAGTTTATTTTCTTCCAAGTAAATAATCATAGGTAATAAATCAGGATCTTTCCTTTGCAAATCTTTAATATTTTGAGGTGTTAAATCACTGTTTTTTTAAATTTCAAGTTCCGATAACGTATTGTCATGATTTTGATTATTCATAATAATTTGAGTAGGTTAATCGAAATTATTGTCACTTGTCGTATCATACACCGTGGAAATATCAAAAATGTCTAGTTTGTCACTGCACTGGTCAGTTGTTTTATCATATAAAGAGTCATTGTTGTTAAGTTGGGTAACATTTACAGTTTCATACTTTTTGTTAAGTTTAGTTTTCTTCTTTTTGTATGCTGTTGTCTCAACATCGTCTGTATCAGCATCATAAACGCATTCAGAGAAAATATCTACATTATTTACATTTATGACCGTTGCGGATTCGGTTTCAGAATTATGATTGATTGTTGGTTGCTTTACGCCGCATTAGCACAACAAGGCTATATCGCGGCGATCAGAATTATGAAGAAAGTCAGCTAAATTTCTACCGGACGGCAATTTGATTTGTCCAGTTCGTTCTGTGACATAAGGAAAGAATGGATCGTCTTCATCTGGACTGATGACGGGTTCATCATTTTGTCTTGTACATCGGGACAATGCATCTGCTACTTGCATTTGTTCGGCTGGTTTATATTGCAGGTCGAAATTGAATTGTTGTAAAATAGCCATCCATCGTTCATAAATTGCACCCTTGAATTGTTTTTGAAAAATAGGTCTCAAAGCTTGATGGTCACATTCAACAACAAATTTATTTCCACGTAAATAATCAGCGCAGTCTAGAATACTAACTACCATGCCCAAAAGTTCGAGTTTTGTAGGTCCATAGGACTGTTGCCATCTACTTAAAGATTTTGAACCAAATCGTATAACTCTTGGTTGTTCTTCACCGTTTACATTATGATGCATTTGATATAACATGTAACCAATTCCACGCGAAGATGTGTCTACAGCAAGTCTAAATGTCAAATCATAATTGGGAAATGCTAATATTTTCGAGTTCAGTAACGCATATTTCAAATCATTAAATGACGATTGTTGTTCAACATTCCAAACGAAAAACTGACCCTTTTTCAGTAATCTAGTTAATGGTGATATTTTTGCACTGAAATTCGGAATAAATTTTCGGAACCAGTTAAGCATTCCTATAAGACGTCGTAGCTCTTTTACATTTTTAGGGGGTGGGTATTCTTGAATTGCCTGTACTCGATCAGGTGGCGGACTTACTCCTTCCTTTGAAATAGAATGGCCTAAAAAGATACATGACGACTGAGCAAACGAACACTTCTTTGGTCCCAACTTAAGACCTGCAGAACGAAATCTATGAAAAACTTCTTGTAAGTCAGTAATATGTTGCTCAAATGTCTCCGAGCATATCAAAACATCGTCAAGATAACAAAGACATGACTTAAATTTTAGTCCATGCAACACTTTGTCCATGAGTAATTGGAAAGATGCCGGTGATGACGAAAGTCCCATCGGTAAACGCAAAAATTTATATGTACCAAAGCATGTATTAAATGCTGTGTAGCGTGTAGAGTCGGGGTCAATACATAACTGGAAAAATCCAGAGGACAAATCAATTGACGATATATAGTTTGGAACAAATTGTGAAAATGACTCTGTAAGTTCTTGTAGATTGGGAATAAAATATTTAAACTGTTCGGTACAAGAATTTAAATATCTAAAATCGCAACAAAATCTATATTGTGATAAGGCTGCATCCTTTTCGTTTTGAAAAGTATCATTTTGTCTTTTTCGTTTAGTCACCAATAATATTGGACTTGTGATAGGCACATTTTCTTCCTCGCTAATCGGTGCTATGATTCCTTGTTTAAGGAGTTCATCTAAATGGTGCAGCAATACTTCGCTTTTATGTGGCGGGAGTCGATAAGGTTGTTGGTGTTTTGGTTTAACATCAGGTTTAAGATTTATTTTATGTTGTACATAAGTTGAGAACCCTAGTCAGGATTTTCTTTTGTTACGAAAATGTCCTTGTTTTCATACAAACAGTCAGTTAATTGCGTTGTTTGTTCCGGATTTAATGGTTCAGGAATACTAAAATTTGACAAAAACACAGTTTTGGTTTCATCGGTAAATTCATTGTTTCTACCAGTTGAAATAATCTGATTAATGGATCCACTGATCTGTACATTTTGAACTACAGGGGGACATTTAATGTCTTCAGCTATAACACTAAAGTCAGCATTCAATATCTGAAAATTCGCCAATATTGACCCTTTAGAGACTGAAATTGTTGTATTTGTAGTGTTCATTAACTTCAAAAGAATAGTTTTATCAATTGACACAGTGACTAACGCTTTTGCAAGAAGCAGCCCTTTTCCTAACGAAAACGCATTGTTTGTACATATACCTTGAAGACCAACAGATAAATATTTCGGCACATTTGCCCGAACAAAAATTTCAGAATTTGGCTGAATACTTAGCCTTTTATTACCTTTCACATGATGATATTTACTGTTTGTGTTAAATTCACTGAAATTCAATGTAATATTACTAGATTTCAAGTATTCCATACCTAAAATTAACGGATGTGATGTCGTGCTAAGAATGTACACTTTGACCTCATGTAAACCTTGGTTCGTTTTAATTGTTACGGAAGAAATTCCTTCCACAAATATTAATTGTCCATTTGCTAATTTAATGGGTTCAGTGAACCTACTGATATCGGATTTAACATGCCTTGGTAAAGATTTGTATAGTGCAGCGGACATAATGTTAATTGAACTTCCAGTGTCAATCAAAGCTGCGATATCAACATTATCACAACAAACATTCATATAAATAAAATTATCAAAAGTAGATAGGTAATCTGGTTTGGAATCGGTATAATTGACTTGTTTAGACCTCGGATTTATGGACCCGAACGATTTGGCCTTGTATCGGTCGGGTATTGGTAGTTTTCCTGATTTGGTTTAAAGGATTTGCATCGAAAAGCAGTGTGACCCGTTTGGTGACAAATTTGGCATTTATTACTTGTTGTTTGTCCAAATCCATTCCAATTGCATTCTCGTTTCCTATGTCCTGGAAAATTACAGTTGAAACAATTTGAATTGGTGTTTGGGTATTGATACTGTTGTCTCCTTTGAAAATTATTTTGTGGCGACTCGTATTGGCTATTTGATGATGCTTGTGGGGCTTTCGAAATTAAAAGCTCTGACACATTTTTACTGAGCGTAGCAACTTCATTCGTAAGACTAGCGAATTCAGAGGAATTTTTAACTTCAGAATCATGTTGTGTAGGTTGCGAGGTAGAGTTATTGACATCGTCGTGTTTTGATGTTGAAATCTGATTTATAGCAGAAGTGAGGCTTGAAATCTGAGGTTTGAGATTAGAAATTTCGCTTTGTTCAATGGGAGAGCTAGAAACTGCATTTTCAAATATCATCTCACGGTATCCACATGTTTCGGCCATTTTAGCAGACGTTAAAGCGGCGGACAAATCTGATGGCTGACCAGCCCGTACGAAAAATGCCATTTTCTCTGGTAGGCCCTCTATGACTCTAGCCGAAACCTCATGATCAGGTTTGTGTAAAAGGTTTCCCTTTTCAAGGATTTGACTATGGAAATCTTCAAGCTGTTGAGATTTTCCTAATTTAAGGGTGTTAAAAATTTGACCCTCCATCATGGCCATGGCGCTGTGATTTTTAAAATTTGTAAATTTTTCTTCAAACAAAACTTCGATGGCGTTCCAGGATTCTTTTGATCTTTCACTCAGGGTATTAAACCAGGTTAATGCTGGACCTTTTAAATGAAGATGAAACGCGGCTACTTTTTTCCCATCAAAATCACGAAGATCGTGCAAAAGGGCATACGACTTAAATTCCGATAAAAATTTCTTTGCGTTGTCCTGGGAATAACCCGAAAATGTTGAGCAGTTGGCAAGTTTTTCCATTTTGGCAAACGAGTTTGAGTTTTTTGGAAGCGACGAGTCTAAATTTGTAGAATGCAATTTTAGCGTGGAACTTTTCCTTGGTGTTGGTAGGGAGAGGAAAATGTCATGTTCTTTAAATTCGTTAAATTTTAGAAAATCTGGAGTTAAAATAGTATTATCAAAACCATCTTCATTTTGATACAAAAACGTAGATTCAGCGGTGTTATTAATTTCAGCGGAAGAAAAATCAATCTCTGGAGTACTCATGTCAATTACAGTTCAAATTGTAGCGTACCAATGTACACATACAGAAAAAAGTTATTCATTCCTTGCATTTTGTATCGCAAATTCCCACACATATATACCTAACTCGGAACTGGAATATTGTAGCGCGACAATTTGCACATACAATTATTAAGTATAGTAATTAAACGTACTTACAGATAACTTGAGTTGAATCTTTGAAATAAATCCTTTCCCAGGCAGAATTCTCTAGTATTATAACTAAATACAGTACATATTAAATACACGACAAAGTTTTAGCAACCACAATCTTGACAGCTCTGGACGCGGGTGAATACCATCATAATATCCAGTAAAAGTGTAACTAGAAAATGTATGTTTTCGTTTTCCTTGTTTCCGTGTTTGCACTAAATCATTCGACAAACTTGGAGAATGTACATGTAAAATACGATTGATGTCACGAATATAAATATTTAACTGCTCAATTTGATTATGTAGACAAACATCATCTTCACGAGATTAATCAGGATTTGAATGATTATGAAAAACGTTCTACCAATAAATAGAATATACCGAAACTTCGATATAAATTAGTTTGACCTTTTCGAAATTACGAACGAAAAAGTAAATTTCTTTGTAGATCGAATAAATATTATTTACACTGTCATTTCCACTACTTGTCAAAGAAATACTGCCATTTCTTTCTTTCTTTGTTAAATCGTTTGTCCCTAACCACACAAATAATGAAATGTTATTATACTGTTTTACAAGTTCTGCTAAATTTTGCTTCAAAAAATTAAACTGTTCCTTTGTAGTAGCTCCCGATTTATAACACCATTTAATTGAATTTCGGAAATTAAGTTGCTCTTGTAAACATCGACCTTTGCTGTCAGATAAAACAACCGGAACACTTTTTAAATTATTGTTTATATACGGAAGTTCCTCAATTTTCGATAATTGTTTGCGTATGTTATTCATGTAAACATTTAAAATTAAAGTCACAATATTAATATTTATCAGAATTATTTGAAAATTATTCCTTAACTATTGTCATTCATTTAACAGTTTTCCTTAAACATTTCTTGGAAAAAAGGAAGGAGACACCACACAGGATGAGTGGCAGAAGGCAAACACACAACCTATGGCTTGATAGTTTTCGCGCATTGTTTTGTTCAGAGGCAGTTTATCGGGTAAGATTTCAGAAGCTGTTGACATGGAGATCCATTAAAGATTAAAGAAATGCGTGTGACAAATCTGGATGAAGAAAATTGTTTCCCATTCATGTGCTTGAGCTTTATATAATGCAACTTTCTGTATTTGAATTTTCTTTAATCACGACATTTTTTTGTTTTATAAGGGTACATACTTAAACAAATATGTTTATTTCTTAAAACTAGCAACGACAAAATTATTGACGTGTACGACCTCGCCGGTACCGAACTGCAATAGCACTGATTAAAAAGTGTTTCATAAAACCTTTCTTTTTATTCAACTCTTGCATGAACATCTGTATTGACCGAAACAGACGCAGGGCTACGTTGTAAAGTCTTGATTTACGGCATGTGGAGAAGTCTTACAGGTAAATACATTTGACGTTGATAGTAAAGCTATTGTGATGGGGCGTGTATTGTGGATATCAGACAGAATGTCACTCACTGGACAAAAATCTTAAATACAGTTTTGAGATAACTTCTCTTCGACTCTTCATACTAGTAGATAGCACTTAATTTCAATCACTTGGTTTTAAAATTCACAGTTTTACCTGTATATAAAGTTTTTTTAAACTTAAGCACCCCACCACACTGTAAATGTCTGTGTAAATTTTTTAAAACCATATATCCCAAGTGGGAGTGCTCCGATATATAACGGAGGAAAATACCTTAACAGAATAACTAGCAACGACAATATTATTTACCTGTGTTACCTCACCAGAACCCGATTACTAATGCACACACACGTAGTAGAAGCGACCTCTTTCTATTTTTCAAACTCTTTCATGTAGATAACGATCAAGATAGAGTCCGGGCTACCTGTACAGACTCTCGTGTGATGGACTGCATGTACCAGAGAATCCATACAGGCAAACAATTTTGACGTTGCTTGTATAGTGATATGCGAATGTAGGATAGAAAGGTGCAGGACAAAATAACACAACCCAGTTATCAGATATATTCTTTTTATTAAGACTAGAACACACCCGCGATATAGCGGATCCGTGACTGAATTAAAGTATATAATTATGTGTAAGCCTAATTTTAGCCTGGATTTCGTATTGGTATTGCCATACGTTAAAGTCATGCTGATTATAAGATGCACAGTTTTCTCTGCTTTCCAAATCTTTCTGGTCCCCAAGGGTGACTGGGGAATAGAAATATGGTCACTACAGGTCTTCTTCCAACCGGCAGTAGAACCCTTGCCAAAATGGGGCGTCCGTTTGGCTGTGCGGGATGTACAAGTACGCAGCCACGTCCGGTCAGAATGGGGACGTTAAATCCAGTGCCTCGTGTAGAGAGGTTGCCACGCTCTCTGCACGTTAAGAACCCTTGTAACAAATCTTTTAGGGGTCCGTAGCTGACCTGTTACAAGGCTAAATTGCTTTCCCTATCCAATTCACCCTCATTTACCAGTGGCAGTCCAAATTTCCCCGACCTTCTTTCCGGACGGCCTATATTAGAGAACCTACCTATTGTATATATTGTTAATTTGTTCTCGTCCTGAATATGGCATGAAATATTTGCCACTGGACGTTAAGCAATCAACAATCAATCATCAAAATCTTTCTCTTTGAACCCGTCTAACCAAGAAGCCTGGGCAATGTCGCGAACTCGAACTTAATCTTATTCTTCTTAAAGTGTTCCCAAAGTGTCTTTACGGTTTAAAATGCGCCGGAATTAATTACTACTGGAACATCTATCCTTCCAACATTAATTGTAAATTTGCTGACTGTTCCTTGATTCCCATGTACTATAAATGCATAATCATAAACTCCAGCATACGATAACTTGTTCCTCTGTGTAGCATGTTTGTCGTTTTGTTCACTCTTCCTTATTTTCATCGGAATATGAGATGAGATAGGATAGAAAACACTTAACATCAGTGAAGGGGATTTGTCCACTTGCTAACGAGTATCACGAGAACTAGAAAAAAAGCTCTCGACCCATGTGCAACTAATTGATTAGAGACATTCAACATACCAAAGTTATTGATTGATGAACTCTGCAACCCGCTAGAACTAGGTCCGTGGTTCCGAAATTTCCCTTGAGCTGTCAAGTATGTTTTCGAGACTTTTTTCCAGTGTCTCTTCCTGAATTCTGAATGGCACATATGAGGGCCCCTGATTAGTTGCATCTTTCTACAATGTTAATAACCGTTCCGTGAGTCACTATTCTCGACACTTGTACATTGTTCTTAGCGTGTTCTTTGATTTTTGCACATTCCTTGTCTGAGGAAGATTGAAATGCTCCTCGTGTTGATGGCACCGGATCAAGTGGTCTCTGTTTGCCCTTTCTAAGTTTCTCGGCTGGACCCGGCTGCTGAAATACCTTTTTGGGAACATTACAAGGCAATTGAAAGTCTTAAGAGAAACGTAATTAATTATGAATAAACCGTAGAATAACCTGTAATGATATTAATCCCTGGTTCAAGAATCTCTCAGGGGCAGGAGATTGTATTTCGGCTGTATTTGTACTAACATCTATATAATGATTTTCTTCTTTATTGTTGTAAAATTGTTTTGTGTTCATAGAGTAACTATATTGCAACGAACACTTCAGAAACACATTTTTTCTGATGTATTTTGATCATTTTCGAACCTAAATTATCCAAAGAAGCTTAAGAATAGACGATCCCATTATCCACACAGTGATATGTGAAAAGTTGATCTGTGATTGACTTCATCAATTGATTGTTTCTCCTTCTTTTATATCCTGTCCTCTAGCAGGAGCACCCTTCTTCAAATTTTCTTTTGACATATTGGTATTGAACCTAATCGGCAAACACAGCTATTGTAACAATGCAACTCATCTCGACCACCAGGATCTACAGTTAAAATGCCACCTTATTAGAGCACTAGTATCTTTTGTACAAATGCATCCTATCTCGGGCACCAGGATCTATTGTAATTTGTTCTTGTGGGGTCTTCAATATTTCATTGATTATATTGAAATAATCAACTGTTTCCGCCTTTGTTGTTTACATGCCAGTTAAAGGAACTGCAATGACGGTTGCGAAAGGACGGATAGCATATTTTGTTGATGCCACCTTTTTTCTTTTCTTTTTGGCTATTCCTAAGCTGTTTACTTGATAGCTTTGATTCATTTTGTCTAAGTTGCCTTTGCTGCTGGGTAAATATGGATGGAGATCGAGTGATGGCTGGAAGCAGGCACGTACAGATCTCATCCAATCTCTTCATGTACTGTTCATTCGATCATCAATCCGGACTTAACCACGATATATACCCATATCATCCTTAAACGCTCTCCGCACCATCTTAAATCTCTCCATCTAATATCTAAACATGAAGAGCACTTAAAATCAGTATAACAAAAAAAGTGGGCACTCTGTAAACAATAAGAATAGAATAAATATCAAGATTTACATATAAAATAAATCATTGATAGGTATAATAATAATATGAATGTCCAATGTTAATCTTTGTCTCAATTAAGTTTAAGTGTCAATGAACAGTGCTGGGGACTATTTCTTGGAAAAAATGTTTAGTCTATCCCCCATCTTTCCTCTCGCCTCCTTTATTGCTACTGCGAAAGACTTGGCTATGAATCAGAAAATAGAAAACGATTGCAATATTACAATAACATGTTAACTAATACAAATTTAAATGTTTACACTTGTTGTTCCATGATTTAAGTGTAGCTGTAAAAAACTCATGTCAGTCAAACTTTGGCATACATATTATTTATTTATTTTGTTTAGACTGGATTCTCTGTATTTTGAGTCGTGTTATTGCCCTTTATAGTCAATTTTTAACAATTTTTCGTATTCTCAGATTAACTAACGAATTGTCAAGTTATTTTGCAAAATAAACTGGATTATAGTGAAACCCCCAGTTTTATTAAAATGTGATTTAACTCCCCTATTTATACGTTTCTAGGTTGTATCAATTGCTTTGAAATCTTTTGAATATATCCATTCATCATACCTCCAACTCTATCTGGCATACATTGTATATCAAACAAAAGTTTTGCACAGTTAATAAGTCCAATATCAAAATATCGTACAAGTGCAAACACTATGCATACATATCTTGGATTGTTTTTTTTTAGTTTTGAAAGGAAAAGAACTATTAAGATCCTGCTGTAAGCTAAGTTCAATTCGATCCTCCCTAATTGATTTTTTTTGGGGGGGGGGGGGGGGGGGATGTTATATCGTTTTCATTTTTAATTTGTAGTCCAAAAGTTTCGGGTTAGCAGATTTTGCAAATACAGCAGTAGTGCAATACAATAAAGGTTATATATCAATGGAGACATAGATTTTATTCATCAAGTGTTTCCTCTTGTCCAACGTAATGGTCAGTTGCACCATTTTTTTTTCAAAATTCCAGGAATTTCTATTGAGTGTAAACAATTGTAGTAAACTGAGAATTTTCTGTCTTTTGTAGTGAGTTTTACTTTTTTAAGAGTCTATTAAATGTTGCAATATCCTTTTCATAATTCCTTGTCGAGCCAGTACTATGACAATAGGCTGTCTATGCGGCAACTGAATATTGGTACAATTCCACTAGACAGCTGTGCATGTCGGGCGATGACATCGTCTGTAAGCACATTGGCAGATGAACCTATACGATCTGTAAATGAAGAGATGAATATTAAGATGAATAGAACTAACTTCTCATATCATATGCAATCACTGTCAGGCTGACATTAATTTCTAATCAAAATACAGAGTATGTTTCCCTTTGTTTTTATACGAGATATTTGGGTACAATACGTAAACTATCTAACAGATGTTCTAGCTCTATGGTAATGTAGAAGTCGAAGTTTTAAACTCGTTGGGAAAAAATCACCTTCCTCATTTTAAATGCATGCACCATTTTGTGAACGTTGCTTGCATGTGTCACATACTTTTAAAAACAGTATCTGCCTTTTATGACATTTATATCAACCTTTTCAATACATACATAATATCACTGTTTGCATGCTTTATTGTGTTAAAAGCATCAAGAAAGTCCAATAATAAAAAATTATCATACATTTTTTCATAAAACATGTAATATAGTTTACAATGTATGATAACTTCATAAAATATTAATAAAAACGCAGTTTTATTATATTACAAATACATGTGAATACAATCTTTCAAATAATGAATAAGTAATATGAATTATAATCATGGAAAAAATGCAAGCAGTATATCAAGACATTAGTAAAATACACACTGCTGAACATATTGAACCAATGCCGTCTGATTGAAGCATCAAATAAATATTCTTGTTGTTGTTAAATGTTTAAGATTTTTTAACTGTTCAATTGCCCTCTCCACATGAATGCGCACATGGGCAATTGTTCTTTTCTGTTCAACTTCCTTTGAAGAATTTTCACCTAAAATTTTCTTATAGAATGTCACAACTGATTTAACGATTGCCCTTCTGTTTGATCTAAAACATTTTCATTACTTTAGCATAGACAATTCTTGCAATCGACTCTTTTTTCCTACCCCATTTAGCTGCATGCAGTAACATATGTTCTTTTAAAGAATTTTCACCTTAAATTTTCTTATTCAATGCCACAGATAAGTTAAAATAGTTATATCGAATCTAAATTGAAGACTGTTCTTACAACATCTGGGATTACAAGAACATCTTCTGAGGCAAACTATAGGTCATTCTTGTAGGGTGGTATTTCGCAGCTAGTACCGACAAAGGACATATATTAAAATCCATCGGGTCCAGAACCAACCCAGCATATCTTTTGTTTCAGTCAGGGCAATTCCAATTTAGTGTGATTGGAGTTAGATATACAGACGTTACGCGCGATGTTCGTACATGTAAGCGTAACACAACGTCGCGACGTTTTTATCTACAAAACGTCGTATTTTAAAGGTTTTTTTTACGTTTATGTGATTGACCATAAATACGTGTTCCTTTGTTTTTTGTTTAGAGTTAACAATAGAAACAGGGAATGTGTCAAAGAGACAACAACCCGACCAAAAATGTACAAAACAATCAACGGCCAACAAAGGGCCTTCAACACAGTGAAAAATCCCGCATCCAGAGGCGAACTTGAGAAAGACCCGAAACATTAGAATTGATCAGGGAAAATGTTTGTTTGCATGTTAACAACACACCTTTTTTTCTTTTTTCTTTAAATATGATCAGTACGTGACAAACAGTTTTTTTAATTCCTTCATTTTTGATTTATATTGTATGAAAAAAACAAAAGCAAGAATCGGGAGCTAGCTTGTTTGGAACGTATCGCTTATCGCACATGGTAACTGTCGGTGATTTTTTAGTGCTTAAGTAAGAAGCCAATACTGCAGTTCTTCGGTTCGGCGTTAATGTTAAAGATTGTTTAAATTGTTTTAAGGCGCAACTTTTGTCCGTTCTATTTGCGAATGTTTTCCGATATAGGGATATTTGCTCAATTACGGCAGTTTCCTTCGCGGATTTGTGATAGGATTGGTTTTTTTTTGTTTCCTTTTTCTCTTTTTTGCTTTTTTCTATCTTTTCTCCCTTTTATCTCAGAATTTGTCATTTGTTTTGGCTGTTTTGTTTCATTACTTAGTTTCTTTTTCAAACAATAATTTTGTTTTTTTTTTGCTTTCCAGAGTTTTATTCTATCTGCGGTAGAAATCTTTACTTCTGTAAATAATGGAAAAAAACGTTTTTCAAAATATCAAATAGTTTTGACAAAAATCATAGTTTAGTGGCCAAATAGTATAAGGTATAATTTTCTACTGTCGTTGAAAAAATGGACAATCTAGTAGACAATGAAATTCTTCCCCAATGCTACCGATATTACAAAAATGACATTTTCTTTCATTTCTATTAACATTATTCCACCTCCCTGTTTCTATTTGGTGTCTGTGGTTTGTTGATCTATATCTATATAGAATAATACTTTTGTGCAGATCCAAGATATCGAAATATTTTTCAAAATTTAATTATAGCGAATGTTAATTCTTTGTAATCGTTAGAATGTATTTGACAATGTACATTTTGTTTATCGCTTGATTTATCTTGACACTCGTGTATGACAGAGCTACATGTATATTACCCGGAGTCGGATTCACAAAAAAATATTAAAACTAAGATTGATAGTCAATAATTCAGTATACTCAGTTTATAATTAAAATTAAATCAATGTGTAAAAACAAATAATGATTTTACTTGGCCCAATATTATCTTTGAATGATGGAACTAGCTCCAGTTGTATTTAAATATTAAAGCAATCAGAATTGGTATTTGGAAAAAAAAAACTTTATTCATGTCAGTCAACAACATTAGAATCTTTCTGAAATGATTTTGGTGGCCCTTAAAAGGGCCGTTGTCCTTAGACAATTTATTAATCTTGATACTTGTACATCTGCTCGTAAATTTCTTCTTCTTGTACAGCAGTCATGTACTGTTGTAGAAGAAGCTTCACTGCTTGTTAACGATGCAAGAGTTGATTCTTGTACCGATAATTGTTGCTATTTCTGCTAATCTCCCCCTCTAAAAAGTGCATCACATATGTATATTGATTTCATAAGATATTGCTGTTTGTAGTCTGTCCATGGTGACAACTTTATGAATGAGGCAAATAAAATGATTGGCCTTATATAGGTCATGCCAAGCAGCTAATCTTTTTAATGTGTCATCCATGTAAAAACTCAGCACAGGAAATTTAAAACAATAGGTTATAAACAAGAAACAAATGAATATTTTATGTAACGCCAAGATGAATTTAAGATTTTTTTAAAGTACTTTTCTTAATTTTGTTCCCCTCTTCTTTCCTCCTTTCCTTTTCCTTTTGTGCTGCAAGAGTCTTACTAGTTTCTTAACAGCGCTTTGGTCCTGTTACCCTTTTTCTGTTTATCACATACTTTCTCCTGATCCATCGTCTTTTTGTATTTGATGCTGCTCATCCTCCAAAAAAAATATCTGAAGTAGAGGGCGTCTTTAAAGGTGAAGTAGGCTTGGGAATGATAGATTGGGATTTTCCTGGGAAGAGTTCGTCCGATGATGTTATGCTTACAACAAACTACTCGCTAACTGACAACCTTCTGGCGACAACTGCCATTAACACGGGTTTAAGTCTCCCCTTGTATATCAGTTAAAAAGCTATGGACCCCAGAGTACTTTGTATTTACTAGCGCTGTCATTATCCTAATAAGCGAAACCAGCATTTATGGTTCTTTAAGTACATTGTCTTTTAATCATACTTTGTAAAATCCTATGGAAACACACAGATCTAGTTTAAAAACAGCATTTGAATCTTCCAATCCAAGGGTCAGCTGCTGGAGCGCCAAACGTATGAGCTAAGGAAGTACTTCTTGAGCTCAGTCGGTTAACGCGCTGCCTTGTAACACAGAGGTCCCTGATTCGAGTCTCGGCAACATTGTTTTCATTCTGTCAAACACTATTCAAATGGCAAAAAAGTAGCACGTGACATTAACTTAGAACAGAAATTGTTATCATCCGTTTAACAAGTGCCCTCGACTCCATTTATTTATTATCTCACCTGACCTGAAATTTTACGGAAATTTGGCAGTTTTTTGTTATTATCTAGATATCATTATACTATCTAATACTATTAATTATGATTTTAACCTTATTTTACATGATTTCCAAAGCATCAGTAAATACAGGTGAGCGACACAGGCTCTTTTTCCTTTTTCCCCGATTTCAAAATAAAAATAAATGAAGTTCGGTATTTTTGTTTTTTTTTTTTTTCACTTGTTACATGTTAAAGCAGTTATCACAACAGTTATGGTTATTTACAATTTTCATCAAAATGTCTTCTGATGAATTTACTGATGACATTCGTTTGTATTGATGAAATCTCTCATGGATTTCTCACACAGTTTGCTGCTTGTTGTAAAACAGAAGAATACCCGGGGCGGTCAGAGAAGGAATGGTCAATGGCTTGCAAGACGATGGGCATATTCCTCCGTTGTGTTTAATTCTATAGGAAAGCAGGCCTGTCATGTTGAATAGAGACTATTAAAGGGAACTTACCGACATGTCTGACATCAAGTAAAAGGACACCAAAACAACCCTTCTTACTGAATTCGTTCATTTCCTGGACAAGAAACTTTCCGTTTTTGATTGGGAATTACGAAAACTACTATTAGTGATGCAATCACGTGTGCTAGATAGTCCTTAAAAGTTCTTGATTAGGTATGTCTTGTCTTTCTATGTTGGCTTCACTTCAGCCATGAATAGGCTAATATCACTGGTACCATATATTCTGTTAAACAGTGAGCTTTTTACATGCTCATCTTAAAACAGTCTATAATCTTCAAAAGATTCCCTTTCAGTTTCTTTCCGTCATAATCCGACTTGTTGAATATATTAATGAGACCTAAATCTGAAACATACGTGATATCGTATGTATTTCCTTGTTAATCCAACGGAAATTTCTTCTGGAAGACAAGCTTTCTTCATTCTTCATCTGATGTCATTAAACAGAGTCTTTTCTGTAATCTGGATCAATCGGCTGGTTTAACCTCACGACCG
The DNA here is from genome assembly GCF_021869535.1 of Mytilus californianus. Classification (NCBI taxonomy): domain Eukaryota; kingdom Metazoa; phylum Mollusca; class Bivalvia; order Mytilida; family Mytilidae; genus Mytilus; species Mytilus californianus. Next base: position 144,218 of record NW_026262744.1, read on the forward strand.
TCAAGGCGATTACCCGCAAAGCTCCGTTGTTATACCCAAAAACCGTCACATCTCTTGCTTTCAGGAAGTTATGTAGCTAAGGTAAATGGAAATTATTAATTAGGTCAATCTAGCTATAAATAGTTAGACACAGGTTTGATTAATGACCATAATTACGTAGTCATGCAATTGTTGTTGATGGTAGCCAAGCGACTGAATTCCGGTGGAACTTTCATGTGTTTCAAGGGAAACAACGCATTTCCGCCTATAGGTGAAATACCCGGAACAAAGCCGTTATTGGCAATTAGCCTTTTGACACCCCAAAAGAGTTAACTCCGGCCAAAATATTAAAGTTGTGAGATTATGCTATTTATATTTCTTCAACTGGCTGTTTTTAAAGGTTGATATCAGAGATTTAGAACAGTTCAAGTGAAATTATCTTCCAATGCTATAAGAGTGATTATTTGGTCTGAATACCTCATCATCCGGTAATATATAGATCTTTGACCTCTTACATCCTATTTGTATCTCCCTAATTGTCGCTCCAACGATGTCACTTAGAAGAAACTTCCAAGACCATTCTTCTAACTACTTTTTTAAAACAAAAGTCCCAATCAGGTGAAAAATATCTTTATACTTTTGATTAAGGTCATTCAGATTAAGGTGCCTCCCAATTTTCAGTGTTTTGGATCCTGTACATGAAAAATGTTTATCTAAATATCAAGCTTTTATCTGTTTCAAACTTGTTAAGGGAGAACTTGTGAATATTCTGTGAAAATTGTGAATTTTATTGTCTCCGAACAAGAACTGGACATTTTATAGTGATCCTATAAATGGAGAATATAAACTCGCTTGTATAGCGAGTTCGAAGATACCAAAGGAACAAGACACAACATATAACAAGTCATCTACATCAGAGTCGTTGTCAGATATGTGGTCGTGTCAAGTAAAATTAAGCTAATTTTAATACTAGTATACCTATTTATATAGGTTTCTAAATAATACAATCGTTGTGTGTGGAGAGTCGTCGATCTCCAGGACCACACGCAGCTGGTGTTACTCCGCCTCGACCCCTAACCCGCGACCTCGAATCAGAAGACTTCTGAGAGGATGTATTTGCTGGCTCCTTTGGGACGTTCTTCTGTTCTGGAGCCCCCCAAGGGTAACTGGGGAATAGAAATATGGTCACCATTGGTCTTCCTCCGACCGGCGGTTAAACCCTCGCTAAAGTGGCGCATCCGTTTGGCTATGCGGGATGTACAAGTTCGCAGTCACGTCCGGTCAGAATGGGGACGTTAAATCCGATGCCTCGTGTAAAGAGAGTGCCACGCTCTTTGCACGTTAAGAACCCTTGCAACAACTCTTTGAGGGGTCCGTAGGTGAACTGTTGCAAGGCTAAATTTCTGTCCATATCCAATATACCCTCATTTCCCGTGGCAGTCCAAATTTCTCCGACCGTAATCCCTTAATCTATTACAGAACCTATTGTTTTTATTGTTAATTTGTTCTCGTTCTGAATATGCATGAAATATTTGCCATTGAACGTAAAGCAACCAATAATCAATCATTGGTATATTTATTTGGTGGATTTAATGAAGCATTCAGCAAAAAAGGCGGGCATTTTATTCATTAGCTAAATAAAGGCAACAGTAGTATACCGCTGTTTGAAACTCATAAATCGATAGAGATAAAAACAAATCCGGGTTACAAACTAAAACTGAGGGAAACGCATCAAAAATAAGAGACCAACGACACAACAAAAACACAACGTCAAAATGTAACACACACAGAAACGAACTATAATATAACATTTGCCATTTTCCTGACTTGGTACAGGACATTTTCAGAAAAAAATGGTGGGTTGAACCTGGTTTTGTGGCATGCCAAACCTTTCGCTTTTATGGCAACGTCAAACACAACACCAACACGACAACATCACATGACAGGACCACAATACAAATAAATGGGAGAACATATAGGACAAAGAAACACACGAATAATAGCTAACAAAAGGTACTAGGCTTAAAATTCAATACGCCAGACGTGCATCTCGTCCACACAAGACCAACCAGTGACGGTCAGATGAAAAAAGTTTGAAAGCCAAAACAAGTAAAAGTTTGAAAGCTAAATCACGTGACATGCTTAAACAGGCCCCTTTGAGCGAATTATCTTCCTTTTTTAATTACTAACACACGGAAAAGAAGCCCCAAGGGTGACTGGGGAATAGAAGTATGGTCACCATTGGTCTTCCTCCGACCGGCGGTAAAACCCTCGCTAAAGTGGGGCGTCCGTTTGGCTGTGCGGGATGTACAAGTTTGCAGCCACGTCAGGTCAGAATGGGGACGTTAAATCCGATGCCTCGTGTAAAGAGAGTGCCACGCTCTTTGCACGTTAAGAACCCTTGCAACAACTCTTTGAGGGGTCCGTAGGTGATCTGTTGCAAGGCTAAATTTCTGTCCCTATCCATTATACCCTCATTTCCCGTGGCAGTCTAAATTTTTCCGACCTCAATCCCAGACGCCTCTATTACAGAACCTACCTATTGTATTTATTGTTAATTTGTTCTCGTCCTGAATATGCATGAAATATTTGCCACTGGACGTTAAGCAACCAACAATCAATCAATCACGGAAAAGAAAAAATGATTATAAACGGCTTGCCGACGGAAACGTTTTTAGTACAGCGGCAGAAACAGTCGAAACGAGAGCAATTATACCTGATACAGATGATGTGAAGCGGATAATAGCATGCCGCAAGCAAAAAAGGGTATGATTTAAAAATAATTGAAGGTGTTCTTTCTACTGCTCAAGATGTCTCAAATTTAAATGACACTGAAAACTGTCACATTGACACTCCAAATAAACAATTTCAAAAGATTAATGATGCATTTGTTTCCTTGGCAAACATAATAAAAGTGCAAACCAGTTCAGCATCAGCCTCTGTTGAAAAAGTGTTAACACGAACAGCTACTACTGTAATCACAAGCCAGTCAACACTGAGGTTGCTAGTTCGAACCCCGCTTGTGCGGGTGCACTCGACTCCAATCTTAAATGACTAGGATTGTCAGTTTTCTTATCGAAGGTCGGTGGTTTTCTCCGGGCACTTCGGCGTCCTCCACCAATATAAACTGGCCTAAATGCGGTGCTTTAAAGTGGCGTTAAAACACCAAATATCAAAATCCAATCATTTTATAAGTGTGTATTGCTATTTGTCTTCTTGAGCACAAATCAGAATGCTCCAAGTATACCCAGATAAATCTTTTATATTCCCACATAAATCCCTTAACATTTTTTTCTTACATATAAACTATATTTAACGAAAACTTGCTGAAATACAATACTTAATTTCGGAATCAAAATCAAACACGCATAATTTATGTTTGAGTGAAACATTTTTGTCAAATAGTGTAAAAAAATAAAGATATCAATATTATAGGGTATAATTGTCATTCCTCCCAAGGGTGACTGGGGAATAGAAGTATGGTCACCATTGGTCTTCCTCCGACTGGCCCCCCAAGGGTGACTGGGGAATAGAAGTATGGTCACCATTGGTCTTCCTCCGACTGGCCCCCCAAGGGTGACTGGGGAATAGAAGTATTGTCACCATTGGTCTTCCTCCGACCGGCAGTAAAACCCTTGATTAAGTGGGGGCGTCCGTTTGGCTGTGCGGGATGTATCAAGATTGCAGCCACGTCAGGTTAGAATTTTTTTGAATACTGCATTTTGTTGATTTTGTGACAGTTATTTGCGAAATTGGATATGTTTTTGTTCATTTAGCAGTAAGGAATGATCCTTAACAACTTCACCATAATCGTCTATTTCTGCTATTTTTGTGTTGGCACAGGTGTTAATCCACATCTCATCATTAAAGTTATTAGGGATACTATTTTTGATTTTGTAATATTTCCCTTCTTCTGCTGCTGCAATTGAATGTCCCCATAGAGACATTGTTTTACAGGCAGTGTAATCTGCACATATAACCTGTTGTCTTTGCTTCATTCCATATTTGGTTTGGATGGTCATCTCTTCCTCTATACCCCCCAAGGGTGACTGGGGAATAGAAGTATGGTCACCATTGGTCTTCCTCCGACCGGCAGTAAAACCCGTGCTAAAGTGGGGCGTCCGTTTGGCTGTGCGGGATGTACAAATTTGCAGCCACGTCCGGTCAGAATGGGGACGTTTAATCCGATGCCTCGTGTAAAGAGAGTGCCACGCTCTTTGCACGTTAAGAACCCTTGCAACAACTCTTTGAGGGGTCCGTAGGTGACCTGTTGCAAGGCTAAATTTCTGTCCCTATCCAATATACCCTCATTTCCCGTGGCAGTCTAAATTTCTCCGACCTTAATCTATTAGTATTACAGAACCTACCAATTGCATTTATTGTGAACTTGTTCTCGTCCTGAATATGCATGAAATATTTGCCACTGGACGTTAAGCAACCAACAATCAATCAATCATCTTCCTCTATACCCCCCAAGGGTGACTGGGGAATAGAAGTATGGTCACCATTGGTCTTCCTCCGACCGGTAGTAAAACCCGTGCTAAAGTGGGGCGTCCGTTTGGCTGTGCGGGATGTACAAATTTGCAGCCACGTCCGGTCAGAATGGGGACGTTAAATCCGATGCCTCGTGTAAAGAGAGTGCCACGCTCTTTGCACGTTAAGAACCCTTGCAACAACTCTTTGAGGGGTCCGTAGGTGACCTGTTGCAAGGCTAAATTTCTGTCCCTATCCAATATACTCTCATTTCCCGTGGCAGTCTAAATTTCTCCGACCTTAATCCCTTAATCTATTACAGAACCTACCTATTGTATTTATTGTGAACTTGTTCTCGTCCTGAATATGCATGAAATATTTGCCACTGGACGTTAAGCAACCAACAATCAATCAATCAATCCTCTATAAACTTGATAATTTTGACATAAATTGTGGCCTGAAATAAAAGTTTCAAAATATAAGTTGAACATGGATGTTTGCATTTATAGCAAAGACAAAATTGCAATGTTACATACTGTACACGACGGGTGCTACATGTGGAGCACCTGAGAACTCCACCAGATTTTTGTAGAGTTTGTGTTGCTTAGTCTTAAGTTTTCTATGTTGTGTTTTATGTCCTTATATTGTTCTGTTCGTCTTTTTCTTTTTTCAAGCCATGGTGTTGTCAGTTTTTTTTTTTCGATCTATGAGTTTAACTGTCCATCTGGTATTTTCGCCTGTCTTTTATAGATGTGATGCTATAACTTTAGAAACAAGATGGTATTTCAAATTAGCCTGTTCTTCACTTCTTTTGGGTTAATAACGCACTTGACAGCAACTAATAGGGTTGGGAATGTATAGTTTTTATAAATAATTGGGTTCCCTTTTGAATGAATATCCCCACGGGTGACTGGGGAAAAAATAGAATCACTAGGTCTTCTTCCGACCGGCAGTAAAACGCTTGCCAAAGTGGGGCGTCCGTTTGGCTTTGCGGGATGTATCAAGATTGCAGCCACGTCAGGTTAGAATGGGGACGTTAAATCCGATGCCTCGTGTACAGAGAGTGCCACGCTCTTTGCACGTTAAGAACCCTTGCAACAACTCTTTGAGGGGTCCATACGTGGCCTGTTGCAAGGCAAAATTTATGTCCCTATCCAATATAACCTCATTTTCCAGTGACAGTCCATATATCCCCGACCATGATCCGGGATGGCCTCAAGCAATACAAGACCTACCTTTTGCATTTATTGTTAACTTGTTCTCGTCATGAACATGCATGAAATATTTGCCACTGGACGTTAAGCAACCAACAATCAATCAGTTAAAAGGGAACCACTGATGGAAAAACAATGATACTTGGTTTGCAGTTGTATAAGACTAAGTACTTGCACATCTCATTTTCATGGAGATTATTCAGCACCTCCCCCTTAGTCATGGTTTATTGACTTGAAATCATGATTTACCAAAAGTGGTTAGGAAGGAAGTCGGATATAACTCTGCTACCTATCACAGTATAATCAAACTTTTCTACAACCACTAATCCTGAATATCTACACCAATAGTACAAAACATATCATGTATTATACAATTGCAGTTCTCTAACTATTTCCAACAATAATCGCCGAAGAAAATGTTTGTCTGATCTCATTCCCTATAGACAATCCGGATTATCAAATTACTTCACAATCAATAGAAACAGAGTTATGTCGATGAGCATGTAAAGCACTGATTGCCAGGAAAATATTTTTAGATACACATTATCATTAATTGTGAATGGTAATCATTATCTGTATAGTTTAGAACAGATTCAAGATATGTTTGTTATAAATGTTATGCACTACTGAACTTTTTTATTTAGTAAGTTCTTTTTTTATTATTTAAGGTATTTTCGAATTTCCATTAGAGAGAAATATAGCACAGTTGACGACAATTACTTATATGACATAATAAGACCATTACTAGATAAAAACCACACTTGGGTTACCGATCAATACAGGCTCATGTCAAAGTTAAAGGGCATACATGTCAAGAGAACAGAATTCGAAATGAAATAGTTCGAGTTGATCCCGCAGGAACTGCTTCTAGATGGAGTAATACTAATCATCGCAGAACTTTCGAGTATACCGGCCCAATTCCTTGTGGCATATTGATGGAAACCATAAACTTATTGGGTATGAATGTAAATACTGTGATGCAAATTGTTAATATAACTAATAAAACTAAACTATGGTCAGTTGATTTCAATAATAATAAAAAAAGATTGATGAAATTGGGAAACGTCGCCGTGAAAGTTATCCTCTATTAAACTTTCGTTTGAGAATTTAACGTCGCCAGAAAACTTATTGAGTGTCGACAGTCATTAAGTGGTAGACCATTGTCTACAGTTATGATGGTTCTGAAGAAAAAAATCCCTACATTACTTCTTTTTAGGGTGTTACTTCATATATATATATATATGAAGGTATATACAGACTTGCCGCTGGAATGGGTTGACTGCTTTAAATATTTTACCCGAACTCGATACCCTTTGGTGGGGAATAGCAAACAAACATATGTTTATGTCTTGCCTGGTAACATTATTATTATTATCAAGTTACCAGTACAATGATATTCATAATTTCAGGTTACCCTGATTCTAAAATAAAAGTGACAGGAAGAGTGCCAACAAAGCTGGACCTGTACTTGGCAAGTGATGACTTTAAGCATAAGTTGTTGAACATGTTCTTAGTGTTGAGGGATGCAACTTTTGAGTCAATGACAGCTAGAAAGTCAAAGATTGAGTCCTTACCCAGCTATGTTAACAACTCAGCCTTGATTAAGGACTTGATGAACAAAGTAGGAAAGTCGTGTCTTTTCATCAGACCATTTTAAGACAAAACAGCACGTTGACTTTATGTATGAAAACTTTAGGAGTTTCAAGGCTTGCACAGAAAAATAAATGTTTACCAATATTTAGGAATTTTTGGTGATTGCATCTTAAATCTTTGAATTGTACATGTGAGAGTGCTAAAAAGACCAGAAGAAAGGACACACGGACATTTCTCTATTTCTATCTACCATTAGAATTAGTTATCAAAGGTTACCAGGGTTAAACTTTTATACGCCAGACGCGCGTTTCGTCTGCATAAGACTCATCACTGACGGTCAGATAAAAATAGTTAGGAAGTATCCATTTAAGACTTGTTTAGAGTTGTATAAGTCCTTGCACATATCATGTCCATGGAGATCATGCAGCCCCGCCCCTTAGTCATGGTCTGTTGATTTGAAAACAATTGCTCACTTTCAATGGTTAAAGTTTGTGATTAGGTCAATGTAAGTAGAACCATGAATGGTGGTTCAATGATATCTGGTGTGCAGTTGTATAAATATTGGAACAAATGCTTTCCATGTTTAAGGAATTTCCATTTCATTATCTACAACATATACTTATACAGAAAATTCTAGATAAAAAAATTGAAATACTTCCAAAGGAAAATGTATGCATTGTGGCACACTTATTAGTGGATTGATTGATTGATTGTTGTTTGCTTTACGCCGCATTAGCACAGAAAGGCTATATCGCGGCGAGAGCTAGTTCGAATATTATAACAATTTAAGGTATATTTTTAAAATCAGACAAAAGGTCTTTCAATAAACTAAAATTCTAGACTAAAGCAAATTGATTATTTACAAATAAAAATCAACACTAAGATAACGTGATAAAAATTAAAATCGTTTTAAATATAACAACATTTTTATATTTTATAATATATTCCAATTTCTTTTAAGAATGAAACAATATTTGTAAATGGAATATTATTAAATAAATCATACATATTATTGACATTGAAATGCTTCTTCCGAATATCAGCAAAGTCAATACAATTGATTAAAACATGTTTAATAGTATACTTGCAGTTACAAGGTATACATTGTGGTTCTACTTCATTTTTTAAAAGATATTCGTGTGTTATTCTAGTATGACCAATACGACATCTAGAAATAACACACTGATCTTTTCTGCACATAAAATTATTGAAAGGTTTACATAAATTAGGTTTAATTTCATGTAATTTATTACCATCTTTTTTACTCCATTCATTTTTCAATATATTAAAAACATATTCTCTAATATTAGATTTAAAATCGGTATATGGTATATCACAGTTAGATAAAGGGTCACCCAGGGCATTCTTGGCCTCAAAGTCTACAGCTGTGTTTCCAAGGATTCCAACATGACTCGGCACCCATAGAAATAATATTTCTTTAAGAAGAATTTTTAAATTCCTCATTACATATAAAATTTGTTGGGTTTTTAATTTTAGTATTTTGTATAGCTTGTAAGCATGAAAGGTGAATCAGAACATATAATAAATTTGGATTTATCTGAAGAAGCAATAAATTTCAAAGCCAAAATTATTGCTTCTGCTTCAGCAGTAAAGATCGATGCATCAGATGGCAAACGGAGAGTTGCAGCTCTGTCCCTGAAGACAGCAGCAGATGCAACTCTGTCACCATCTTTTGATCCATCAGTATAGACAGTTGAAAAATCTGAATAATTGGCTTAGTGTTGCTGAATTAAAAGAGGATTTGTTTTATTTTTATTGTGTTCACGGAGATCAAATATCATTTTTGGTTTGGGAAGTTCCCATGGAGGACATTTGCAAGTTTCAACTTGAGCAACAGATTTTAAATCAAAAGAAGCTAAATGTGATTTTAAACGTATACCTAACGGAGGAATTTTATTTTCATGTTTTGCAAAAATATCTTCATAAATTGGATTAAAAACACAGCTGTAGGCAGGATTATCTGAGTAGGCTTTTAGTTTGACAGCATATTGAAGTCCAAGCTTCAAACGTCTGTTAGAGAGTGAGTGCTCATCAGCCTCTACATACAGACTCTCAACTGGTGAGGTTTTAAATGCGCCAAGACAGAGACGCAAACCCTGATGATGCACAGCATCGAGAATCTGTATGTAGGACTTCCTTGCAGAGCCATAATCTAGTTTAGATCTAACTAGAGATCTATATAAATTAAGTAAAATGTTGCGATCAGCACCCCAGTCGGTGCTGCCGACAACTTTTAAAATATCTAATGCTTTTAAACATTTCGATTTTAACATTTTGATATGGGGTAGAAAGGTTAACTTTTTATCGAAAATTAACCCAAGAAATTTGGTTTCATCAACCATTTTAATTGGGTTGCCGTACAAAGTGAGTTCTGGATCAAGATGCAATTGTCTTTTGTTACAAAAATGCATCCCGACCGTTTTTGAAGTGGAAAATTTAAACCCATTTTCCGAGGCCCATTTTTCAATTCTTCCAAGACATAACTGTAATTGTCTTTCTATGTTATTCATATTTTTGCCTCTATAACATATTAAAAAGTCATCAACATACAATGAACCTTACCCCCAAGGGTGACTGGGGAATAGAAGTATGGTCACCATTGGTCTTCCTCCGACCGGCAGTAAAACCCGTGCTAAAGTGGGGCGTCCGTTTGGCTGTGCGGGATGTACAAATTTGCAGCCACGTCCGGTCAGAATGGGGACGTTAAATCCGATGCCTCGTGTAAAGAAAGTGCCACGTTCTTTGCACGTTAAGAACCCTTGCAACAACTCTTTGAGGGGTCCGTAGGTGACCTGTTGCAAGGCTAAATTTCTGTCCCTATCCAATATACCCTCATTTCCCGTGGCAGTCTAAATTTCTCCGACCTTAATCCCTTAATCTATTACAGAACCTACCTATTGTATTTATTGTGAACTTGTTCTCGTCCTGAATATGCATGAAATATTTGCCACTGGACGTTAAGCAGCCAACAATCAATCAATACAATGAACCTTCAATATTACTTTTTAAAACTTCAACAAGGCTGTTGATTTTAAGACTAAATAATGTAACAGATAAAATACTGCCCTGAGGGATTGGAAAGTGATCACTTCCACATAGATCATCATGAACACGCCATGGATAATCCAGAAGAAGAGAGGGATCGCAAATAGTGATATCAATAGCAGAATAAGACCCGTTTCCAGGATGAAGATAGGTATTAGATCCATCATTAAAAATGCATAATCCTTCTTGAGAGACAATGTCCTCAATGATCTTACCTTTGATATTATGAGACTTGCTTCCCAACAAGGGGTTGTGTGCATTGAAGTCGCCCATAAGTATAAATGGTGAGGGTAATTGATCAGTGAGGTTTTTGAGTTTAGCTTTATCGATAATTGAATTGGGTGGAATATATATAGAACATAATGTAATTGTTTTATCTAATGATAAACGAATTGCAGCTGCCTGCAGATCCGTGGTGAGTTGGACTGTGCTATGAATGACGTTGTCCTTCACAAAAATGGATGATCCGCCTGCAGCACGTTCATCCACCTTAGAAAATGTGCTATACATGTTGTATCCTTTTAAAGATACATTGTCACTTTCTTTTAAATGAGTTTCTTGAAGACAAAATGCAGTAGGTAAAAAAGACTGAACTAGAAGCGTTAACTCGAGAAGATTTATTTTAAGACCTCGGCAATTCCATTGGATGATATTAGTGGAAGTTATAAAGTTACAACCAACTTTGTAACACATATGAAGATAATTCTATATAAGAATCTATAAGTTAATAAATTCATTGTGTGTCGTTTCAATTTTGTGTACCCCCCAAGGGTGACTGGGGAATAGAAGTATGGTCACCATTGGTCTTTCTCCGACCGGCAGTAAAACCCGTGCTAAAGTGGGGCGTCCGTTTGGCTGTGCGGGATGTACAAATTTGCAGCAACGTCCGGTCAGAATTGGGACGTTAAATCCGATGCCTCGTGTAAAGAAAGTGCCACTTTCTTTGCACGTTAAGAACCCTTGCAACAACTCTTTGAGGGGTCCGTAGGTGACCTGTTGCAAGGCTAAATTTCTGTCCCTATCCAATATACCCTCATTTCCCGTGGCAGTCTAAATTTCTCCGACCTTAATCCCTTAATCTATTACAGAACCTACCTATTGTATTTATTGTGAACTTGTTCTCGTCCTGAATATGCATGAAATATTTGCCACTGGACGTTAAGCAGCCAACAATCAATCAATACAATGAACCTTCAATATTACTTTTTAAAACTTCAACAAGGCTGTTGATTTTAAGACTAAATAATGTAACAGATAAAATACTGCCCTGAGGGATTGGAAAGTGATCACTTCCACATAGATCATCATGAACACGCCATGGATAATCCAGAAGAAGAGAGGGATCGCAAATAGTGATATCAATAGCAGAATAAGACCCGTTTCCAGGATGAAGATAGGTATTAGATCCATCATTAAAAATGCATAATCCTTCTTGAGAGACAAAGTCCTCAATGATCTTACCTTTGATATTATGAGACTTGCTTCCCAACAAGGGGTTGTGTGCATTGAAGTCGCCCATAAGTATAAATGGTGAGGGTAATTGATCAGTGAGGTTTTTGAGTTTAGCTTTATCGATAATTGAATTGGGTGGAATATATATAGAACATAATGTAATTGTTTTATCTAATGATAAACGAATTGCAGCTGCCTGCAGATCCGTGGTGAGTTGGACTGTGCTATGAATGACGTTGTCCTTCACAAAAATGGATGATCCGCCTGCAGCACGTTCATCCACCTTAGAAAATGTGCTATACATGTTGTATCCTTTTAAAGATACATTGTCACTTTCTTTTAAATGAGTTTCTTGAAGACAAAATGCAGTAGGTAAAAAAGACTGAACTAGAAGCGTTAACTCGAGAAGATTTATTTTAAGACCTCGGCAATTCCATTGGATGATATTAGTGGAAGTTATAAAGTTACAACCAACTTTGTAACACATATGAAGATAATTCTATATAAGAATCTATAAGTTAATAAATTCATTGTGTGTCGTTTCAATTTTGTGTACCCCCCAAGGGTGACTGGGGAATAGAAGTATGGTCACCATTGGTCTTTCTCCGACCGGCAGTAAAACCCGTGCTAAAGTGGGGCGTCCGTTTGGCTGTGCGGGATGTACAAATTTGCAGCAACGTCCGGTCAGAATTGGGACGTTAAATCCGATGCCTCGTGTAAAGAAAGTGCCACTTTCTTTGCACGTTAAGAACCCTTGCAACAACTCTTTGAGGGGTCCGTAGGTGACCTGTTGCAAGGCTAAATTTCTGTCCCTATCCAATATACCCTCATTTCCCGTGGCAGTCTAAATTTCTCCGACCTTAATCCCTTAATCTATTACAGAACCTACCTATTGTATTTATTGTGAACTTGTTCTCGTCCTGAATATGCATGAAATATTTGCCACTGGACGTTAAGCAGCCAACAATCAATCAATACAATGAACCTTCAATATTACTTTTTAAAACTTCAACAAGGCTGTTGATTTTAAGACTAAATAATGTAACAGATAAAATACTGCCCTGAGGGATTGGAAAGTGATCACTTCCACATAGATCATCATGAACACGCCATGGATAATCCAGAAGAAGAGAGGGATCGCAAATAGTGATATCAATAGCAGAATAAGACCCGTTTCCAGGATGAAGATAGGTATTAGATCCATCATTAAAAATGCATAATCCTTCTTGAGAGACAAAGTCCTCAATGATCTTACCTTTGATATTATGAGACTTGCTTCCCAACAAGGGGTTGTGTGCATTGAAGTCGCCCATAAGTATAAATGGTGAGGGTAATTGATCAGTGAGGTTTTTGAGTTTAGCTTTATCGATAATTGAATTGGGTGGAATATATATAGAACATAATGTAATTGTTTTATCTAATGATAAACGAATTGCAGCTGCCTGCAGATCCGTGGTGAGTTGGACTGTGCTATGAATGACGTTGTCCTTCACAAAAATGGATGATCCGCCTGCAGCACGTTCATCCACCTTAGAAAATGTGCTATACATGTTGTATCCTTTTAAAGATACATTGTCACTTTCTTTTAAATGAGTTTCTTGAAGACAAAATGCAGTAGGTAAAAAAGACTGAACTAGAAGCGTTAACTCGAGAAGATTTATTTTAAGACCTCGGCAATTCCATTGGATGATATTAGTGGAAGTTATAAAGTTACAACCAACTTTGTAACACATATGAAGATAATTCTATATAAGAATCTATAAGTTAATAAATTCATTGTGTGTCGTTTCAATTTTGTGTACCCCCCAAGGGTGACTGGGGAATAGAAGTATGGTCACCATTGGTCTTTCTCCGACCGGCAGTAAAACCCGTGCTAAAGTGGGGCGTCCGTTTGGCTGTGCGGGATGTACAAATTTGCAGCAACGTCCGGTCAGAATTGGGACGTTAAATCCGATGCCTCGTGTAAAGAAAGTGCCACTTTCTTTGCACGTTAAGAACCCTTGCAACAACTCTTTGAGGGGTCCGTAGGTGACCTGTTGCAAGGCTAAATTTCTGTCCCTATCCAATATACCCTCATTTCCCGTGGCAGTCTAAATTTCTCCGACCTTAATCCCTTAATCTATTACAGAACCTACCTATTGTATTTATTGTGAACTTGTTCTCGTCCTGAATATGCATGAAATATTTGCCACTGGACGTTAAGCAGCCAACAATCAATCAATACAATGAACCTTCAATATTACTTTTTAAAACTTCAACAAGGCTGTTGATTTTAAGACTAAATAATGTAACAGATAAAATACTGCCCTGAGGGATTGGAAAGTGATCACTTCCACATAGATCATCATGAACACGCCATGGATAATCCAGAAGAAGAGAGGGATCGCAAATAGTGATATCAATAGCAGAATAAGACCCGTTTCCAGGATGAAGATAGGTATTAGATCCATCATTAAAAATGCATAATCCTTCTTGAGAGACAAAGTCCTCAATGATCTTACCTTTGATATTATGAGACTTGCTTCCCAACAAGGGGTTGTGTGCATTGAAGTCGCCCATAAGTATAAATGGTGAGGGTAATTGATCAGTGAGGTTTTTGAGTTTAGCTTTATCGATAATTGAATTGGGTGGAATATATATAGAACATAATGTAATTGTTTTATCTAATGATAAACGAATTGCAGCTGCCTGCAGATCCGTGGTGAGTTGGACTGTGCTATGAATGACGTTGTCCTTCACAAAAATGGATGATCCGCCTGCAGCACGTTCATCCACCTTAGAAAATGTGCTATACATGTTGTATCCTTTTAAAGATACATTGTCACTTTCTTTTAAATGAGTTTCTTGAAGACAAAATGCAGTAGGTAAAAAAGACTGAACTAGAAGCGTTAACTCGAGAAGATTTATTTTAAGACCTCGGCAATTCCATTGGATGATATTAGTGGAAGTTATAAAGTTACAACCAACTTTGTAACACATATGAAGATAATTCTATATAAGAATCTATAAGTTAATAAATTCATTGTGTGTCGTTTCAATTTTGTGTACCCCCCAAGGGTGACTGGGGAATAGAAGTATGGTCACCATTGGTCTTTCTCCGACCGGCAGTAAAACCCGTGCTAAAGTGGGGCGTCCGTTTGGCTGTGCGGGATGTACAAATTTGCAGCAACGTCCGGTCAGAATTGGGACGTTAAATCCGATGCCTCGTGTAAAGAAAGTGCCACTTTCTTTGCACGTTAAGAACCCTTGCAACAACTCTTTGAGGGGTCCGTAGGTGACCTGTTGCAAGGCTAAATTTCTGTCCCTATCCAATATACCCTCATTTCCCGTGGCAGTCTAAATTTCTCCGACCTTAATCCCTTAATCTATTACAGAACCTACCTATTGTATTTATTGTTCTATTCTATAGAAGAGTAGGATTTCGCTTACATTCGAATTTTGCAGGAATTGCTTAAACGTAATACCGCGTTTAATGTTAGTACATATCTTAACTTTCATTATCCGGAAGGTAATTCCATCCTTTGAGACCATCTGGAACTATGATTTTAAATGTGTATAACATAATTGTGATGAGGTTAGTTTATAAATTTATGAATTACAAGCATCGCGCGGTACATTTAATTTATTTTCAATACAAGGTAAGCTTGATAAAAGTTAATATTTTTTTTTTAATTTTTTTTTTTTTTTAAATCTGTACATTTGTTAGTAATGAAAACAACGAATATCGGTACCTTATCCCCGCCTCGTTAATGTTAGCAATAAAAAATAAAAATATATATCTGTTAGTATTTGTTAGTTCATTTTACAAAACATAATATCAGCTGTAGTTACTTAATATAAAAACCACATTTTTAATTTGCATTTAAAAAGTATAAAATAACATAATAGAATGTTAAAAAAGGACCACAAATAAATGTATGATCAATTATTTAACAAACATGTACAGACGTTCTAAGTTTTATAGGTTTTTTTAAGAATGGAAATTTTGAGAAACAAGAGTGCACACGCTGAAATGCCTCGCCTACTTTACTTATCATTGATATTATGTTGATAGTCCTAAATATAAAGGTTTATTACAACTGTCACATAAACTTAACCAAGAAAACTAAACTGACCAATGAACCATGAAATGAGGTCAAGGTCAGATGAACCGTGCCAGGCAGGCATGTACAGCTAACAATTCTTCCATACAACAAATATAGTTGTCCTATTGCTTATAGTTTAAGAAAAACAGACCAAAACACAAAAACTTAACACTTGGCAATGCATCGTGAAAATGAGATCAAGGTCAAATAAAACCTGCGCGACTGACATATAGACCATAAAATATTTCCATACACCAAATATAGTTGACCTATTGCAGATAGTATTAGAAAAAAAGATCAAAACTCAAAAACTTAACTTTGACCACTGAACCATGAAAATGAGGTCAAGGTCAGACGACACCTGCCAGCTAGACATGTACACCTGACAATCATTCCAAACACCAAATATGGTAGACTTATAGCATACAGTATAAGAAAAACAGACCAAAACACAAAAACTGAACTATAACCACTGAACCATGAAAATGAGGTCAAGATCAGATGACACCTGCCAGTTGGACATGTACTCCTTACAGTCTTTCGATTGATTGATTGATTGTTGGTTGCTTAACGTCCAGTGGCAAATATTTCATGCATGTTCAGGACGAGAACAAGTTAACAATAAATACAATAGGTAGGTCCTGTAATAGAGGCCGTCCGGGATGAAGGTCTGGGAAATTTGTTCTGCCACGGGAAATGAGGGTATATTGTATAAGGACAGAAATTTAGCCTTGCAACAGGCCACCTACGGACCCCTCAAAGAGTTGTTGCAAGGGTTCTTAACGTGCAAAGAGCGTGGCACTCTCTTTACACGAAGCATCGGATTTAACGTCCCCATTCTGACCGGACGTGACTGCGAACTTGTACATCCCGCACAGTCAAACGGACGCCCCACTTTAGCGAGGATTTTACCGCCGGTCGGAGGAAGACCAAGGGTGACCATATTTCTATTCCCCAGTCACCCTTGGGGGGTACAGTCTTTCGATACACCCAATATACTAGACCTATTGCTTATAGTATCTGAGATATGGACTTGACCACCAAAACTAAACCTTGTTCAATGATCCATGAAATGAGGTCGCGGTCAAGTGAAAACTGTCTGACGGGCACGAGGACGTTGCAAGGTACGCACATACTAAATATAGTTATCCTATTACTTATAATAAGAGAGATTTTAACATTACAAAAAAATCTTAACTTTTTGTTCAAGTAGTCTCTTAACCATGAAAATGAGGTCAAGGACATTGGACATGTGACTGACGGAAACTTCGTAACATGAGGCATCCATATACAAAGTATGAAGCATCCTGGTCTTCCACCTTCTAAAATATAAAGCTTTAAAGAAGTTGGCTAACGCTGCCGCGGCCGCCGGATCACTATCCCTATGTCGAGCTTTTGTCGCAGGCTCGACAAAAACTAAGTGAATTTAAACTAGAGGCTCTAAAGAGCCTGTGTCGCTCACCTTGGTCTATGTGCATATTAAACAAAGGACATAGATGGATTCATGACAAAATTGTGTTTTGGTGATGGTGATGTGTTTGTAGATCTTACTTTACTGAACATTCTTGCTCCTTACTATTATCTCTATCTATAATGAACTTGGCCCAGTAGTTACAGTGGAAAATATTTTGTAAAATTATGAAAATTGTAAAAAATTGACTATGAAGGGCAATACCTCCTTAAGGAGTCAATTGACCATTTTGGTCAAGTTGACTTATTTGTAGATCTTACTTTGCTGAACATTATTGCTGTTTACAGTTTATCTCTATCTATAATAATATTCAAGATAAGGCCACACCAATTTGATTTATAGTTCTTCGGACGAAAGCTCCAAAAAATATGGGGCGAGCGAGCGAAATTTTTTTTGATTGTTTATAATTCTTGAAATTGAGTTTTGATTAGGCGGGTGCTCTACAAGTGAAGCGAGCGGTATAATTTTTTTTTTAAATTGTGCAAATTAGAATTTTATGTTCATGTTAAAACTGGGTTACTTTAAAGAAAAAATAGGAGAAACATGATCTTCTGCATATAATTAGATGTATGTGTGTCTGTAGTACAGTCTATACCATATTAAACTTTCTGGTTCGCTTTGATTTAGTATAATTTTGATTATTTTCGTCAAATAAGCTTTGACTGTGTGAATTTTCATTTAGATTCATACATGTGTATATACATGTATTAAGGAAGCATAGCGGATGAAGTTTAGCAACATATATTATATAGGTTAGGAAAATTTATTGTGTGGAATACAATTAAAATATGTGTATATTAAAAAAAAAGCCTTGAAAAATATTAAATATCTTTAATAGCGTTGTTTTCATTATATGGTAATGATTGCTTCTTGTCTGCTTGACATCCAGTTGGAACTAGTTATCCATATTATGATCAACATAATGAGTGAGGTGAATAATATTTCAACAACATTCTGAGTAATAGTTATATTGCTATGCATGTAGATCTCAGTGTAATGAAACATTCCCTTAAAATACCTCAAGTCCTTCAACCATATGCATTTGCATTATTCTGACTTGGCAAAATACATTTTCCTTTTGCCTGTGAAACCTGCAAGGTATTTCAAACTTGAAGTGATTGCACCAATAATACATCCCTAATTATTATTGGATCCGGGTCCGTTCGCCCTGGGCTTTGCTCATTGTTGAAGGCCGTACGGTGACCTATAGTTGTTAATTACTGTGTCATTTTGGTCTCTTGTGGAGAGTTGTCTCATTGGCAATGATACCACATCTTCTTTTTTATATTCCCACCTAAGACCATAAGGACAGTAATTTAAATAATTATTGGATAATTTATACAATAAAGAGTAAAACATGGACTGTCAAAAGTCAAAACCCGGTCAAAAAGAGGCCGGATAGAGCGGTTGATATATTCATATGTCAAAGGCTTAATGATACAACATGAAATGTTAAGTATGTTGCTTTGCACTTCACAAAGTAGCAATACAAGACCCATATGATTTCATCATGGACATAATCAGAATCGTGTATTCTAAAAGTCATCAAGTTCATGTTTTTGCTTAAAGACCAATGCGAAAATATAAGCTAATTTTTTTCCGAACACAAACTTCGTCCGATACTAGGAAATTGCAATCAACATTTCTGTGTTGAATTGAATTATCATTGAATATAATATAAATTAACTGTTTACAAAGTCAAAGTAATAAAAGACCTTTTATATAACAAGAATACAGCTTGGCATTTTGAAAATAATACGACCATTGTTAGATTGTTTGCTCATCTTAATTAGGCAAACACTAACTAAATGAATAATATTTCAATGATATTTGGTATCCTGTATCCCTTTTCACAAAAATCTTAAGTGTAAAATTAATCGTAAGATTAAAATATTCCTTAATAATTCAACTAAATATGTTTATCGCAAAATTAATTTAACACTTTAGATTTTTTTTAAAGGGCTACTTTAGTAAATAGGACAAGTACAACATAACACAGTATACGCTGTAGCCATGGTACATTGACCTGAGCTCAATTCTATGTCCATCTAAATGGCTAGGTGAGACATTTGCGATGTCAACTCTTTATATGTCAAGTTACTGTACTTTTATTGTCTAGTACACTAACGACCTACCAATGCATTTAGGAAAACTTTTAATAATGAACTTGATTTCCGTTTTAGATGGCAGTAAATCACAGGGTTATGACCATGGTGGAACAGATAATAAAAGACTGAATCAGCAAGTAATTATAATCCTTACTTAGCAGGGAAATATTGAAATACCCGTCTGTTTGTCCCACCCACAAAAGCTGTCACATAAATAGTTGCTTCCTTCATTAGAATACACCTTAATTTCAATACGTTTTTCAGTGGCTGAGACTTGGTTGACAGTCTCAGCCGTTTAAGGTTTAAAGAATCCTCTTGTGTACCCCTCTGAGCCTCATTGCTACTGGTAATACCTCTGTTTTCTGTACTGCTTTTGCTTTTTCTTGTTTTTTTACAGTCTTGGATGTAATGCCCTTCTTCATTGCAGTTAAATCATCTTGCACATAGCCCAGAGAGATATTTTGGTCTCCGGTGAGAGGTAGGAAGCATAAACCCTCATCATTAAGTGCTGTTACTTATTCAATGGCTCAAGTATGAGTATCCCATCTATTGATTCCTGCAATAAGCTCGAGTTGCATAAAATAGGCATTCCAAGGATTTCTGTTGTTGTAAAATGACACTCTGTTTCTTCTCCCATTATCTTGTTTGGAGTTTTCGATATTATGATGTTGTTGCTGTGGTCTGCTACACTGTTGCCGAGGTAACCAGTTTGGTACTGTTGAATTGTTTGGATACTGCAAGTAGTCTGGACGTTGCTGGATTAAAGGCATGGTTTTACAAGTATAAGAGTAGTTTGGACGCTGCTGGATCTCAGGTATTGTCGTATTTGCGTAGGCGTATGATGGTTGTTGCTGGGTCTCTGTCAATGTTGTATTAGTGTAGGTGTATGTTGAACGTTTCTGTGTCTCTGGCAATGTTGTATTGGTTGTACTTTCCTCAAACAAACATGTTTAATACATTGTGTGACGCGAAGTCTTTTCTATTTCCCATTTGACGATCCCTTTGGCCACTTTCTTTACTTTAACGGATTTATTTTCATCGCCATTTTCTGTGAACATTAAAGCAGAGGATACAGATTTTACTCGTTTCAAAAATTTCAGAAATGTCTAATCCAATATCAGAAAATAAAACTCAGGAGATAACACCCTAAATGTATTTGTTTTCAAAATGCAACAAGGAGATTAAGTGCACTGGACAAAATGGAGCTGAGTTTGACTAAGAAGGCTAAGATTATGGAGACAATAAATACCTACATTCATGTCATCTTATGAGGAGAATGGCCAGGATGGGTTCATAACTCCTTAACCATCCTGATAGTCCAGTTAACTTATAGACTATAAAATGAAATTGGACAACACTTATGAAACTGTTTGTTCAAAGGCCGATGTAAGGCTTCTCGAAAATAAGACAATTGGCATTCAAAGCCTAAAGGATGTTCCCAGCTGAACATTGCCAGTGGATTGTGAAAGTTCTAAAGCCACAAAATATTGAAAATTACTAAAAGTTTGAAATCCAATTATATTTTAGAATTGTTAAAATGATTGATTGTTGGTTGCTTAACGTCCAGTGGCAAATA
Organism: Mytilus californianus; assembly: GCF_021869535.1. NCBI lineage: Eukaryota > Metazoa > Mollusca > Bivalvia > Mytilida > Mytilidae > Mytilus > Mytilus californianus. The sequence goes on from NW_026262744.1 coordinate 165,235, forward strand.
TTTCATGCTTTTTCAAGACGAGAACAAATTAACAATAAATACAATAGGTACGTCTTGAATTAATACAGGCAATCCGGGATGATTGTCGGGGAAATTTGGACTGCAACTGGATAATGAAGGTATATTGGATAGGGACAGGAATATTGCCTTGCAACAGGCTACCTACGGACCGCTCAAAGAGTTGTTGCAAGGATTCTTAACATGCAAAGAACATGGCACTCTCTTCACACGAGTCATCGGATTGAACTTTCCCATTCTAACCGGATGTGGCTGCAAACTTGATACATCCCGCACAGCCAAACGGACGCCCCACTTAAGCGGTTTGACTGACGGTCAGAAGAAGAACAAGTGACAATATTTCTATTCCCAAGTCACCTTTGGGATGGAATTTAAAGAAACTTCATAATTAGGTCACCTTTTGATACCACGGAAAGAATCTTTTGTTACCATTGGTGTGACAGGAATGAACAGTAACTTCATTTCGGCCACCTTTTGTTACCATGGAAAGGTAATATTTTGTAACCGTTTAAGTGACAGGATTGTACAGAAAGTTCATATTTTTGTCACCTTTTTTAACATGGATAAGTATCTTTTGTTGCCATTGGTGTGACAGAAATGAGAGTTCATAATTTAGTCACCTATTAATCATGGAAAGGTATCTTTCGAAAACATTTTTACAACAAAATGTGCAAAAAGTTCATATTTTACTCACCTTTTGATGACGAACAGATTATCTTTAATTACAACAAATAATTACAACAAAAGTCAACATGTTGTTTACCTTTGGTGAAAACAAAAGTGGTCATTTGTTTACTCTTGATGCATTGAAATATGAGCAAAAGATAATCTTTTTAATCTTGAATTTTTAAAAAGGTCAAGAAAAGATTTTAAAGGTATATACAATGTGTTTGCAGTGTTTTTATCCATAGATTGATTCATTGATTGTTGGTTGCTTAACGTCCAGTGGCAAATATTTCATGCATATTCAGGACGAGAACAAGTTGACAATAAATACAATAGGTAGGTTCTGTAATAGGGGCGCCCGGGATTAAGGTCGGAGAAATTTAGACTGCCACGGGAAATGAGGGTATATTGGATAGGGACAGTAATTTAGCCTTGCAACAGGTCACCTACGGACCCCTCAAAGAGTTGTTGCAAGGGTTCTTAACGTGACCATACTTCTATTCCCCAGTCACCCTTTGGGGCTTTATCCATAGACTGCAGATACCGGACACGTCCACACGTGTGGGATTGTTTTAATATTTAATAGAAATCTCTGGAAATATTTTCTTTTTATTACATATATTGATTTTCAAGTTAAGGATATTGTTCATTAGGCGTGAAAAATGAGAAATTTTTAAATTTTAATCATGTAAATTTACCGGAAATTAAAACAGAAATATTCTTGTATTTGGGAATCTGAACTTTACAATGATAGACAAAATAAACAGCATGGAAATAAACTAAGAACTTACAGATTATTTAAAGAAAATATTTGTATGGAAAGATACTTATTAATTTTGAATGAGGATGAAAGGCGACTGCTCACTAAGTTCAGAGTCAGTGCACATAAATTAGAAATTGAAAGAGGCAGATATGTGGGGCTTCGAGTGGAGGATAGAATATGTAAATTATGCAACACTGAAGTTGAGGATGCAATTCATTTTCTTCTTCAGTGTCCTGTTTTTGAAAATAAAAGATCTAAATATATAAATTAATTAAATAAGGTTAACAAAAACTTTAAAAGCCTCCCAAATAAATCAAAATTAATATGGTTAATGTCATCTGAGGATAATGTTATAATTAAAAAAGTAAGTTTATTATTGTGTACTTTATTCAAAGAGAGAAATTTAATTCTAGGTACAGTTTAGTCACCGGTAGTTTGTCCATCTATATTATATTGTAAAACTATATATATTATTGCTGAAGAAATTATTCTGCTGAAAAAGACTTGATTTTGTTTAATTGTTAAATAATTTATGTAATCAATATGTAATCACTTGTATGAAATTGAACTTAATTGTACTGCTCAAATTATTGGGCGTCATAATTGACAATAAAAAAACTGTATTGTATTGTATATTGTAAAGGATATATTTCTGGTACCAAGCCACTTCGACATTTTGTTTTCAAAAATTATTTAATCTTTATTGATATTTATTGAATACATGTTAACAATAAAATTGTTTCATATATAATAGTTCAAGAAAAAGATAAACAAAAAATATTTTTAAAATTAGTGTTTTCTTGTTTCAAGAAAAATAAACTCAAGATTTAATTGTGATTTTTGTCCTGTGACTTTTTGTCTGTGACTTTTTGTCCTGTGACTTTCTGTCCTACATTAATTTTGTCGTTGGTAGTATGCAAATATTTATGCCATGTAGTGTTAATGATGATACAGGTATTAGTTTTTTGAAGTGATTAAAATAATATTATAATGTTGTCTGCTGTGTCCAATTTAACGTATCACCTATCAGGACTGTGTGTTGAATTCTGCTTGAATGTCGTCAGATAAAATGCATTCGATTAAAAATCAGAACCGAAGATAATGGAAAGACATAAGTGTGCATCAACATTGTATAAATGTTCAACCAGATAAAGCTGGTGTATAATTTATGTGATGTTCAAGATATTCATTATCTGTTGTCATTTGAACATTCTAAGTTGAGCAGCACAAACGACAAAGTTATTTTTCATTATTAACATGTGTCGCATGGCATTGGCTGTGTAAAAAACGTAAATATATCTGCTTCTCTCTCACCTATTGATTCAATTCTTCGAAGTCAAAGTGAGTTTGTTGTTAAAGAGAATGTCGTTCTCCCTATGTAACACACGTGTAATCGTAGAGAGTCAGAGCCGAGGTCGTAGCTCTTTCTCTCTCTCTCGTCACGATACTGGCCCAATTACTCAATATATAACAGATTTAAACACAAATAAAGAGAAGCTTCATATTCTTTTCGTATGATATATCGTGATTTCATATGAGTGTACCGGAGAATTTTTTTATATTCCGATTCAATCTTTAATTTGAAGATTCCGGATCATGAACACACACACTCTAAATACAAGATACACTGAACTGCAGTTAGGGTTAGTGTTTGATAAATCATTGATAAATCATTGATAAATACTCTGTATGTTTCCTAACCCCTTTACTAAAAGAATGAATGGATCAGAAATAGCATTTGTTAGAAACCGCTTTGAATTAATTAACAAAATCAATTGTAATATTTATATCCTGTTGTATCTTTATGACATGATTGATACTTAATTTTTTATAATGTGTATCTCACAAGGAAGCTATTAAACCAAGAGTTCCAAATGGTGAAGTTGAAATCATCCCTTCGTAAATTTTACGGACGCCATCACGAGTTGGTTGACCATTATGGAATAACCGTTTCACAGATGATATCGGACATGTTCCTTACGTCGTAACAACAATCCCCTTTCGTGAATGTGACCTACCGAATTAGACGATTTACTGGATTTGTTATAACATGAGCAGCACGACGGGTGCCACATGTGGAGCAGGATCTGCTTACCCTTCCGGAGCACCTGAGATCACCCCCAGTTTTTGGTGGGGTTCGTGTGGCTTATTCTTTAGTTTTATATGTTGTGTCATGTGTACTATTGTTTGTCTGTTTGTCTGTTTGTCTTTTTTCATTTTTAGCGATACACCATGTCAGTTTATTTTCGATTTATGAGTTTGACTGTCCATCTGGTATCTTTCGTCCCTCTTTTATACTGAAGTAATTAAGAAAGCTTTTACACAATGATGTTTTCATATGATAAAATATATCTCTAAGCAATAAAAGAAACTAAACCTGGTCCTCTTTAGTGCTGTATATGTGCAATTTTTTATCTGCTTCTTTGGTGGGAAGTATTTTCTGTTGTGCCTAGATACAATAAAACCAGGAAACATTTTTTGGTGACATAGTTCTCTAAAAACACCCTCACGTCAGAAACCTTTCGTATTTCAAAGAGAGATAAATCCTTGATCTTATTGTGAAGGTTTTCAGCTGGTGGCTGTCAAAAGCCTGCAAACTTATAAAACAATATGCACGTTAAATTAATGGTTCTTATGTTGAAGAGTGTAATTCCAAACTAGGACTAACACTCTACAGAGGTTTAACTAAATAAAATTCTGTAAATGTCTAGATATTGAAAAAAGTGTTCAGACTAATGTACTGAAATTACTTCGAAAGGCCAAATGTAAAAAAAAATCGGATAGAATATATAATAATTGAAATCCTATGAACAAAATATATACTCACATCAGATTTGCCACGAGGAGATCTCCTTTGAGTGAATTGTAATGGAAGGTTATTCCCACTTTGATATTTCCCTATCGGTCTCTTAGAGCTGTCATCATTTCGGATTGTTATTTTCTATTAATAAAAAAAGTGACTTTTTCATTATATTTATCAGTACCTTGAATCAGAAACACAGTAACTGTTCCCTCTATTTCTTTGAACTGTGGTGGATAGTTGTCTCATTGATAATCACACAACTCCAACATGTAAAATGATTAAGCTTATATTTGTGAGTAAGTGTACAAGAAAACCATACTATTTTTTTTAATTAACTGTGATTGTAAAAAAAATACTAAGCAGTATTAAGGTTGTATTAGAAATAACAATTTCTAGGAATCTGTTAAAAATTTCTTTAAAAAAAACATATACACACTGATAGAATCTAACTTCTTTAATAATTGCCCCCCAGGGTGACTGGGGAATAGAAGTATGGTCACCATTGGTCTTCCTCCGACCGGCAGTAAAACCCGTGCTAAAGTGGGGCGTCGGTTTGGCTGTGCGGGATGTACAAATTTGCAGCCACGTCCGGTCAGAATTGGGACGTTAAATCCGATGCCTCGTGTAAAGAGAGTGCCACGCTCTTTGCACGTTAAGAACCCTTGCAACAACTCTTTGAGGGGTCCGTAGGTGACCTGTTACAAGGCTAAAATTCTGTCCCTATCCAATATACCCTCATTTCCCGTGGCAGTCTAAATTTTTCCGCCCTTAATCCCTTAATCTATTACAGAACCTACCTATTGTATTTATTGTGAACTTGTTCTCGTCCTGAATATGCATGAAATATTTGCCACTGGACGTTAAGCAACCAACAATCAATCAATCAATCTTTAATAATTGCACTGAAATTATCAATTCAGCTGAAGGTGATATCAAACATTTCGAAATTCAAAAATATACAAAAAATGTATACATACTTGCATACACACACTATGAAGTGTAAGAAGAGTGGAACACTTCATTCTTAAAATGTGCCTCAGTCAACCCTTTAACAACATCAATAGATTATAAAAGAAGCATTCAAATTACAATATACCAAGTAAAAACTGACCAAAATTAATATATTCTTTTAACGAATGTATACAGTCAATGATTGCATTACTTATGTATTCCCTTACCACTGATAAAGAATAAGGGTAATCATTTTGGGGGATTGAAAGTGGTTGCAAATGGTGTCAAACAATAAAAATAATTTTTTTTATCAGAGTAAAAAATACTTCTCATAACTATCTGATAAGTATTTGGTTACAAATGATGTCAGCATATTTAACAAATATTTATCTAAATACTCTGCCAAGTAGTTTTCCTTCAGCTCTTTATGTTGTCTTTCTAGACCATTGGTTGTATTCACTCGGATGTTAAAAAGTGAATTTCTGAAAAGTTTTGACCATCTCTGAAAAAAATAAAATAAACAGACACCTTATAGCATTGTATAATGATCTTTTCAATGGAATAAAATGTGTGATATTGTTATTGTTGCAAGTTAATTGTACTGTTCAACCGTTTTTTTGATAATATAAAAATAAGAAGATGTTTATGATAACAAACTCTCTACCAGAGACCAAATGATATAGAAGTTTACAACAAGCACATCATATAATTTGATACAAATGAAATGGTCCTAGTTTCAACTATCACAGCCCCCAAGGGTGACTGGGGAATAGAAGTATGGTCACCATTGGTCTTCCTCCGACCGGCAGTAAAACCCTTGCTAAAGTGGGGCGTCCGTTTGGCTGTGCGGGATGTACAAATTTGCAGCCACGTCCGGTCAGAATGGGGACGTTAAATCCGATGCCTCGTGTAAAGAGAGTGCCACGCTCTTTGCACGTTAAGAACCCTTGCAACAACTCTTTGAGGGGTCCGTAGGTGACCTGTTGTAAGGCTAAATTTCTGTCCCTATCCAATATACCCTCATTTCCCGTGGCAGTCTAAATTTCTCCGACCTTAATCCCGGACGCCCCTATTACAGAACCTACCTATTGTATTTATTGTGAACTTGTTCTCGTCCTGAATATGCATGAAATATTTGCCACTGGACGTTAAGCAACCAACAATCAATCAATCAACTATCACAATTTCAATGTAAAGTTCATATTTAATTGATCATAGTATAATGCCGAGGTTTGATTATAGCAGCTTTAAAAAATTGTTTATAATTTTGTCAAAATTGTAGCTACTATCCCTTTAATATACTATGCAACAAAATTAAGCTGGTGGTAAAGGGGAGTCTCCAAATTTGATATTAAATTAACAAACCTTGCAGTTCAGAAGCCATTTGCTTTCGAGCCAATTTCTCAAGAAGACTTTTGTCTTGAAAATATTACTGCTTCTTAATTGTTGCAAAGCATTTTCATGTGACTCTCCAAACGCAGCATCAGCCATTTCTCTTAACCTGAAATTAAAATTATTCAATCAAATCATTTGAAAACAACATGTAACTAAAGCATGTAACTTACAAACGGAAATGTAACAATTTTTATAACTTTGAAATGTTTATCTCACTGCCTCATTGATGCATTCCACAATTTATTCACAACTGACTGTTAGACAGCACTTTCAAATAAATTAATATGTGTTAACTACTTGAGGGCTATGTTTCCAAGGAAACTACTTTTGTTTAATCATGTTTATAATACTTTTATGTACTTTGAAAGAATGGTTTTGGAGTGAAAACTGCTTGTCACATCAAATGTCCTCGACCAACATCCCGTTCATCCCGACAGCTGGCCGTGTCCCGGGTCAGAATGGACTATGAACCCTCCCACCAGATCGACTGGGTAGCTAGGAATGGGTGGTGAGGCGTATTTCGATGGACCGCCGCCGGTCCACCCTCCCTGTCACCCTTGCCACCACCCCTGGTCAAGATGAAAGTGCGCGTTAAATGCACTTGGTGGGCGGCAGCTGCGAATGGCATGTCCACCTGTAACTTCTTTCCTGGAGGGGAGACCTCAGAGGATCTATTACCCCATCCGCCTGGCCTCCTGGGTCCCTGCAATCGGAACATTCCCCTGAAGGCCTCTGACTGTCGCCCAGCTCTCCCATAATGGCGGTTTGAACCCTACAATCAATGAGGTCCCTAGGGGAATTGACTGGTCCTGCGGAGAAACAGTATTTAATATTCAACATCAACATACACAACCCGTATCATATAATTATCAAACACATATAAGCAACCAACAATCAACCAAGCACATATATAGACCCTATAGAAATATCTGAAAAAATGTATTACCGTGTTTAAAAAAGCTGTTAATATCCCAGGCAAAAGTTTAGGATGCCTCGTTTCGCCTTTCTTGCAGTTTTCGTTTAACAAGTTTGACTTATCGGCCTTGAAATTTCCTCTTGTCCTCGTTTTCTTTAAAGTAGGAAATTAATAAGTGTTGTAGTTGGCCATAATCTGTAAATAAGGGCTTGGGAAGATATTTATTGATTATTCATATATGCCTTTAATTATTGATTTATAAGTAGCTGGTATAGGTCCAGAGTCTTTAAGAATCTCAAATAATATAGGCATATAAATTTGCTCAGTTGAAGTTGTTATTAAGATTTAAGTGTATGACACATATATCCGAAATAGGCGTTTTTTTATGGAATAGTTTTTGTCTTGGTAGACAAATTTGATGGAACATAGAGTGACATGCTCTATAGCTACTAATTTTCTTTTCAATTCGTCCTAAACATTGTTGATAGCGTCCATGTCTAGACATCCCAATCAGTTTAGCGCTTTAAACCACGAGTACTCTACTTCTTTTGTTACTTCTTTTTTTTTTTGCTTCCACTTACTAATGTGTCATTACTCGCTCGTCTGTATTTTTCTGCCAATTCTTCTTTCAAATGTCTTTTCTCTCGTTCAGTTTCGCTATGGTCCTGGAACTGTCTTTGTCACCTATTTCTCTTGCAGTTTCTTGCCATATTTTATTAATATCCTCTGTTGTACTATCTTCATAGATCTAGGATTCTTTCGCAATGAATTCCCGATATGATTTTCTCAATTCCTTGATGAAATGTTTTATACTTCCGTTGAAAAATGTAAAATGACACCTAAAAATAGGGATGGGCGGGAATGAAAAGCTAGTAAATAATTTATTGTGGCCTTACGTTTAGCTTCAGACCAGGGTTTTGGGACTTAATAATTCACATTTACCCTTCTTATCCTTAATTTTGATATAAGTGGTAGCAATAGCTCACATGATCCTTTGGGTAAGGTGAGGTAAAAATGGCACCGAAAAAATAGGGATGGGCGGGAATGAAAAGCTATGGAATAAATTTAGTGTGGCCTTACGTTTAACTAACAATGAACTATTTTCCTCAATTATTTTCAAACTAGGGCAAGATTACCTTTTTTTTAATAATTCAGTTTTTGTAAATCTGACTTTCATGTAAATTTAAATTGAAAACTCGAAAATATGTTACAAACTCGCACATCTGGTATGAAATGAAGAATACGGTACTGAACAATTAAAATTTGTTTAAGATGTGCATGCAACTATACATTTACATGTACATCTTCAAAACTGTAGTGCAAAAAAGTCATACCTCATCTGTTTCATCTGTTTGAGCCTGCTTCTTTGGTTTTGGGTTTAAAATTTTCTTCCTGTTTTTTTTTTAACTTGGTCTTTACTTGCAATATAAGACATAACTTGATATCCATGAAGAGTCATTTTTCACACTGGTCCATTTCTTATACTTGTATGACATTACATTGATTTGTTTTTATCAGCGTTCATATATATGACCAGTATCCATATAAAATTAACATCTTAAAAATTTGTATATATATTTAAACAATAAAAAACGAAAAAAAAAAACACAAAGAATTACATATTTTATTGCATAGCATGTCAGACCTCATAATGGTCCATCATCCAAGCATCCATTGGATGGACATTCTGTAAGGAAGCCGATGGCTTCGCGGGTTAAAGATGAATATCTTTTTCTATAGGCTAAATACAACCTTGTTTTACAATTTGTGATTTTAAATCATAGTCACCTGTACAAATCCACTCATGCGTGCATATATAAACCCATGCACACCTGTATTTTGTCTCATTTTAAAGTATCCCGTAAAAGGACGAGAGAGAAAACTCATTTAATTGTAAATGATATGGGTGGGCCATAAATCAAGGGCGGGCCTTTAACCCGCGAAGCAATCGGCTTCCTTACAGAATGTCCATCATCCATCACATCCTATCGATGCTTGGATAATGGACCAATCTATTACAGAAGCCTACAGCTTCTTGGTTAAAGATGAATCTTTGAAGCAAATACCCCCCATGGGTGACTGGTGAATAGAAGTATGGTCACTTGGTCTTCTTCCGACCGGCAGTAAAACGCTTGCCAAAGTGGGGCGTCCGTTTGGCTGTGCGGGATGTCCGGTCAGAATGGGAACGTTAAATCCGATGCCTCGTGTAAAGAGAGTGCCACGCTCTTTGCACGTTAAGAACCCTTGCAACAACTCTTTGAGGGGTCCGTAGGTGGCCTGTTGCAAGGCAAAATGTCTGTCCCTATCCACTATACCCTCATTTTCCAGTGGCAGTCCAAATTTCCCCGACCATCATCCAGGACGGCCTCTATTACAAGACCTACCTATTGTATTCATTGTTAACTTGTTCTCGTTATGAACATGCATGAAATATTTGCCACTGGACGTTAAGCAACCAAAAATCAATCTTTGAAGCAAATAAAATCAATTAAATGAGATAAAAATCCTGAGGCAATGGCAAAGAGACCAAGGGTGACGCTAGCTCGCCACGGGACTTGGTTGCCCATAATCCGGCACTCACACTATGTGTTAAGGGCACATAGTCCTTTACTGTAGTGTTGAAAAAGTGGGGGCAGGACTTTCCTTTAAATGTGCTAGGTTCCCAAGGTATTTATTGCATGCTATTTGCGTTTCCTTCAGGCGGAAGTGAGGCACAAAAGAAATCATGTGCCAGTCCAAATTCTGTGTGTCGTTGCATCTGAACATGCACAAAGTGCCGTATAATCTGACTTTATCAAACGCTAGATGTCTTTTCATTATGTGATCCTCCACCATATTCTTCTCTGCCAGGAAAGATTCTGGGTAAATGCAATACATACATTTATATGCCAGACCTCGTTTACACATTAATTGGTGAGCCATCTGAAAGCACAAAAAGAGGTAGGTTTTGAGTCACTGGTCCAAAATTTACTAAGGACTCGCCTAAGTTGCCTTCTTGTACACACCAACATACTAAAAAACAATTCTTATTTTGAAATGTATGATGAACAAATTCATATATATATTTTTGTTATTCATTTCCCTGATATATTCTTTGTCAACAGTCCCCAAGGGTGACTGGGGAATAGAAGTATGGTTACCATTGGTCTTCCTCCGACCGGCAGTAAAACCCTTGCTAAAGTGGGGCGTCCGTTTGGCTGTGTGGGATGTACAAAATTGCAGTCACGTCCGGTCAGAATGGGGACGTTAAATCCGATGCCTCGTGTAAAGAGTTCTGTCCCTATCCAATATACCCTCATTTCCTGTGGCAGTCTAAATTTCTCCGACCTTAATCCCGAAGCCCCTATTACAGAACCTACCTATTGTATTTATTGTGAACTTGTTCTCGTCCTGAATATGCATGAAATATTTGCCACTGGACGTTAAGCAACCAACAATCAATCAATCAATCGTGTAAAGAGAGTGCCACGCTCTTTGCACGTTAAGAACCCTTGCAACAACTCTTTGAGGGGTCCGTAGGTGACCTGTTGCAAGGCTAAATTTCTGTCCCTATTCAATATACCCTCATTTCCCGTGACAGTCTAAATTTCTCCTACCTTAATCCCGGAAGCCCCTATTACAGAACCTACCTATTGCATTTATTGTTAACAACAATCAATCAATCTTTGTCAACATCATTAAACTTTGACTACTTATTCATTACATGTATTATAAACTCGACAATATATTTCACACTAAAAGTACACATGACCTTTGATTTCAGTTGATGTGACTTTATTCCTCAACTTTACAAGGAAATGTTTAAACTTTGGGAGTAAGCTCAATATTCTTAGTATAATTATTATTATACATTGTCACACTTTATGACAATGTTAGTTTTATTCAACATATATTTACATCAGACTTTAATCCAAACACAACTTTCAGATTTATAAATATATACATTTCATATTGGTCCATGTTTACATATTTGCAAACATTTAAAATTTCAACTAGAGAATAATAATCATATGATACACCAATAGTAAAAGACTAAATGAAATGTTAGTCTTAATCCCCAGTAAGGGTAATATATAACAAGAATCCATTTTGGTATACCTACATTGAACCCGTCCCAGTCGTATTTGTCCATCATGTCCGCCAAGATGAGCGGCTGGATCACACCACAATGGTTGAAATTGGTTCTGGCCAAGGGACTGTAACCAGATTTTAAAAAAAAATTCCTTTCCCAGTATGAGCCTCCATTTAGATTCATGAAATGTTTCTATCAATTGAACTTTCTCCGGGTTTGTAAATGTCTGAAAATTGGTGCAATACTTTTATCTCCTCATAGATTCCTAAAACCTTTACACCAAAGAGAATATATTAGATCTACGCTTTCTTCTGGTACTTTGTCAATTTTAAGCTGCTGATTTTCATATCTTTCTGAAAGTTACATGTTTTGTTCCATTTTAACAACTTGATGTTTTATTTTTGATTTCTGTCATTATCATATCTTCTTAAATCTCGAACCAAGTTGATATATTGTGCCTTTCGGATGAAAGATTCTGAATCTTTTCCTCAGTTATCAATTACAACAAATTACTTGAAGTTCACATATATTTATAAATCTTCCTATAGATACCCCTTACTGCCCAGGGAAGCAATGTGTACAAGGAATAAAACCTAGTAAAGGAACGAACCAGAACATGTAAAACAAAATTCTAACATGTTCAGATTGTTGTATAATTAAAAAAATATAACACATACCAATTTCTTCTAGATGTTCTAAAAAGTCAATCAGCGCTTCTTGGTTAGTTTCCACCATAATCTGTACAGTTTTTCAAATTCATGGTAGTCGAAAATACAATCCTTCATGCAAAAAGATAATAGTAGGTCTATGGTACATTTATCTTTTATGAAGACTCTTATCTTTGTGTTTAGTGTAAAGTGAAACAAAAACCTAATTTAATTAACAGAAAAAACAAACATAAGTGTATTGATTAGTTCAATGAAAGAATAATGTCATTCCAATGTTTTCCACAATTGATTACATTTAACAACATTTTACACACAACGGCTTTCTATTTTGGTTATTATTTGCTGACATCTTCTGCGAATGATAATATGAAAATCCAACATAAACCTACAATGATTTGAATAATTTTAATTGATAGTAATAGTGATCCACTTGATCATTAAACTGATCATGATAAAAGGTGTTCTGACTAAACTGTTAAAATCATTTAATTTCATATTCATACTGAAGGATACTACTGCCAGCTTCGTTCTCTGTCTTCGGGATGAAATCCTTTTCAGTAATACTCTGCTGGTAACCATCCCTTGTTGATTGCTGAAAGAGAAAATATACGCTCTTAGGCATTTGAAATGAATTTAAATTGCATGCATCAAATAAAAAACTGAGAACTGAGCTAATAAATATGTGTAGAAAATCGCAAAAATACAAAATATAAATATATATATTCTTAACTTTACTTCATTAATAATACGTTCTAATAAACACGACATGTATTCAAAGTTTGGACATAAATTGGAAGTGTGCAATATGTATGCGATTCTTTCGCCGACCACAATTGTTTTTTTTTGTACATGGTCAACACTTGCCTTTGTAATCAGTTAAAAAAATAAATATAAATGATATTTTGCTAAAAGTATTGAATTTTAAGTTCGCAACCTTATTACATATTATTATTATGTTGCACTACATTAAAATGAAGATTGCATAAACTATCTGCTACTACTTGCACAATAAATAATTACTTACTGCAATTTTTGCAGGGACGTTAATCCTTTGGCTTCATACTTTTGGTTCATTTGGGTTTTTTGTTGTATTTTAATCAAAATATTAACTTTCTTTTCAACATTACTTTGGTTTCCTTGCACTTTTACCAGTTGTCTTTTCATTTGGAGGACTTCATTTGTTAAAGTGTCAATATAGAAGAAATAAAAATAACTAAATCATTTGAAAAACATGAATTACTAAACTCAATAAAGTTTATCATTTAGAAAACTAAATAGATATGTCATCCAGAATATATACATGTTCATGTACATGTATATATACCAGTTGCCAGGGAGTTTACTATGCATTTTGATTTTAACTTTTTTCATCAACCAACCTCACAATCGTTATATTTAGTTAGAACAGATATTTTTTTTCACTTATCCAAATATGCAGACATTTCAGCAAAATCTGTCTCCGTCCAGTTTGATTGATTGTCGGTTGCTTAACGTCCAGTGGCAAATATTTCATGCATGTTCAGGACGAGAACAAGTTAACACTAAATAGGTCTTGTAAAAGAGGCCATCCGGAATGATGGTCAGGGAAATTTGGACTGCCACTGGAAAATGAGGGTATATTGGATAGGGACAGAAATTTTTTTTTGGATAAATTTCAGAACACACAATGACAACAATGAAAGGAGAAGGAGCCCATAGAGATAGCAGCTCTGGGAACGAGGACAATATCACAAATATTTATTGATTAAAGCTGGTAGAGGATCAACTGAAAATTATGGCTTACAAGAAACCGAAACCCTGTACTTTTTTCCAAATATCAAACCGCAGATAGAATGATAAAAACAGAAAGAATAAAAAAGACAAGAATTATGCGGATTGTCGGCAAACTGCAAAACCATGAGAAGGAACCAGTGGAGTGTCTTTTCGTATTAAAAAAAAGCAAGAAACAAATTTAAGTATGTTGGTTAAGGAGACATCAAATTTTGAGAATGGCTCGCCATTGACAAAACAAGGTTCGAAGATTAGAACAAACTTGTTTTCTAAAAACAGACACACAAGTGGACTAGCAAATTTGGGTTTATTGGCCCCAAAAATGTACTATCAACATTCTTTGAAAACACCATGACTCTCTCTCTCTCTGACTTACAGAAAATGGGACTAAATGATGATCAAAGAAACAGAAACATTAAAAAAAGGGCGAGACCTTTCACATACATGGGATATGTTAATTTGTAGAAAATACATAATGAAAGGTAGCTGCCATCTTCTTTTTAGAAAAGAAACTTGAATTTCATTTAGATTCTAGAATTATTTTTTAAACTTTTAATTTTTGACATTATCTTTCTTTGTATGAAGTGTGATATGCTAACATGCTTTTTTTGGTAATATTTACAGAAAGAAGGAACTGATAAGTCGGAAGACCAGAGGGAGGGGAGGAGGAGGGAAACAATATTAAGAGTAAGTTGTCGATATAGTTAGACAGTCAATAGGTTTTTTTAAAACTATAAGAAGTTTTATGTGAAAAGAAGAATCTATACACATTACCTAAAGTTTTTGATTGGTTTAAAGAATGAACTTATAGATATCAGGATTAAAATGTTGTACGCAAGAGTCGCGTTTCGTCTACAAAAGACTCAGCAGTGATGCACATATAAAAATAAAATTTCAGTATGTTTGTGATTGCTCATTGTTGAAAAACAAAACTGTGCAATTGTGTTCTCATGAGGTGCATATGGTTTTTGATGGGTGGTTTCTCATTTAAAAATTCACTGCATTGCATTATTTGGCAATTAAGCCGCCATATGTTAACGAATCATATTTGCTTTTTGTCTCAGGAATACTAAAATATGTGCCATTGTCCTTATCTTGCAGGTTGGTAGGTTATTTTTAACTAATGGGACATGTGTTTCATAGTGAGACATAGGTATTACTATCCGGCGGTGGCGGCGAAAACCATTTGTATAGAGCTTTATATTTCAGAAGGTAGTAGACCTGGATACCTCATACTTTGTAGGCAGATACCGTATGTTACGAAGTTTCCGTCTGTCATATGTCCATTATCCTTGACCTTATTTTCATGGTTCAGCGACTGCTTTAAACAAAGTTAAAAGTTTTTTTTATTTCTGTGAATTTCTTCTTGACAGCCTCTTGTTAACCAGATTAACGAAGGAAATATCGATTATTAAGATGGGAATGTACGACGGCCTGGCAGGCGGCTGCCAAACAGTGTCTCCACAATAACATTGAAACGCTTCTAAATTTTGTTTTTTGAAAATATTGTAGTTTTTGGTTATTATCTTAAATATTATTATAGATGAAATAAACTGTAAACATCAATAATGTACAACACAGTAAGATCTACAAATAAGGTTGCATGACCAAAAATGGTCTATTGATCCCTTTAGGAGTAATTGCCCTTAATAGTCAATGTTTAACAATTTTGCTTAATGATATGTGTGCCCATCTTCAATGTGGGACCGTCTGGGTCCAAACCTGCTACTTGTCTGTTAACCACACACCATTAATTAAATAAGGAGTCAGTCGACTCAAATGTAGAATAACCCCCAAGGGTGACTGGGGAATAGAAATATGGTCACCATTGGTCTTCCTCCGACCGGCGGTAAAACCCTCGCTAAAGTGGGGCGTCCGTTTGGCTGTGCGGGATGTACAAATTTGCAGCCACGTCCGGTCAGAATGGGGACGTTAAATCCGATGCCTCGTGTAAAGAGAGTGCCACGCTCTTTGCACGTTAAGAACCCTTGCAACAACTCTTTGAGGGGTCCGTAGGTGACCTGTTGCAAGGCTAAATTTCTGTCCCTATCCAATATACCCTTATTTTCCGTGGCAGTCTAAATTTCTCCGTCCGTAATCCCTTAATCTATTACAGAACCTACCTATTGTATTTATTGTGAACTTGTTCTCGTCCTGAATATGCATGAAATATTTGCCACTGGACGTTAAGCAACCAACAATCAATCAATCAATCAATCGTGTAAAGTGAATGCCACGCTCTTTGTACGTTAAGAACCCTTGCTACAACTCTTTGAGGGGTCCGTAGGTGACCTGTTGCAAAGCTAAATTTCTGTCCCTATCCAATATACCCTCATTTCCCGTGGCAGTCTAAATTTTTCCGACCTTAATCCCGGACGACCCTCTTACAGAACCTACCTATTGTATTTATTGTTAATTTGTTCTCGTCCTGAATATGCATGAAATATTTGCCACTGGACGTTAAGCAACCAACAATCAATCAATCAATCAATCAATCAAAATAGTTTTAAGAACACTGAAGAAAGATTAACCTGTCTTTCTCTGTCACATATATTGAATCCTTTTGTGCAGGAAATACTAACTGAAGCCTTTTTTACTTCCAGAACCTAAACACACCATGCAGTCTAAGAAAGGAATACCACTAAAAAAAATAAAACAAAAAATCTTCTTTACATTTAATTATTTGTTCATAATCTAAGAAAATAATTTCAATAACAACTTTTCATTTGAATGCATGAATAACTTTAAAACTACATGAATGTATTGAAATTTAAGCATATACATGAGTTACAATAATCCTCCAAATTGTCCATATTTTTGGAATATTTTGCCAATTCTTTTTAAATTTGCCATAGAATATTCATGTCCTTTTCATGTACATCATGTTTCAAAATTTCAGCCTTTACGAAAAGGAGTGCACCATTTAAATTTTGTGAATAAGGCTGCTCTGCGCTATAATATAATCCCATTAATGTAAGAAGTGCTGTTATGGCATCATGCACTTTTGTCTCAACATTCTCTTTTAACATTACCATGATGGTGGATTCGACTCCCAACCTAATATGCAAAATCCAGAATGCATTTAAATATAAAATGTCATTGAAATGTAATTGCATTTTTATATAAAATGTATCATAATATTGTTATCTTTTATGGCACATTCCTGTGTACCAATTAGTACTAAAATAGGAAGTTAACCCCTGAAGATTTTTCGAAGTAATCTACATAGTTTTAACGCGAACCTCGAAGGAAACCCAAAACGAACTTTTACAAAAAAAAACAGTATTTACTTAACCGTTTGCTCAACGTGGGTTCAAAATGAGCAAAAAAATATTTGTGTACAATGTGTCATGTGAACAATCAGGAAAAAAAGATTACACAGACATAATACAAGTCTGCTTTCAGGATTCAAATATATAAATTTGTGGCAAATTAGAGCTTCATTATATCAAAGAGTCGTACTATCTGAACATTTATAAATAATAAATTGTATAGCGATACTTTAATTTTATAGTTGCAACTAATTAGCCATCTATCATATATCATCAGTATATATATATATATATATATATATAGATATATATATATATATATATATATATGCATTTATTCCAGGTCAATATGTGAAAATGATATAATTCAAGTATGAACCTTTACTAAATTGATGAAATGGCACCAACCTCCGCTCACCGCTCACCACCCCCCTCCCCCCCCCCCCCCCCCCCCCCCCCCAACACCATGTGTGACCTGGTGATTAAACCTGCCTATGGGACTTGAACAACTCAATTCGTCCAGATTAGCACACATTTACAATACATTGGTGTACTTTTTCTATTACATCCTTCTCAAAATCAGTAAAATTCTTCAAAATATGGTTATACATTGTCACTGAGACTATGTTATAGTTTAACCATGTCAGCCATGTTTTTTGATAGGTGAGATCATCGGACACATTTTTAAACGAGATACCCTAATGATGATTGTGACTAAGTTTGGGTATAATTTCCTGATCAGTTTCAGTGGAGAAGATTTGTGCAAGATTACAAACTTTTACAACATTTTACAATAAATTCGGACATTTTTCTTAATTATAGTATTAGATGTTTCCTAAAATCAGTCACTTTTTATAGCTACTGGTATTAGATGTAACCTTAAATCGGTCACTTTTATTGATTATTTTACTATATTTTACAATGAATTCGACCAATGTTTATGGATAGTTGTATTAAAAATAACCTTAAATCTACCATATTGTATAGGTGATAATTGTATAAGATGTAACCATAAATCTGCCAATGTTTTATCGATAATTTCCAAGGTTTTCCAGTAAATGCGACCCCTTTGTTTTGATCATTTTACTAGATATTACCTTAAATCTGTATTTTTTATAAGTATTTGTATTAAATGTAACCTTGAATAGGGCACGTCCTTTATTGTTGATGTTACTTTATTTTACAATGAATTGGACCCTTTTTATAGGTAATTGTACTAGATATAACCTTAAATCTACCGTAGTTAATAAATAAAGGTATTAGCTGTAACCTTCAGCCAGCCACTGCTTTAATGATTATTTACAACATTTTAAAGTTTTTTTTATGATACTGGAATGAAATGTAACCTTAATTGGTCACTTTCGTTTAGATAATAATATCAGACATAACCTTCATTCGAACCTTATTTTATAGATAATTGTAAAAGACGTTACATAAAATCAATCATATTTTACAGATAGTTGTATTAGATGTGGCAACATTCAACCGGCTACTGTTTTGTTTATATTTTACTACTTTTTACAGTAAATATGCTGACTTTTTATTATTGTATTAGATGTTACCTTAAATAGTTCACTTTCTTAATTGGTAATTCCATTTGTTGCGCCAAAGGATAACAGTTGGTAAGAAATATTCAGAACAAAAATCATGGAATTATGCGCCGTGCTTCATTGACTAGACATTAAACCATGCTCATTCCGACGTTTTTTTTCGTCGGTCCTGCTTCTGGTTAAGCGTTCTTAAAGAACTTGAGGTTCAATTAACTTGAAACTTAGTACAGAAGTTACGATTAATAAAGAAGTGACCGATTTAAGATTAGATCTTATACAATTTATATATAAAGTTGTAAAGTTATAAAAACCTTATTAAATGTAATATAAATATCAATGAAGAAAGTGGCCGATTGACGATTTCATCAGAAACAATTGTCTACAAAAATGGTCGATTCAAGGTAACATTCAATGCATTATGTATAAAAAGTGGTTGAATTTTGTAAAATGTATTAAAGTTATCAGTAACAAAAGTGGCCGATTTCGGGTTACATCTTAAACAATTATCTAAACAAAATGACCGAATCAAGTTGGTATCTTATACAATCATGAATAAAGTGGTCAAAATTACTGTAAAATATATGTAAATGAAGTATCGGATGTTTTCTCAGCATGAACTGTTGTTAGAATTCTATCTGCCAAATTTGAAAATTCATTCTCTGTGGATATGTAATTGAAATCTTCCTCCGTAAGGATTTTCATGTTCAGTATATGTCTGTTGCTTCTTGGGAAATATCACAGCCCGTTTCTTCGTGAGGTTCGGTTAGGTTGTTTCTATCAATTTCTAATTTGGAAATATAATGTTCCAGGGCCTGAAACACTGGCTGTCTAAGTGCTGTGCAGACAGAACGTGACAAACTGCTCAGAGTCCTTCCTTGACATCTGAAAGTTTGGAAGAGTGTAATAAAACACTACGACAATACATATCGAATTCAAAATTTGAGGTGCATGTTATTAACATACAAATTTCTAAAAATGGGGGCTTATGTGCATTTCACGATAAATAAAATAAATCGAGGCAATGTCTTGCTCCCTTTCAATAAGACTAATGATTTGTTATGTGCTGTTCTTCATTAGGACTGATACACAACTTTCTTGTTTGTATCTTTTTTTTAATTTTGCACAGCCAGGGTTGGCTTAGTGATATGGGTTATGCTCATTGATGAATGCCGTTTTATAATTTCTTTTTCTAGATTTATATCTTGATACATTTATTATGCTGAATTCCAATCTATGGACAAACAGTTCGAACACCCTTTGAGTGTTGGTAAATCGTACATCTTCGGTGTATCTCCGAAGAACTTGTACAATTCTAACTTGAAATAAGTAATATAAATTCTTTGACAGACATGTGTAACATAACGACTTATTGCATCATGTATTTGAAGATCAAAACGCAATAAAATGATTTACATACTCGCACAAGTGCCAAACAGGTGTGTTCAACAATAACGATGTTAATACTGCTATTGGAATTATCTTTCTTTGTTTGTGACTACCATTGGAACCAATACTTCCGTATACATACAACTGTAGGAGCCTGTTGATTAATAGTTTGATAAATCAAACATGTTTATGATAGTTATTCACAAAATTCATATGTAGAGTCAAAACATTTTTTTTATTATATCATCTATCATAACTTTAGGTCCGCATTGAGCTTGTATTAAGTCCATGAGTTTACTTGCAGTACTCATTGTATTCCTTACATTATTTTGCAACCGTGTTATTGTTTCGAAATTTATATAAAACTTGAGAAGTTAGTAAATACTTCAACTGCTCAGTTGTTTAAAATGTGTACAAACACGATATTTAAAAAAAATGACAGCTTGTTCATATTAATATTGAGTGAAATAAATATTCAACAAGTTGATCATACCGAACATTCTATTTGTTTAAAATGATGAGCAATAGCCTCCTCTTCTATCATCTCTTTCAGATCACTGTTTCCCCCAAGGGTGACTGGGGAAACGAAATATGGTCACTTGGTTTTCTCCCAACCGGCAGTAAAACGCTTGCCGAAAGTAAGAAAATTGTTCAGAAATATAATAGAATAAACAAAGATGTGTTCATGATTGATAGTGTCTACGGACAAGACAAAATTAACAGGTTCTTTTTTGATAGAATAAGAACAACAACAACAGGAGATTTAGATATATCATTTAATTGTCTAAATCATGAAAAGATCTAAATGAAACTATATACAGTTTTCTGTTTTTTTACTTCAATTTTGGGATCGCTCATTTCGCATGAGATGGCAGATTTTTGTAGCCATGAATCATCAGTCTGATCTGGAAATACGTGATAGTTCTTTCCTCCAATTCGTTTTGGTTCCATTAAATGCACACAACATTCGTTGTTCTCTTCGTTGAGTACGTAGGCCACAAACTTCTGGAAATTGTCCTTGCCATACAACTTGACACTTTTGATAGATAATGTATTAGATGTAACATTGAATCTATCATTTTTTTTCGGTAGATAATTTTATAAGATGTAACCTTCTATCGACCACTTCCTCTATTGATAATTCTATTATATTTTACAAGATTCAACCACCAATTGAAAATAATTGTATTATAGTATTTAGTCTTTAATCGGTCATTTTTTTAAAGGATGATTTTATATATTTTACAATATACATTTTTTTTATTGTATAAGATGTAACCTTAAATCGATAATTTTTTTTTAGATATATGTATCAGACTTAACCTTATTTTGAACCCTCTTGATATAAAATTGTATTAGAGGTAGCCTTAAATCGGCCATTTTCTTGATTGATAATTATTTTACATTTTTAAGATTCGGCCACTTTTTATAGATAATTGTATAAGATTAAACCTCAAATCTTTAATTTTTTTTAGATAATTATATCAGACTTACCCTTATAGATAGTTGTATTAGATGTAACCTCAAATCTACCACATTTTATAGATATTGTACTATACGTAACCTTAAACCAGCCACCGCTTTATTGATACTTTTACATTTTACAGTAAATTTGACCATTTTTTTTATAATTGTGTTAGATGTACCTTTAAATCGGTCACTTTTTTTTTATTATTGTATGAGACGTAACCTTAAATCAAACACTTTATAGATATGTGTATTAGATTTTGCAATAAATCAACCACTCTCTTAATTGATAATTCTAATATTTTACAAGTTTCGACCACTTTTTTTATAGATATGTTTAGATGTAACCATATATCGATCTCTTTGTATAGATACTATTATTATGTATATCCTTAAATCAACGACCACTTTTTATAGATAATTGTATCAAATGTAATTTTAAATCGTCATATTCTTTATTGATAATGATATCAATTTTTACAAGCTTCGACCACTTTTTAAAGATAATTGTGTTAGATGTAACCTTAAATCGGTCACTTTCGTTATTGATTATTTTACTATATTTTATAATCATTTCGACAGCTTTTTATAAATAGTTGTATTAGATGTATCCTTAAATCGACCACATTTTATAGATAATTGTAATAGATGTAACCTAAAATCGGCCACTGTTTTATTGATGACAAATTCTAGTAAATTTGACCTTTTTGGATAATTGAATTATATGTGACCTTATGGTTACAGTTATCTAGAAAAAGTTTCTGAATATAGGTCACTCTTTGTAGATAATTGTTGTAATATCATTCAATTGTTATCTAGTAGTTTATTCTTATCAAATGTTATCATGTAGTAAATACTTATGCATATGTGACTTCGTTTCCTTCCCATCCTTGTAACTTCCCTTCTCGAATGCCTCTGGATCAAGTTTTTGATATCTGCATTCCCTTGTTGATATTGCTATACGCTTTAGAATATGGTTATGGTAACCTCTCTCGTGATAATGTTGGCATGTTGTCTTATCAATTTCTAGCATTAAGTTGTGAAAAATCTATCCACTGTGACACTGGTGACATCATGTCTATATACAAATGTGGATACTAGGCTTAATCATATATCAATGGAGGATTCTGGTGTATCTTTATGGAATGGGTAATGTGTGTATCCCTCGGGTACTAGTTTACCACGCAAATAAATAATGTTGTCTTAAAAAGTAAGACCATCATTTAACATGTCAACAATGTCTAGCAAAACATGTGATCATTTGGTAACTCGGCAAATGGGATGCCATTTTCGTCATCTGGAAAAACACAGAAGAAATACAAATGTTTGCACTAAAAAGGAATATGTCGTGAAGCATGTAAAATAATCTATATAGTAATGTGATATCAGTGAGAAAAAATATATATTCATTGTCATATAGTATGTGGTATGCTGCAATATGATTTGATCTTTTCTTTTTGTCTCTTAATTGTACATTAGTGTCTGAGTGATTCAAATCTAAAAAAAAAAACCATACATACAATGTATCTTCATTAATGTTATGAAGCATTAATCCATATATAAAAAACTGACATGAAACAAAAAAAATTGGTGGCAATGTACATGGTATGGTTTCTTAGATGACAGAATTTCAAATTTTCTAATAAACAAACAAGTGTTAAGACAATGTACATGAGTATTTTAAATAGGCTTTATTTATATAAAAAAATATATTACATACCACCAATATAGATAAGCATGTATTCCAATGTTGCTTTTGACATTTGTTGACTTCTTTTGAATCATGAACTAGTTGCCAATTGTGAAGAGGACCATCGACTCCCTGTGTCTTAAGAGAATCGAATTCTCCATCAGTTACAAGACCTGAAAGAGTTGGTCAGTTGAAATAAACAAGTCCTTGTACATTGTATTATCAATGTAAAATTATGTTCATCAATATACATGTTATATAATTAGCTTTTATATCTGGGAAATCCAAGAAAGTAGTTATACAATTTCGGAAGTCGTCTGCAACTAAATGTAAAATGGCAATTTGTGTGGAAAGATTTATATGCTCATGAGTAAGAATAACAATAAACAGTTTCTGCATTTTCGTATAAAACCGTTTTGTCATATGCTTTTTGTCCATCTAGCCAATTTTCATACATTTGTACATTATATATTATTCAGTATCTTAAAAAAACAATTTCCTGCCATTTATATCATTTAAACTTGCCAACAACATTAAATCCAGCCTGCGTTAAAGTATTTTATAGGTGCTGTAATGTCTCTTACATATTGGTCTCTCAGAGATGTGTTTCTGTTTGAATTGATGTGTGTTACTTGTTTATATTTATGTGTGCTGTAATAGAGGTGACTGACATGGGAAAAGAAGGTACAATGGATCAGGACAGAAATTGACTTGCAACAGGTCACATATGGACCCCTCATAGAGAGTAGACGTGCAAAGAGCAGGGCACTCTCTTTACAGATCTTTACATAATTCATCGAAATTAACGTCTCTATTATGACCGGACGTGACTGCAAATTGTACATCTTATATGTCTTATTCTTAAATATAATTTTAATTGGTCCCCAAGGGTGACTGGGGAATAGAAATATGGTCACTACATGTCTTCTTCCGAACGGCAGTAAAACCCTTACCAAAGTGGGGCGTCCGTTTGGCTGTGCGGGATGTATCAAGTACGCAGCCACGTCCGGTCAGAATGGGGACGTTAAATCCGATGCCTCGTGTAGAAAGAGTGTCACGCTCTTTGCACGTTAAGAACCATTGCAACAACTCCTTGAGGGATCCGTAGGTGGCCTGTTGAAAGGCTAAATTTATGTCCCTATCCAATATACCCTCATTTTCCCGTGGCAGTCTAAATTTTCCCGACCTGTAACCCAGTTGACTTCTACTAACGGACCTACCTATTGTATTTATTATTAATTTGTTCTTGTCCTGAATATGCATGAAATATTTGCCACTGGACGTTAAGCAATCAACAATCAATCAATATTTTAATTGGTAGGAAATGTTTTGTACTTGTATACTGAAAACGATTAAGACTAGAGGTGCTTAATGGCTTGTTAGTTAAAGTTTGACACCACATAGTTTGTTAAAACTCTAGTTGGTTTTGTCTAAGGCCCTATTGACTATTCCATATATATTTTTTCTGTCTCTGATGACGGATATGGGAAGTGCTGAAATATTATCAGTTATAATATGGCCATCTTGGCATGCTTATCCGTTCTTTGTGTTTTTGGACCTAAACACTGTACCATTTACATTTTTATCAAATGTATCGTGGGCATGAATACGGACCTGAATATTGTTGTTGCAAACAGTCGATGATATTCGGCTGTTGTTTTCCTGGCATCATGAACGACGGTTTCACCAATTGCTTTAGAGTTGCTGACTTCTGGAGTTACATGTAAATCCTGATGTTGACATGTCAAAGTTGCTGGTTTATGCGATTTCACTTTGGATTTGTTATAAAATTTTGATTATAATGAAGCGGTAGCAAGTATTTGTGGTTGCCCCAAAGACATCTAGAAGTGTAGTATCGGCATCTGCATTGTTGATGAAATTTATTGCTGCAAAGTGAGGTCCTGAATATGCATCTGTTGAGGAGTTGTTGGTCTGACCACATCTACTCCACTTTATTTTTCTTCCCGGTGCTGATTTGCCTCTATCCACTGCTTGTAACGAATTCTCCAAATATGCTTGCTTGTCTATGAATTTCACCCATATTTTCATCTATTTGGCATATTTTGCAGGACTTGGACCTTCACTTGTAGTTCAAAATCTTCCTATTCTTTGCACCAATCATGGAGCAATGCCCTGTTAAATGAAATAAGAATGTCTCTATGAACACTGATGCCTTAACTGGTAAATCGAAAAAAGGGCATAACTTGAAAAAGGTGATACCACTGAAATGCAAACTTGATCTGTGTTTGGTAGTTATAAACATTGATTGATTGATTGTTGGTTGCTTAACGTCCAGTGGCAAATATTTCATGCATATTCAGGACGAGAACAAGTTCACAAAAAATACAATAGGTAGGTTCTGTAATAGATTTAAGGGATTAAGGTCGGAGAAATTTAGACTGCCACGAGAAATGAGGGTATATTGGATAGGGACAGAAATTTAGCCTTGCAACAGGTCACCTACGGACCCCTCAAAGAGTTGTTGCAAGGGTTCTTAACGTGCAAAGAGCGTGGCACTCTCTTTACACGAGGCATCGGATTTAACGTCCCCATTCTGACTGGACGTGGCTGCAAATTTGTACATCCCGCACAGCCAAACGGACGCCCCACTTTAGCAAGGGTTTTACTGCCGGTCGGAGGAAGACGAATGGTGACCATACTTCTATTCCCCAGTCACCCTTGGGGGTGTAATAAACATTGTGTTAAAATTTGAAAATAGTGCAAAGTCATGTTATCCTATGAAAACCAAATATGGGACAGACAGTCATGTGTAACACTTAATGCCACATACATGTGTTCGGTTCAAAATATTAATATCGTAAACAATAATAACAGAAGAAACGTTAATAAAATGACTGCGATCGAAAACGGTTTTATTTTATCAATTAAGTATACCAAGTAATCAGAAGAGGTTGTGTCTACATTTATTTTTAGGTCTAATGTTAAAACTGTTAAACCGAAAAACTGCCCGAGGTGTGCAATATTCAACAGTGCGTTTTAGATCTGGTCTCTTTGAGTTAAAACTGACAGATTTTTTTAAATGCCTTCTATTTGTTACAATATATATATGCCTTTTGGTGTTTCTTTGATACATATGGCGTGGCTCTGTACTTATACACCCCGTCATTGTGCTATTGTAAAACATGTTTGTCTTTTATTTTTTTCCTAATGTGCTTTATCTATATGCCTTTTTATGTTTCATTGCAACATATATTACGTGGCTCTGAACTTATACATCCCGCCATTGTGATGTTGTACTATGGTAAAGTTGTGTATTCTTGTCGTTATTTTTTGCTAATATGTTTGGTCTATATGCCATCTTGTGCTTCTTTGTTACATATTTGTTTGTTTTATAGTGATTATGATTATAACCCTATGGTAACTGTTGTATCCCTATTTTTGACATTTTTATATTACCTATTACCGTATAGCGGGTTATTCTCGCGGGTGGAAAATTTCGCGATTAAGGGGAAACAAAGTATACGAAAAAATTTGGCGGTTTTTGTTTAGCGGATTCTTTAATCCCAATTAAATATTTTGGCGAATACTGAAATGGTTGCAGTTAAAAGGTTGTAAAAAATAACAAGTACCTATTGTTATGGTTAAATGATTGTTTTACCTGCATGACGTCTTTATATTTATTGATTATATTTTGATACAGTAAATGAATAGAACACCGGTACTTAGAAATTTGTCACAGGTGTACAAACCTCTGGTAAATGTTACGGTTGATTAATTACGAAATTGACCGGACCTTTGATGTACTTATTAAATCAAAAAAATTCATTAGTCACTTGCGACTCTTGTATAATTTGACACTCATTAATAAGGATAAAATACCTGACAGAGTACCTTACACTCTAATATTTTTAATTATTGTATCATGTAACCAATTAACTAATAAACACCTGACAGCCTGGGATCAATGGCCTTTCGCATTTATGTTGGTTAAATTAAAATAAATCATTATTGATTCGACGAACGGTAAAAAAAGATAGTTTTCAAAACGCTTTAGCTATTAGAAAGTATCGAACGTATGAATAAATTTTCGCGGAATTTAATTTCGCGATTTCCCCTTACACGCCAAAATAAGCGAAAATAAACACCCCGCGAAAATAACCCGCTATACGGTATCTCTGTTAGTTTTTTTTTTCACGCATCGTTGTCAATAATAATTTTATTCGACTGTCATACAAGTGAGAGGTTTAGATAGCTTTAAAACCATGTATAATACACCATTGTCTACACAAGAAAATGCCTGAACCAAGTCAGGAAAATAACACTTGTTATTCATTCGTTTGATGTGTTTGAGCTTTTGTTTTTGCCATTTGATTAAGGGATTTCCTTTTTGAATTTTCCTCAGAGTTAAGTATTTTTGTGATTTTTTTTTACATGCCATAGCTGTTAAAGTGTGAATTTTATCAGTACATGTGCATTCATTCTAAAGGTAAAAAGTTATACTAGATGTTTCTGTCATTTTTCTTACAATTAAGGAGTCAAGATACTTTCGCACACGCTATCTTATTGGTATGAATGCCCTGTTTACCCTTATATTATCTCTTATTGGCTGGAATGCGGCACATAGTGTTGTCATCACATGTCTTACTTCACAAACTGTTTGATAATTATTAGCTCCCAATTTATGTCTATAATGTCCAAAGTGGATCCTGGTTAAAGTGATGAGTGAATATAAAGTCCTCACTAGCCCAAGCTTAAAATTAACACATTCAGTAATTGAGTTCACATTGATTTTTAGTCCATCTAAGGTTTGCCTACTCATTAAAGTGGTTGCAGCACTGTTTCTATTTTCAACTCTAAACGGTTGTCATTTACATCAGTACATGACTCCAAATCTATATTTCTTTTGTTGCGACCTTCAAACAGACTCCTCACATGAAGGCAATCAAAAAATCGATTTAAATCTAATAAAGCATACTGCTTTTGAAACACTTTCACCATAAAACTGTTCTAAAACATTCGCAACAGTTCGACTTAATATCTGCGCGGCCAAATTGACTTTCATATAAATGAAACCTGTCAGATCAATATGAGGTCTCGATAATTTTTGACATGGACTATAAATGTTCGTCAAACAAACAGACTAAGTACATCCACGAAATGTCTTTTTCCCTGTTCCATAGGTGACGTGTTTTCTTGTGCGAGTAGGAAATGCGTATATAATTTTTGTCTTCTACAGACATGGCATTAAAGCGAGGTTTGGCTAGCCGCAAAACCAGGTTCAACCCTCCATTTTTTCTTTAAATGTCCTAAACCAAGTCAAGAAAATGGCAGTTGTTATCTTACAATTCGTTTTTGTGTGTGTTGCATTTTAGTGTTTCTGTTGTGTCGTTGTTCTCTTATATGTTTCCCTCAGTTTTAGTTTGTAACCCGGATTTGTTTTTTCTCAATCGATTTATGAATTTCGAACAGCGGTATACTACTGTTGCCTTTATTTATAGAACATCAGAAATTAAATACAAATTACGGTTTCATGGGGGTTCTTGATGAAATATACGGGTTCTCTTTTGTTTTCTAATTTGTGGAAAAAAAATTTGTTAGCAGAGGCTTCGTCACAAGTACAAAATAGGACATTAAAGCTGAACTGAGCATTCGAGTAGGGATACGTATTTCCAAAAGATTGGATATAAGAAGTCTGCAGTAATGCTATTTGTTACGAAGCTTGCGAATGGAAACTTTAAATTTGTAGTAATACCACGGTCCGTTTTCACTAGTCGCTCTCCGACTCGATTTCCTCCGCCGTCGGTAATGTTCTTGATTGTGTACCTGTACGCCCAACTTGATTTAAGCTTTTAGTAGACATGGCAAGTTCATCTCTAACCTGTTGTATTGCCTTATCGGAATATACATTGTATGACTGTAAAGTTTCCATAAGTGCCCCTAAACCTTTTTGCATGTAAATATGCATAACAATACCCATGTAGGCGGCTGGTTGACCTCTGTCTGTTAGCTATTCTTTCAATCATTTTACTCGGTTGACTGAATAATCATTTACCCTCTTTAGTAACTGATGCCTTCTTGCCATGGTTTTAATCAAACATCTACTAATCAGATCATCAATAGTAGGAACAAGTAATACAAATTTCGGAATCTTCATGTACTGGGAAATTTTCCTTGCTTTCTTCGACAAAAGCAGACACTAAATCAGGATGTTCAGTCCTTCAGCTATTTAATAATAACTGTTTTTGAGCATCATCGATTTCAATGCCAATTTTTTTCAGACTTTTGTCAATGCATCATCACTACAAAGGTCATATTAACATTTATTTTGCCTCTTCTGACAAGTTCTTCATCAGTGGACTTTGTGTCCGACTCATTGTCACTATCACCTAAATTTTCATCGTCTCTAGGTCTGCTAGAAATATTGTCATCCGAATTTTCGTATTCTTAATCTGACATTTCTTGTAGCAAACTTCGTGTTTGCTTATGAACTTCAGGCTGTATTTGTGACTGACCCTTAGCCTTGGGATTTTTATCGCCATTTACGGCACAATTCCCGGCTTGAAACATGCTGAACAATTTATCAACATTTTCATTTACATTGTCCCACTTACTGTTCTTATTTTCTTCCTAAATGTCGTATCTGCTTTTTCTTCTTTTCTTGGAATAAAAATGCTTTTAACGATAATGGCGTTCATCGCGCCACTACTCTCATCACGAGGCACCTTACCTACCTCGATAGTAAGGCCACAATTATTTGAAGTTATGCAGTTTTGCAGGTTTTCAAAATGATGGCATGTTGAGCTAGAGCTGGAAGCCCTAGAAGAGGATTTCTCAGATACACTCTTACTCGACTGTCTCAAGGGAACATGGTCCCATTCACTGGCAGGGTGTATATGGTCCACCTCCTGAGGAACAGTGGCTGGCAAAAGTTGCTGCAAAATATCCTCACCACTTTGACGATCCTTCAACATATTTTCTCTGATGGGTGGGCCTCAAGTTAACTCTCTTTAGTTATCTTATATCCAAATAGCAAGCAATAGAACGGTACTTGCGTTAGCTCTACATGGTTCATCAAAATATGAATCATCACACGATATCTAGGCCCCTGGTAGGGCGTCTCGTCAGGGCACCCGAGGAACACTGTTGCCCTTCTAACTGCCTTAATAATATCATGGTTGTAAACACTCATATGAAAAAAACATAGGAGCTTAGAAACTTGTATAATTATAAAAAATATATTAGAAAAGATCCCATGACTCTGCTCATCTGGAGATAAAATTTTATTGTTCATTATCTAGAAACTTTGATTATTCTTATTTATTTATATAAATTTTCTATTTGTAGATCAACCATGGATTTGAATAGTCAGCTGACAATGTTTATGCAGCCAATACAATACAATACTGATGTGTGGAGTGACAAGGGAGATAATCCAACAGTTTATTAAAGGGAGATAATCATCTGACAGTACTATGAACTGTTCATTAATTGTAAACTTTTAATTCCAAAATTATCAATCTAATATCATCAGCTTATGTTATTTATCAATTTCATTTCATTGATCCATAAGACATTATATGCTTTCTTTAAAAAAAACATTCTTAAGTTTACAAACCAATTGGTTAACTAATTAATTTTTATTCATATACATTCAATATGTACACAAATTTTATTTAACTGATTATGTGAACAAATGTTTTTCAGCTCATCAGAATAACGGTTGGCACAGTCAATCTACTCAAATATTTAAAAAACAGTATACAAGGTAATTCAGAACACCGCCCCCCCCCCCCCCCCCCCCCCCCCCCCCCCCCCCCCCCCCCCCCCCCGATAGGGTTTTAACTTGTCATGATTGACAACTTTACAATTTCCTGTGCCATCCAGCTGGATTTTATAGTTTATGTCATTTAATTTTCTAGTGATAAGACAGGGTCCCATGTAAAGAGGCTGTAGCTTGGACTTATGCCTTCTCTTCTGGTCCCACGAAGAATGACACATTGCTCTTACATGATAACAGTTCACAATTACACAGTTTAAATTATTTGAACTCTTTGGAACTATGATTTAGAACATGTCTGTCCATGTTACATTAAATAATGCACAAGACCTTTTGAACTATGCAGAAATTAATGATGAGAGATTATCTTATCCATGGACAACTTTTTTTGAATAAATACAACCCATAGCTATTAGAAAATGACTGAGACTGATGTTTTTGGCTTAGTTTTTAATTTTGAATGGTTGTCACAGCAAAATGTGGACAGAACAAATATGTAGCCATATAGAAGTTGTTATTAACTGTATCATGTCATGTCATCATCAATAGTAAGTAGAGGTATACCACATATATTATTTATCTATGAGTTTGACTGTCTCTCTGGTATCTTTCGTCCCTCTTTCTTAAGGAGTTATTGCCCTTTAAGGACAATTTTACACAATTTGTTTATCATGTTTTCTAACTTTAAAAAATTTCTTCTCTGAAACTACTCAACCAATTCCAACCAAACTATAGCAGAATGATTCCAAGGGTATCTAGAATAAAGTTTGTGTTTTATTTTTTGTTTCGTAAAAAAACATGGCCGCCATGACTAAAAATAGAACGTTCGGGGTAAAATGCAATTTTTGGCTTATATCTCAAAAACCAAAGCATTTAGAGCTAATCTGATGAGAGATAAAAATGTTTAATAGGCCAAGCTCTGTCAGCCCTGAAATTTTCAGATGAATCTAACAACCCAGTGTTGGATTGCTGCCTCTTAATTGGTAATTTTGAGGAAATTTTGCAGATTTTGGTTATTATCTTGAATATTATTAATGATAAATATAAACTGTAAACAGCAAAAATGTTCAGCAAAGTAAGATCTACAAATATGTTTATACGACCAATATTGTAAATTGTCCCCTTAAGGAGTTATAGTCCTTTAAAATCAATTTGTCACAATTTGTTCATTTAGTTTGCTTACTTTAAAAAATCTCCTTTGAAACTGATGAATCAATTTCAGCCAAACTTGGGCTGAATGAGTTTCAGAGTATCTAGTATAACTTTTATATTTTATTTTTTTGTATGTCAAGAAACATAGCCACTATTGCTAAAATAGAACATAGGGGTAAAATGCATTTCTTTGATTTTGAGGAAAATATGACAGATACAAAGAACATTTCAATGGAAGTTTTAAGCCATTCATCAATGTATATTGAAAAGCAAAAATATTTAAGCCATCTATTTGTCAATATATTAAAAACATATTCTCTACTATTAGATCTAAAATCGGTATATGGTATATCACAGTTGGTTAAAAGTCATCCATGGCATTTTTTTGCTTCCTGGTCTACAACCGTGTTTCAGTGGATTCCAACATATCTTGTGAACATCAAAACTTGTACTTTTTTCTGCTGGACCTACCGAATTGGCTATTCTTGTTGGTGTTGGTCGTCCTCTTCTATTTTTGTAAATTAACAAGAGACTTGATGGAGACTGAATTGCTTACCTGTAAACACAATGGTTTTATAAAAATCTGGCAAGAATTGTACACATAAGAGCCATAACAATATTTTCCATATAAT
This sequence comes from Mytilus californianus, assembly GCF_021869535.1. Taxonomy (NCBI): domain Eukaryota; kingdom Metazoa; phylum Mollusca; class Bivalvia; order Mytilida; family Mytilidae; genus Mytilus; species Mytilus californianus. Next base: position 198,144 of record NW_026262744.1, read on the forward strand.
AAGTAATATAAATACAAAATACTATAAATTAAAAAGTCTTTCTTTGGCGTCAATTTCATGACAATATCTCCATCTTCTTCCACTAGCCCGTATTCTATGTCCCGGGGAACACCATCACCTCTCCCGGGCATCCCAATACACTTCCTTCTAAACAATATCAACTTCCCGGTTTTTACTGTCCTCGGTGAGTGGTGGTAGGCATATTCCTGGATTAATGTTCCGATTGACCGTAATTTTAGACTGTAAAGATGGTAAGGTTATAATACCATGATGGGATGTAAAGTGGTGAAAATTTATGAATTACATTTGTGGCTTTTAAATTTCTGGAATGATTCGTGCATTCATAATTTATATTTTCATTATATATATTTGTTCCTTTGTTACCAATTGAAAATTGATTTATCTTCATTGTATTTCTGAAATAAAGAATTATGGAAATTGAATATAAATTCATTATCTATCCATTAAAATAACAGTATGCGAAGTAACTTTTATTCTGTAGTAGTAATGAACCATTATTCTTGTTGATTTACCATATAGTGATGTACAAAAAGAAAGGATATGTGGTAAATGTGCGTCAGACTTCATCTTTTAATATATAAATACAGATAAAAGAATAAAGATCATTGTTATGTATGTTTAACCTCTGAAAACGACAAAAAAAAATCTCTAATGGCAGGGGGTGGGCATGAACCATTGAGATTAGCCAGGTATATCATTCAAATCCATTTGACATGACCAACAGGAATATATATATGGTTAAGGGGTGGGGATCTCAGCAGTTTACCAGATATGATAACATTCTCTAATGACAGGGGGCTGGAGTCACCCCTGGGGAATCACACAATATTTTATTAGATTTGTTTTATCGCCCTAAATAAAAACAAAAAAAAATGTTTCCACAGTAAAGGGAGGGGTCGGAGGGGTCCTGATCCCGAAATCCCGGGCTTAAAAACATGAAATCCTGAAGTCCCGAATTTAAAGAAATTTAAATCCCGACATCCCGAAATTCGAAAAAAGAATTTCTGGATCCTGAAAGAATCAATCCCGAAATTCGAGCTCAAAAACACCCGATCCGGTAGTCCCGATAAAGGTCCGACCCCCAAGTAACAAGTGTTACCAACTGGCATATAGACTCTGAAACACAGTAAATAAATTCCTGCAATGAAATAATGAAATCAATTTTCAAAATTATCCTCTGGATACTCTCTTTTGATAATGAAGAAACTTCTCTGCAAATTTAATAAAGATAATAAAGTTATCAAAATTTTTAAAAACTTTCACCACATAGTGAATGCAATGTTAAGTCCATTTATACGTAAAAAACTGAAAAACAGAAATAAATATTTTACAAAATTTTCTCCTGGATACAATCTTTATATCATAAATAAGCTTCTGTCTAAATTTGGTAAAATTCCTGGATAGTTTAAGAAAGTTTTCAAAATTTAAAAAACTTGAACCACAGAGTGAATGTTATGTTAACTGACAGAATAACAAAGTCCATTTATAAGTAAAAAACTGAAAAACCGAAATAAACATTTTACCAAATTTTCTTCTGGATACAATCTTTACATCATAAACAAGCTTCTGTCCAAGTTTGGTTAAATTCCAGGATAGTTTAAGAAAGTTTTCATAATTTAAAAAACTTTAACCACAGAGTGAATGTTATGTTAACTGACAGAAAAACAAAGTCCATTTATAAGTAAAAAACTGAAAAAATACGAAATAAATATTTTACAAAGTTTTCTGCTGGATACTATTTTTAGATCATAAACCAGCTTCTGTCCAAGTTTGGTAGAAATCCAGGATAGTTTATTGGAATTTCAAAAACTTTAACCAGAGTGAATATTTGTGGACGACGAGAGCGACGACGGAATGTAGGATCGCTATGTCTAGCTTTTGCGACAAAAGTCGCAGGCTCGACAAAAACCACAACAGACCAGAACAAATTCGAAATCGACAGGCTCAATAAAGTAAACCAATCGCTGTGTTATGACATGGGTGCACTTGAACAATATAATCGACGTGACCTTATACGTTAGAACGCCATACCTGACGGTGGGAAAAACGAATCTTAGTTAAGTAACTCATCAAAACCACCGATAAAGATCTTACGCCCGAAGATATCATTCAATCAAACAGAATTAGTAGACCAAGCAGATAGAATTGCTAAAGAGTCAGGGGTTCAAATTAGCGGTGGCCCGAGGTCCGTGACCTTCCATTTACGGGTTTGGACCTTCCCACCGGTAGTTGGTTACACCAGACGGACTTTCGTATTTTTAACAAAAATATAAAAATCAAGAATAAAAATAATCTTGAAATATGCAACTTTATTGAAAGGAAACTTATGTATTTGCTTAAAATTCTTCACAATTGAATTGATGTGTAGTCACGTGACCGGTCGTCGTACAATATAACAGGAACTCGAGAATATAATATTAAAACATAACGGTTACCAATAAACGGTATGAGTCTGTTTGGTTTTGGAGTGACCCCTTCCTTAAGAAAACCTGATAAAACAGGGGATACAACAGGGGTGATTGATGAAACAGGGATACAACGGGGGTGATTGATGAAACGGCTTAATGCAGCCCAAAAAAGACAGAATCTGACTAATGACCAAAACTGCGACAGGGAAAACCAAGAACGTAAATTTTTCCCGCAAACAGTGAAAGAGAAAGTTCCCTGGTTCATTGGACAAAAAAAAAATAAAATAAAAACTTGACCTCATAAAAAATCATGATAAAAAATAATCACCCAGCATCTAAATATCTTGCCAAAAAATGTGGTTAAAAGAAACTGACTCCAAGTTTGAAAATGAAGTTGAGCTGTTATCATGGTTATCTGACACAAAAAAGAGCCAGTGTTCTTAAGCAGCAATTGAAACCAAATTAATTATAAAGGTACAAAGTGTTATCTAACACAGTATGTAGTGTTGGAAAAAGGGGAAGCCCATTTCCTGACTGAATTTATTTAAGAAATTCAGAAAAAAATGAGGTTAATGTAGTAAGATATGATGGATGTTTTGTTAAGGTAAGCATTTTCTGGTTTTATAAATTGAATTTTCAATACAAATTGGACCTTCTAATGATAAAGGAGGACCTTTAAGTATCTTTGGTCTAAGGTCCTGGACCTTCCATTGCTTAAAGTTAATTTGAACCCCTGAAGAGTTACCGGTTATGTTTACAAGGTCAAGCTCCAAAGAGTGGTTTTTAATACAAATCACGACCTGCTAAAGCCATGTGGGGACACACGAATTCCTGCTGGGTTGCAGACCTGCCGGGACCAATTCGAAAAGGGTGAAGACGTACTGGCAAAACGTCAGAGCAAAACTAGTAGTCCCCAGTACTGTGTATGTCGTGGCCCAGACACGAGTGAGACAATGGTTCAATGTGATAACTGTAGGGAATGGTTCCACCTGACCTGTATAGGTATGTCAATACAAGAGGCCAATGAGATAGATCCCTACATCCGTCCCAACTGTCAACTTGTTCGTACTTCTCCACCCTCAAAAGACAAAGGAGGGGGAGAAAGCAAGTAGTTTATTAAGTCCACTAATCATTTTTATTTTTTTATATTTTTCAGAATGTCAGATTGAGCAGAGTCATTTCAGTCATGTTCGGACAGTAATGATGAGGAGAAACGGCCTTGGAGGCTTAGTGGTAACCCCCAGCCGGAAGTGGGTATTTAGCCCTTCGATGTATCACTGTTGGATCGGAACTGGAGAAGAGTGGTGGCCAGGTTCGAGCAGCAGAAGGAACCAGCTGTGGTGCAGGACACCGCAGCGAAGGAACCAGCTGTTGTGCAGGACACTGCAGCAAAGGAACCAGCTGTCGAAACAGACACATCAGGAGAGGTGCCCGGGGTGAAGGCAATGAAACAGTCAGCTCCAGTAGCAGCCAGCTCTGCAACCGAGAAGCCAGCTGAGGGAGACTCTATGGCCTTCAAGAAGGTAATTCCAGAAGCATGGAGAGGTAGTGAACACCTGATCTGGACCGGACCCTACAGTGGGTTCAAGGAGAGGACTTGGCTGGTTAGTGTTAGGGACGTTGCCTGCCCTGTTCCAGACGGTCCTGTTATCACAAGTCATTTTCGGGAACATGGCTGACCACCTGTCAGGGATGTTCGGGTGCAAGTTCTCCAGGGAGGTCATGCAGGACCGGAACTTCCAGTACTTCCGGGGTAATATGGTGATACTCCTTGCAAGATGTTTGACTGGCAGAGAGGATGTAACAGCGTCCGAGTTCACACAGTGGCTCCAGCAGTGAGCAGGAATACCCGATGGATGCAAGATCCAGGGACTCGACATGCCCTTCATGCGGAAAGCGAGACAAATGAATTGCATTTCCGGCCACGGCGTCTTCATTTGTTAAGTTTTCTGCCTTACTTAGCTAATAGATAACATATATTTAAAATAAAACTGTTTTACTAATAGTACATATAAGTGTGACGACAATTTGGAGGCCTTGCCCCTTAGTGATAGTCCAATGACTTTTACTAAATTAGTAATTTTCAATGTTAAGATTTCTACTTCAGTTATTTTTCATGTTTTTTTTTACATGATCTCCTTCTGATAGATAAATAATACTTTGTATGAATTTCAAGTAGACTTCTGGAATACTTAATAATAGCCCACCAATCCAATATGCTATAATGCGTTATTGATATTAACTCTGTCTCTTAAAATAACCAAATAGATATATACTTGCATCTTAAATGGACCAGGAGCTGGTAAGTTTACAAAAAAAGTAATTTTAAGGTTTTTTAAATGCATTATTACTGAATTATCTTCCTTTGTACAATATAAATTCAATATATGTATATGGCATCATAGATTGTAATTGAACTATGGTCATTAACATTATACTTTAAGTGTGAAAATATATATATTTAATTTGCTAAGGACCATTTAGAATATATATACATATGCATGGCTGTACTGTACTGTTCTCCTACTGTGGCTAATACTTTTTGAGGCTAGAAAACGTAGCGAGGTCGGTGAACGTCATCATTATGGAAACCAAAACCAAGCAGTAATCAATTACTCGTACAACATTTATGGAATTTGTTATTTAATTGACAACATCTGTAGTAATCAAAGTGTCAAACATCAATTCAAGAAAATATGATTACCTAGATTCCAGGAAATACTGCTTTATTAATTCTTATAAAAACGTATTTATTCAAATTTCACATCCTTACATTGTAGCACTTCAAAGTTGAAGGTAAAATTCAATTTGCAATGTGTGTTCTCTATTACACAGGTATATTTCCCTTCATCAGATCTCTTGAGACTTGAGATTCTCATCTTCGCTAGCCTAGGGTTACGATCCACTTCCCTCCTTTCCACCCTTGGCAGATTAAGCCACAACATTTGTGATAACAATGTTAGGCCATCTATCGGTAGATTAAAGTCACGCCCATTCCGAATACATTCTTGACCAATGGTAGCACTTGAATTTGGAGGTAAAAACACGTAAGCGTCTAGATTCTACACACTTGGTGAAGCAGGAAACGAAAATATACGTTGACATTCGTGCATTTGTGTAAAAAACATACACAGGAACTTCTATTAGTTGATTAAAACATTCAAATTGTCACTACATATAGTTGTATGTTTAGGGATTTCAAGAAAGACTTGTTGCACAATAAGCACGTGGCAATTGTTTACATACACCTTCTACATTTACACGCGCTTTTGATTGGATGCAGCGAGTTTCGACTGCAACCAATGAAAATCATTACCTTGTGTCTCCGAAATTCTACCTCAATCTGCCAAGGGTGGAGAGGAGGGAAGTGGATCGTAACCCTTGGCTAGCGAAGATGTGAGATTCTAAGCTTCCATTTTCTTATGTTGCACTGAGAATATACATAATTCTTTAAATCTGTAACATATCAAGTATAAAACATTTTTTTCAGACATTTAGTGAACAAACAATTTATGTTCAATTCAACTTATCTCTACTGTGCCAATATCCATAAGGTTAATTATTGAGATATACTATAGATATAATAACATTTGAAGATCCATGATTGCTTTGCATTCACTTTTGTATTTTTTAATTATTTGTTTTGCCTTTAATTTATATTCTTAAACTGAAGGAAATACAGAGAGAAGAAGTATACCTAACAACAACAATATTTTCTTTTACCTGTGTATGAAATTATTGCAAATGGCTGAAAGGATTAATTGGTTCCATCAATCAGCAAAGTTGGAATAATCACAAACAAATTCAGTAACAATGTCAAGTAACTAAACTAAACCTATTTCTTGAGGTAAAATTTTGTATGAAATCCTCATTTCAAGCATTATTTTGGTGTTCTGTCAACACATTATAGAAGGAAAACACGGTAACCATGAAATTTATACCGAATGAGCACAGACGAGATATAAAAAAAATATTACAATTTATTTGATTTCGGCCTAAGTGAACAGTCATTATTTACCAGCTGGGGGGTGGGGGGAGGTTGGGGATTTTTTAGTGAAATGAACAAAACTAGAGGCTCTCAAGAGCCTGTGTCGCTCACCTGACTGTACTTTGGTTTTAGAAATCATGTAAAGATAGATAAAAATCATAACAGATACCCAAATAATGATTGAGGCCAAATTTGGTTTAAAATTGGTCCCCGTTATTTAATAAAATATCCTGGTGGCCATCTTGAACAGCAAATCGGCAACAAAGAAGCAACACTTGGTCAGCACCTCATAAGGAACATTCATGCCATGTTTGGTTTCATTCCATTCAGTGGTACTCTAAAAGAAGACATTTGTATGTATTTCCCATAGGGTCCTATGTTAAACTTAGTCACCCCTGGCGGCCATCTTGGATGATGGATCCGCTGCAATGTAACAACACTTGGTCAGCACGTCATAAGGAACATTCATGCCATGTTTGGTTTCATTCCATTCAGTGGTTCTCTAAAAGAAGACATTTGTATGTAATTCCCAAAGGGTACTATGTTAAACTAAGTCCCCCCCCCCCTGGCGGCCATCTTGGATGATGGACCGACTGTCAAGTAACAACACTTGGTCAGCACCTCATAAGGAACATTCATGCAATGTTTGGTTCCATTCCATTCACTGGTTCTCTAAAAGAAGACATTTGTATGTATTTCCCATAGGGTCCTATGTTAAACTAAGTCCCCCGCTGGCGGCCATCTTGGATGATTGACCGACTGCAAAGTAACAACATTTGGTCCGCACCTCATAAGGAACATTCATGCCATGTTTTGTTTCATTTCATTCAGTGGCTTCGCCTCAGTTGACAATGTTTTCGCTGGGTAACAATCTGCTCTATAACCCTCTCAGCTATGTGTTATTTATATAGTATTTCCCATAGGGTCCTATGTTAAACTAAGTCCCCCGCTGGTGGCCATCTTGGATGATGGATCGGCTACAAAGTAACAACACTTGGTCAGCACCTCATAAGGAACATTCATGCCATGTTTGGTTTCTTTCCATTCACTGGTTCTCTAAAAGAAGACATTTGTATGTATTTCCCATAGGGTCCTATGTTAAACTAAGTCACCCACTGGCGGCCATCTTAGATAATGGATCGACTGCAAAGTAACAACACTTGGTCAGCACCTCATAAGGAACATTCATGCCATGTTTTGTTTCATTCCATTCACTGGTTCTCTAAAAGAAGACATTTGTATGTATTTCCCATAGGGTCCTATGTTAAACTAAGTCCCCCGCTGGCGGCCATCTTGGATGATGGATCGGCTACAAAGTAACAACACTTGGTCAGCACATCATAAGGAACATTCATGCAATGTTTGGTTTTATTCCATTCAGTGGTTCTCTAGAAGAAGTTCAAAATGTAAAAAGTAAACGACGACGACGGACGACGACAGACGACGACGACGGACGACGACAGACGACGACGACGGACGCCAAGTGATGAGAAAAGCTCACTTGGCCCTTTGGGCCAGGTGAGCTAATAAAAATGTACCCCCAAGTCATATCAAATTAAAAATGACCCCACTCCAAAATGTAGTTAATAAAAAACTTTGACCCCCATCTTGTGGTATTATTAATCAATGATTTAAACCATTTGATTTACAGCATTGTTTTCTTGTAAGATGAAAACACGCATTTTTAAACATTTTCACAAGTTTAAGATATAAACACTATAAAAATTACAAACCTATTCTTGTACAACTTCTTCACTACTTTCACTCACATCTTCCATATGATCACTCACTTCTCTGTTACTTTCACTTTCATCTGAATCTCTCTCACTTTCATCTTGAGTATCTCTCTTCAACACTGTCACCCCCCCCCCAAGGGTGACTGGGGAATAGAAATATGGTCACCATTGGTCTTCCTCCGACCGGCGGTAAAACCCTCGCTAAAGTGGGGCGTCCGTTTGGCTGTGCGGGATGTACAAATTCGCAGTCACGTCCGGTCAGAATGGGGACGTTAAATCCGATGCCTCGTGTAAAGAGAGTGCCACGCTCTTTGCACGTTAAGAACCCTTGCAACAACTCTTTGAGGGATCCGTAAGTGACCTGTTGCAAGGCTAAATTTCTGTCCCTATCCAATATACCCTCATTTCCTGTGGCAGTCTAAATTTCTCCGACCTTAATCCCTTAATCTATTACAGAACCTACCTATTGTATTTATTGTTAATTTGTTCTCGTCCTGAATATGCATGAAATATTTGCCACTGGACGTTAAGCAACCAACAATCAATCAATCAATCAACACTGTCACATACATTTTCAAGGATGAGGCACTTGGCTGTGTGTGTGAAAACATTCTTTTCAAATAAAACAAAGAGAGCTTTCGCATATTTTACCTCTATTGTTACAAACTTGATCAATATCAATGTTATTTGTTTCATTCTCAACTTTATTATTACAAAATTCTTGTAATCCATTGATGTTGGAAGTAAATGTAACTTCATCATTTGATACTGTTAAATTAGGACACAATTCTTTCTTTAAAACATTACACTGCTTAAATAGATGTTTTAAATTTCGCTTTATAGCTTTCCTACGGTAGCGTAGTTATCAATCTTATTGTAGTAAGTCTTTAATAGCTTAACCTTTACAGTTTCTAAATTCCATGTAGAATAAAATAAAATGTTACGGCCTTTATTCCCTACCGATATCAGTAACTAAATGCATTTAGTTTCCTCGTTCGTAGGTTATAGTGGTTCTTCAAACATGAACTGTACGTGTTATTAGCATGTTTTCCACACTGTCGGCAAGTAACCGTTTTCCCAGTTCATTTTGATTGTTGATCCTGGCACGAAGTTCATTTTGTTATTCCTTTTTACAGAATCTTTACATTTTACACAACTTTTTACATTGAGAATTATCCTGGATGGTTAGTCATTATATCCTTTTTCCGTAGATTAATCTTTCACCATGTTTGTATGGGCTAGTTTGGTGGCCATACGTTAAGCCGTTTTGCACTTTTCCTTTCATTTTATACAATTATAAACTAAAAATATGTTTAAAAACATACCTTAATGCTTAAGCCGAATCATTAAAGTGACCGATTTAAGGTTACACCTAATAAAATTCTTAGAAAAAAATTGCCAATTCAAGTAAATATCTAATACATTATCATAAAAAGTAGTTGAATCTTGTAAAATATAACACAATTATCCATTGAGAAAGTAGCCATTTTAAGGTTCCACTTATAAAGTTTTCATGGAAAAGTGACCGATTTAAGGTAACATTTAAAACAATTATAAAAAAAAGTGGTCAAATTTACTGTAAATTGAAGTAAAAGTATCTATAAAACAGCGACAGGTTTCGCTGTTACATCTAATACATTTATCTATAAAATATTGTCGATTTAAGGTAACTGTCAATACACTATTTATAAAAAGTGGTTGAATTATGTAAAATGTTTTACAATGATCAATAATGAAAGTGACCGATTTAAGGTAACATCTAATAGAATTATCTGAAAAAGTGACCGATTTCAGGTAACATCTAATAGAATTATCTGAAAAAAAAAATGGCAAATTTAAGGAAATATCTAATACATTTTCTTAAATAAGTGGTTGAATGTTATTAAATAGAATACAATTCTCAAAAAAGACAATGACCAATTTAAGATTACATCTCATGAAGCTATCTAGAATAAATGACCGATTAAAGGTAACATCTAGTACAGCTAACAAAAAAGTGGTAAAATTTACTGCAACATGTAGCAAAATTGTCAACAAAGCAGTGGCAAGTTTTGCTGGTAAATTTGATACAATTATGTATAAAATTTGGTCGATTTAAGGTTACATCTAATACAATTATCACAAAAGTGGTTGAATCTGGCTAAATGTTATACAATTATCAATAACGAAAGAGACCGATTTAAGGTTATATCTAATAAAAGTATCTGAAAAATGGCCAATTTAAGAAACTTTCTAATAAATTATCTTAAAAAGTGGTTTAATCTTGTAAAATATTATACAATTATTATTAAAGACAGCGACCGATTTAAAGTTACACTTATAAAAAAAATTGTAGCCTATTTAAGGTTGCATCTAATCTAATTCAATTATATAAAAGGACAAATTTACTGTAAAATGTGGTAAAATTGTCAATGAAGTTGTGGCAGGTTTGATGTTACATCTGATACAATTCTCTTTAGAATATAACTAATTTTAGGTTACATCTTATACAATTATCAAAAAAGTGGTTACAATTTACTTAAAAATGTTGTTAAATTCTCAATAAAGCTGTGGTTGGTTCAAAGTTATTTTACTTAAACTTTCTATCAAAATTGGTTGAATTCATTGTAAAATTAAGTTAAATAATGAATAGAGCAAAAACACCCACGTAAGGCTACATCTAATACAATTATCTATACACAGTAGTTGAATAAAATTATCAAATAGAAAAAGTGGCCAATTTAAGGTAATAAAGTTATCTGAAATAAATGAATGATTTAAGATAACATCTAATACAATTTTCAAAAAAGTGGTCAAATTTACTGTAAAATGAAGTAAAATTATCAATAAAGTAGCGGCAAGTTTTGCTGTTACATCAAATACAATTATCTATAAAATATCGTCGGTTTAAGTAACATTTAATACATCATATATATAAATATGTTGAATCTTGTAAAATGTTATACAATTATCAATAAAGAAAGGGACCGATTTAACAAATTATCTATAAAAAGTGGTTGAATCTTGTAAAGTAAAATTTAATTAACAATACAGAAAGTTGCCGATTTAATATGTCATCTGAAACAATTATCTTTAAAAATGGTCGATTTTAATTCACATCTAATACATTATCTTAAAAACTTGTTTAATCTTGTAAAATATAATACAATTATCCATAGAGAGAGTTGCTGATTTAAGGTTACATCTAATAAAGTTATTCTGGAAAAGTGACCGAATTAAGGTAACATCTGATACAATTATCAAAAAGGTGGTAAAATTTACTATAAAATGTAGCAAAATTATCAATAAAGCTGTAGTTGGCTCAATATTACATCTACTACAACTATCTATAAAAAAAATGGTTGAATTCATTCCAAAATATGGTAAAGTAATCAATAAAGAAAAATACCGATTAAAGTTTTAGAAATTATCTATAAAAAGTGGTTGAATCTTGTCTTTTACTTTAATTGCAAGTTTACGTAACCGGACTCCAGCTAGATTTCGGTTAGGATGAATTCCGTCTTTGTATAAGGTGAAATTGTATTGATTACGAGGTCGATAGATTGCGTTCGATGAAGTTTTGTATTTTGAGTGGCTTTAATCGAAATTGAAGTTCGGTGCACCTGTGCCTAAAGACGTATTTATAGTACGGATGTGTTCATTAAGTATGTGCACCTGTTCGATAAGTGCGTCATCTTTACTGAGTAATTCGTTCAGGCTTTTATGACCAGCTTGTTTATTTCAGTCATATATGGAATATACCAGAGTTTCCAAAAATGTTAATTTACATCCAGTATATTCAGTGAATAATGAACAGATGTTGTTACTACAGATGTTGCTGAAGTGTTAATTTGCAACTTAATTTTGAAATTTTGAAATTCATTCCACTATATGACAGATAGCATGTCTCTCTTCTGTTTCAAGTTCTGATATTTTGTCTTGTTTGGCTCTAATTTCAGTTTTTAAATTTTGAATTTCAGATGTTCATCTTGAATTTGTTCAGAAACTGAGCAATCACACTTTTTGGCTAACCGACACACCTTTACCAAGAGCCTACGTTTATCTTTAGTTAAATTTTTAATGTTTTGAACATTTTCTTGGGATATGAACCTTAAATTATCAGTTTCCATAGCCTGTTCATCAATTTCATTTTTCTTTTCAACTACTTCATCCTCTAATTTTGATATTTTTTTTTTATCCCTCCTATTAATTTTTCTACTGAATTTTTTGGCCCTAATGTAGCAAATTTAACCTTCATTTCATCTAATTGCTGTAAAGACTCATCTAGCTGATTTGATATACTTTCAAATTTTTTGCCCCATGATCTATTTTCTTTTTGAATGCTTTTAATTGTGTTACATTTTTCCCCTGCAATACTTAATAGTTTTAACAAAAAACACTGGACACTTTTAATTTGCAAAACACTCATTTGCAAATCCGCCGCCGCCTCTCCTTAGAGCTACAGTGTCATGTATAGAACCAAAATGTGCGGAATTACATGGGATTCAATAAATGCATACCTTTTTTTATGTAATCATTAAATATATCTTGCAATTTGATAAAGAAAAACATGGGATTTTCAATATCCCATGGGATATGCAAAATCCCATGGGATTTGCCATTATCCCATGGGATTTTGGTTAAATCCCATAGGATTTTTTTGGGTCCCATGGGATAATTGTAGTCCCATGGGATATTTGTTGTCCCATGGGACAAAAAAAATCCCATGGGACCATATTTATCCCATGGGATTTTTTTAAAATCCCATGGGATAAATATGGTTCTTTTTATAAAGTTTAAAATCCCATGGGATGATTGATTTCCTTTAAACATCAATGAAATTAAGTACAGTGTTTTTTTGTGTGTTTCAGTTATCAATCTCTTAGTATTGATTCTATGGTTGATGATTCTTCGTAGCTGGATATATTTTTTTCCTTGGATATTGTAATGCAATATATTGTTCTATAACTGTTTCAAACTAAATATTTAAATAACAAAGCAGACGATATATGTATCAATATATGTTTATTCTGGAATTTATTAATACTTTTTTAAAACACAATTCTTTACAACATTTAAAATCAATAAAAATATCTATAAATATGATCAACAGTCTTAAACTCTAATATAAATAGATATTTTGTTTCTTCATATTGATTTTAAAAAATTCAAGGTACCAATCAAAAAGAAGGAATTGATAAGCTTAAAATAAACCCATTTTGTGGATTTTATAAAATTGTATACTTTTGAAGCCAGTCAGTTTGCATCAAACTGCATGTATTAACTATTGCTGAAAAAACAAGTTTTAACCTAAAATAATTACTTTGAATAAACTATCTATAAAGACACAAATATCCATTGATACACATTTAGTTGGTTGTAATAGAAACACAAGTATATTACACAATCACAACCATTTAATTTAATCATGACCATTACACTTTTAATTTAGTTTCATAATTAAAAATATATCATACAAATAGCTTGCATTTTATCATTTATTATTGTTATTTACATGTTTTTCTTTACTGATAGTATTTACACAGGACTAATAATATATGAATTTGTTATATATACAAAAACACATATGATAATGAAAAGGTAAGTATATGAATAATACAATATAACAAGAACAATCCTGAAAGTTTAACGAAACAAATGAAATAGTACGAGTATGAATATATACTGTAACCCTTATCCATATATTATAAATCTTAATTCTTTACATTATATTAAAGAAAATGAACTTAAGGATGTACTTAAGTTTATGAATTTGTGTAGGATGTTCGGACTCCTTTGTTTTTTCCCCTAGGATACATGGTAAAATAATTTGCCCCATAACACCCATTTTCTTTTCATATAAGACTTAAATAGCTCATAAAATGTCATGTACCAACATTTAAGAAGATTCTTTATTTTTTCTTTCAATTTGAGACCCAAATAGTATATGTATATATGCAAATATAAGGTAAAAGTCAGAGTCAGCATTTTCCCTCCATTTCTTAAAAATGAAATATCTCGAAAAGGACCTCAATAACCTATCAATATTTTTAGCTTATTTTGCTAACCAATGCTCTCTCGACTTATAGTATCAATTTTAAACTCTGGATTTTTTTAATTTCACCTAAGTACATCTCTAAGAAACATAGAATATATCAGTTATAATAATAGAAATTATATTCAGTCATGGGTGACATTACTCAACGTCTTTTCTTTACGAGGCGAATCACTGATTTCTTCTGGCATTTTTTTAAATGTTTGTCAATGACATCTGTTATATTGGATTCCAAAGTTGGTGTCTGCTTCCTTGGATTTTTATACTTTTGGAAATTGGTTGGAAGAGGCACATTAGGTCGGGCTTTTCTTTGGCTGAATGTTTCAAGATATTCTTTCCACCAATCAAGATGTTGCTGCATAAACCTTAAATGAGAAACAAGGAGTTAAGAACTGGTATTTGGTAAATAAATATTTTCAAGTGAGTTTATCATCGAAAACATAAACAATTTCTGAAATACTGAATAATATTGTCAATGACAGATCAAACACAATTAACTAAGACCTAAATTAATATTTTAATTTCACTGGAGATATATGACATCATTGCATCTTTCCTTAAATTAGATAAATATTCAACAAGTGATACTTATACTTCTTTGGCAAAGCACAGCAATAAAAGTGATAATAAATGATTTAGTACACCTAACAATAGACAATAAAAGTAAACTGTGCACATAAACATTAATAAACTTAATTCTCTTATGGTTGACCTGAAGAAGTATTTGAAGAGCTATTTATTTCTCATATCATACTGCACAGAATGTGATATGAGAAAGTGTTTCAAACAATCTGTAAATTTGATTGTTGTTTAATATTCAAGTGATTATTAATTAGGTCAAATCATGAAATTCTAAGATTAAAACAATGTACATCAGGATGTCTATCTCTTAATTACTATGACATTTTCTTCTGTAATGTGTAACCTTATATCCAAGTAAGGTGACAATCCCATGTGTTGTATTTCTTTAAGAACCCTGAAACCTCTTCTCTACATAAATTTCAGTCTATTTTTAGTAATAATGACCTCGACATTTGAAGTGTTAACCTCAAAATACATAGAATTCCTCTATTATATCAGGTGTGAGCATATAACCAAGTATGGCTGTTATCAGATAGAGAGTATTTGAAGCAAGTATCCAGAATCGAAAGTGACTGACAAACAGATGGGTCAAATACTATAAACCCCCAATTATTTTGTAGTGTGGGAAATTGGATGGCATATCAACACTTCTTATTCGTATTCTGATTCGTAAAGCCTGGACAATATAAAACCAATGCGAAGTGCATGAACTCTATTAATAATCTATCTTTAAAATTTTATTCTACGCTAGTACTATCCTGAATTTATTTCACAAATACTGAAAACCTCTTTTTCACCTGTAGTGATAAAAGGGTTGCGTTATTTTTTATTTTGTAATATTTATTGACCAATTTATTATTTTGTATACTATATGATGTTGCTCTTGTTGCACACAATGGTGCCCGAGTGTATTAATAAACTTGTGAATATCTTATTTAATTAAAATGATAATCATACTCGTCAAAGGCTTGTTTCTTATTCTATTGAAATTAAACAAGTTGCTGATATCAAGTAATATTCAATATTCCCTTAATTTATAAAATATCAACAGAACATGGAACTATACTGAAAATTTAATGTTACATACCTTCCAGTCGACATCCACTTCTCAAGATCTTCACTCATGTTTGTCACGACTGAGCTAAACTTTGGGGGTATGCCTTCCACTATTGATGGGACTTCCAGGTCGGGTATGGCACCTGTCACATCCAGTTCTCTGTATGGCTCAGAGTGCAGTGGCCAGTTCTTAAATTTCAAACTCACTTTGTCATCGGCCTTGCTAAATACAAAATGATGAATATCTTTAAAGTCACAAAGTGAGTAATCAGATGTTGACAATTTTCTAAAGTCCCAAAGGCTGGTGATATGTTCAATATATGGCATAGGTTTGATCGACGTTGATATGAGCTGGTGTAGGTCAGGAAGTGTGACAGCTGCTTGCTGGTGGCATTTAACTGAAATCCTGGAGAAAAACTGGTCGACATCCTCATGGGTGTGACCTACCATCAGGAAACTGAGTTTGATCTAAAAAATAAACCAAAGAATAAAATCAAGAATACATTTACACAGGGCAGCTTGCTTTTTCATAGTGATTGTTCATTTATCATAAATCTGGGACGAAACTCAGTATTTTGGCAAACAATTTCTAAATATAGCATCAATATAAACATCGGTACAAAATTTATGTTGATCATAATACAAGTTCAGGGTAAGCTACCTTAACAAAATAACTTATAAACATATAAATATACTGGTTTCACACTGTAGTTTCAATGTCCTGTGAGTTTGAAAATGTTAATATGTCAATGTCAAGATTTACTAGTACTTGTTTAGAAATAAACGAAATAGTGCATTCCAGAAACTAAATAGACATGCAGTAATAATGTAGTTTATTTCTTCTTTATTAGAGAGGGTTAATATTGTATTTTATTTATTTTCAAACACCATCCGGTATGGAGTCTACATAAGTAATCGTTTATTTCTAATGTTATATATCTTAAAAATAAACAGCTGCGCCATGAGCACATGATACGCGGGTCACATATTTTAAGAATAAAGATCAATAACTTCTCAATGTCATATCAGAAATTTGTGAAAAACTAAAGGGAGGTTTTCTTAATTGAAAAAAAAACAGTCACCAAAGTTTAAATGAAAACTGATCAAAGCATTTTAAAGGTATTGTCTGAAAACTGGAAAAATGCCCCTTTTTATGAATAAAATCCAAGAACTCGGAAGTGTCAAATCTAAAATTTATAAAAATTGAAAGGGAGCTTACATCAATAGATATAAAAAATTCTCCAAAGTTTCATGAGAACTGCTGAAGTATTTTTGAGTAATGGTCCGAAAACTAGAGAATCCCTCTTTTTTTAATGAATAAAACCATATAACTCCGAAACATAAAATCTAAAATTTATAAAAAATGAAAGGAAGCTCACGTCAATAGATATGAACAATTCACCAAAGTTTTATGCAAATTGGTTGAAGCGCTTTTTTAGTTAATGTCCAACATGTTGACGACGGACGGACAGATGGACAACAGTTTACCATAATACGTCCCGTAAACGGGAGTTTAATTACTGTATTATTCATATTATATATATATATATATATATATATCTATGTATATGTATATGTAAATGTTCTTTGAATGTCATATTTTTTTCATTAAAAAAATGCATTTTTCATCTATGTTCCATTTTAGCCATAGTGGCTATGTTTCTTTATGTACAAGGAAATAAAATACAAAATTTATGCTAGATACTCTCAAACTCATTCAGCACAAGTTTGGCTGAAATTGATTCAGCAGTTTCAAAGGAGAAGATTTTTTAAAGTAAGCAAACTAGATGAACAAACTGTGAATAAAGTGTTAACACAGAGATATGTCTCGCCTATTTGTTATTTTGATAATGCAAATGTTGAAATTAAAATAGCAATACTTTTACATGTAAGTTATGAAAATATTCAAAGTCAATGAACCATGACTGAAGGTACAGGGCTAAACAATCTCCATGGAAATGAGATGTGCCAATGCTAATACAACTGCAAACCAAATACCATTGACTTTTCATAAGTCGTTCCCTTTAAACAAACCTAAACACAAACATTAACTTGTAAACTATGTAAAAGTTTCAAAGTCAATGAACCATAATTAGGGGGTGGGGTTATTTAATCTCCATGGAAATGAAACTTGCAAATGCCAATACATTTGCATACCGAATATCATTGACTTAACATTAGTGGTTCATCTTAAACTGACCTAATCACAAACCAATACATGTAAACTAAGCAAAAGTTTCAAAGTCAATAGAACATGACTGAGGGGTAACGACCAAATATTCTCCATGGAAATGAGATGTGCTAATGCTTATACAACTGCATACCAATTATCTTTGACCTACCACTAACAGTTACCCTTAAACTGACCTAATCACAAACTAATACATGAAAACTAATCAAAAGTTTCAAAGTCAATAGACCATGAATGAGGGGGCAAGGCCAAATAATCTCCATGGAAATGAGATATGCCAATGCTTATACAACTGCATACCAAATATCATTGACCTACCACTAGTGGTTCCCCATAAACTGACCTAATCACAAACTAATACATGTAAACTAAGCAACGTTTCAAAGTCAATAGACCTTGACTGAGGGGGCAGGGCTAAATAATCTCCATGGTAATGAGATGTGCTAATGTTAATACAACTGCATACCAAATATCATTGACCTTCTACTAGTGGTTTTCCTTAAACTGACCTAATCACAAACTAATACATGTAAACTAAGCAAAGTTTCAAAGTCAATAGACCTTGACTGAGGGGGCGGGGCCAAATAATCTCCATGGTAATGAGATGTGCCAATGCTAATACAACTGCATACGAATTATCATTGACCTACCACTAGTGGTTCACCATGAACTAGACCTAATCACAAACTAATACATTGTTGACGCCGTCGCCGCCGCCGGAAACAGCATACCTATGTCTCGCTCTTTGACTCCGTCAACCTAATTTGGCTGATATTTTCAGGGCAGGTAGACCTTGACATAATAAATACTAAAACTTCTTGTCTGATTGTTCTAAATGCCAATGTTTTATTTTTAGCCATTACGGCTATGTTTTCTGAGGACACAGAAAATAAAACACAAACTTTATTCTAGATAACCAGGCAGACGGCAATGAACGCCAAGTGATGGCAAAAGCTCACGTTTCCTTTGGAAATATACATTTACTTAAACAGAATACTGTAAAAAAAAAAATTATGCAAACATTATCCAATACCTTTTTAACTATTTCAGCTTTCACTAGCATGGCTAAGAACATCAATACATAGTTATTTTTGTTGTCTTTCGCAGCATTGTCAGCTTGAAGATATAATGTTGGTGGCAAGCTACCTCCATTGTTCTGCAAGATAAAAAAAATAGTTATCATATTCTTAAATTTGAAAAATAATCCAGATAAAGACAGCAACACAAAGGAAAATATAAAACACATATATGCAAACAGTGTTATTTTCCTATCAAAAAAAACAGGATAAAACAAGGGAAGTAACCCAAAATTTATTTTAAAAGTTTTTAAATACACAAAGGTTTTTATGACACAACAGCATTTAGCCCGAGGTAAAAATCGTTGATTACTAGTATGTTTGACACCAAAGCTGTCAAGTGAAGTCATATAACAGTACAAGTTCTTTGATTTACAGATAACATTTACCTTCTTCTGTAACACAAAAACTTAATTAAGGTTGACATTGATGGTACGGTAATTATAGAAAGAGACTGACACTTTTTTAGAAGTTAAATTTTTGAAAAAAAACCGGAAGATTTGAATGTTTAAAGGGAGGGACAGAAGAGGGCTTCAAAAATTGGAAGATTTTGATTCCCGCCTCAAGAATCACATGTATGGAATATTGAAATAGAATATCATACCAGGTTTTGTTTAAAACGGTTCACTTTTCTTTGAAAAGAGTAAAGATAGATATTCAAGCAGTCCTATTAACTCCTAGTTTTTGGCTGATGAACAAAACAGACAATCAAAAAGATGTAAATATTACCTTTGCCACATCATCAAGAACAGTCATCAAACAATTAAGAGTAATATTGCAATTGGAAGCAAATTGGTCTGTCCATGTAAATGCATAAGACTTCTGTAGACCGTGACATAAAACACCAGTTACATGATGGTGCAACTTAGTCAGACTGTTGTCTGCCTGCAAAAAGAAATAAACATTTAGATTATTTTCACACTTGGTTTTTCTCATTGGCACTTTCATTACAATCTAACAAGTTGGTGGTCTTTTTATAATTTACTCATAAGTATCTGTTATACTTCTGTGTGCTTTTAATATATTAATCTCCTGGTACCAGCAGATTAAATATATAACAAGAACTGTCAGAATGACACTTAACCAGATTTCTTTTGTGTAACACAATTTTTCCAATCTATAAAGGACCATAATACCCTTGAAAGTGAAAATTATCATTTTCAAACTTGACCTCTGTTTTGTCACAGTAACAACATAATAAATCGGAAAAGCTATATCTAAATGTTTCATTAGTTATTGTAGGTAATTGACTGGAGCCACCTTTATTAATCTTTCAAAGACCACAACTCATGATCAGTAAAAAAGAAAATCTCCAATATCAAAATTGTCCTTTAATTTTTTACATCAGAAACTAATAATTAAAATTTCAAAAGCTTGAGATGCCAGCCTGTCCTGCACTACAGACAACCCCAAATCATTAACTGGAATTTTTAAGTTGGAAATTGTGTTTCAAATCTTCTTATTCAATGGCCAATCAAGGGGAGGTCCTATGAGTGGACCCCCCCCCCCCCCCTTTTTTTTTAAATCAATGCTTTTGAATGGGGATATATGGTTGGAATCTTTTAAAAATAGCTGGATCCGTCCCTTTTTTTTAATCAATTTTCTAAAAGTAAAAATTGAACTGGTCCTCAAATGACAGGGTTGCGAGGAATGACAATTCCTTTCACAAACATTTTAACTAAGAAATGTAAAAAAAGAAAAATCTTTCAACAACTGACTTAATATTAATAATATTGATGTTTTTCACAATTTCAAACAAAATAACTTACCTTCGAAACAAATGGAAACCTAGGCAAATTGGTCTTAGACTGGTCCATGTTATCTATAATGAGTGATAGATATTGCTGGGGATTTTCTTGGGCCTTTGTTCTGTGCTTATAATACTTCTCTCTAGCAATTCTGAAAATTTATAAATATGTTTTATTTTCAAGGGTATGTCAAGGACCATCTTGTCCTTTCTAAAAAAGTTCATCTGCAGATACTAAGACCTTGTTGATAAATATTCTGTATCAAATTCACAAAAAATACACGACAGTATTGGAGTATAGATTCAAGATACTGACGTTTATCATCTTAATAACGTGTTATAGTGTTCTTTTATTTGCCTTAGTAAATTATCACCTTTACTGTTTAGTCTATTTTTAGTAGTATCCATTTTACCTGGCCTCTGTACCTATACATCCCAGCATTGTATTATTGTGCTATGGTAAATTTTTATATTCTTGTCTTTTGTTTTTGCTAATGTGCTTTGTCTTTATGCCTTTTTGTATTTCTTTGTTGGTGTATTTGTTTGATTATAAAGTGATTTTGACTATAGGAGCACAATGTTTGCTGCTGTACCACTATTTTTGTCATTTTTCCAATTGTGTCTATGTTTTCTGCACAAATCGTTGTCAATATAAGGGAATTTCTGTGTGAATGTTGTACAAGTGAGAGGTTAAGCTAGCTATAAAACCCACATGTTTGTACCAAGTCAGGAATGTGACAGTTGTTATCCATTTGTTTGATGTGTTTGAGCTTTTGATTTGCCTTTTGATAATGGACTTTCCGTTTTGAATTTTCTTCAGAGTTCTGTTTTATTGTTACTTTTTATACATGAATAGTCATTGGAAATCAAATTCTGATCCGAGCGAAAGGAAAATTTTTTCTTATTCATTATTTCAAAATATCATGTGTCTCAGAATTATTACAGCTACTATGAAGATTTTTTCAGTTGTAAGACCAGGGGTCAATTAAATGAGATATCTTTTGGTTTAATCATTTAAATAAAGGTTTATCCAGAAATATTTCTTCAGATTCCAAAATATCATAATATATATTTTCTCATCCTATCACTATTAAAAAAATGACTCTGAATAGTAGGGGCAAGTATGGACACAATATTCAAGCTTGATACAGCTTTGAATTCCGAAAGTGATTAAATATTTCCCACATCATAGATTTCTGACAAAGAATAAATTTGAACAGAGTTTCAACAAAGTTTAATTTAGTCCTGGACCCTTTGGGATAATTGGAAGTCTTATTTCTTTTAAATAATATTACCTCTGTAACGTCAGGTGTGCTTTTCTCCTGACCTCAAGCTTCTTGAACTCATCTTGACTAAGCTTCTTTAGAAAAGCCTCTTTGAAAACAGCACATTCTGTGCACTGTGTCATCTTCTGATGCTAAAATAATAAATTTGATTATTGAAACACGTTATTAATCAGAACCAATTAAGAATGTATTTGATTTTAGAGTATAAGATTTCTTATTTCTTATGAGGCAGGAATCCTGCTATCTGATTGGTTGATTGTGAGGATGTATTATAACATTCTGCCCTAATTGAGGCAGGGATAAATATTATAATAAATACTTAATTTAAGACCCATTGGTGGCCTTCGGCTGTTGTCTGCTCTTTAATGGGGTTGTGGTCTGTAGCACATTCCCCATTTCCATTCTCAATTTTATTAATTGTGTGCAGACATTAGATTAATACATTTAAATGGATTTCTACAATTATAAATAATGATCATTTTTGTTAAACAAAACATAAGCAGATTATTTTGTTTCAATGCTTTGTTTTGGTAAAGAACGAGTCCAGTAAAAGGGAGGTTATTACTGTATTTAAATTTGCTATGACATTTAAGAAATAGATTTGTTATCTTGGTGAGATCAGGGGTGTATGGAATTTTACACAGGTGTTGGAAATCGGTGCACACTCCTGCTGCTCCTGAGGGTGTATGGATTTCTCTGTGGGTATAAAATTCTGTACACCTCTGATCACCCCAAGATATCTTATAATATCACAACTGATATACCTTCCTAACTTTGACATTTGGGAACTCCATTCTCCATATCTGTAGGAACCTTGTCCTCTTTACTGCTTTAAGTTTATTTGTAATACAGTGCAGGCTGTAGTCTTTATACACCAATTTCTTTGTTAAACATGAAGGCAGATGAATCTCTGGAACATCTGGCTGGTCATCACCAAAATGCTTAGCATACTGTTCCAAGTACTGTTTTGCTATGATGTGGGCTTCAGTCGTATACTTCATTCCGCTCCTTCCATCAGGCAATGATACTTTTTTCACACCAGTGTTTAGTTTCTTGCGGATGTACTGATATCTACAAAAGAGATTATTTTGTCAAAATTTTCTCAAAATCATAGGTCGAGTTGTCATCATTTTGTAATTCTCAAACTTGGATCATTTTGTTGAACATGTTACTTCTTTTAATATGCCTTTACATTCCAAATTTAATTAACTGCATTAAACATTCAAGAAAAAGTGTGGAAAACAATAATTTCAACTGATTTACTTGGTCCAAGGTCCATAACAACTCATAATCATGCCAAATCTCGTCGTTAATAAGAAACTTATGATTAACAAGCATTCTGAGAGTATTGCATGGCAATACATAGTCCCCTACTGGTTAAAAATTAATTATACTGGAACAAACTGCTAGCTTGATCTATAACATGTCATGGTGTAAGCTATATAACAAATATCAAGTTAATATCTTCAAGAGGTCAAAAAAAGTGTGGAAAACTGATTATTTAAGTGAATTTTTTAATGGACCATAACTCTGCAAAAAATCATCAGATGGGAACAAAATTCAAATTTGATATATAACTCGTCCTGATAAAACAATATACCAAATATCAAATCTTTAAGCAAGAAGAAAACAAGAGGCTCTCAAGAGCCTGTGTCGCTCACCTGTAATTACTGTTGTTTTTGGAATCATGATAATAAGGTTAATATCATAATTAATCGTATTAGATACCATAGATTATTAGATACTATGATCAAATTCAAGATAATAACTAAAAACTGCAAAATTTCCTAAAAATTACTAATTTAGGGGCAGCAACCCAAGAACAGGTTGTCTGAAAATTTCAGGGCAGAGAATTCGAAACCTATGTTGGTTTGTTATAACCTAAACTTGAGAACCATGGTCCTTTCTATTAAACAAAGTTTTGATATTTTTTTAAATACGATTTACAAATTGACCTGTCTAACTGATTAACATGTACCTTCTATATTTGACTCCATGAATAAGCCTCCAAGCTGAATCACAGATTGTACTGCCATGTAGGATAAATGTTGGTCTCTGAATTGTCTCTTTATGTGCATCTCTATGCCTAAAAAGAAGAAAGGGTACGTCGTGTTATAAATTTATTTATCAAGTTATAAAAGAAGAAAATATTGTTAACCCTTTTTAATTTTAAAGTAAGAAAATCATTTCAACAATTCAGAAATCTATTATCATTGAAATCAAAATCAACATTAAAAAAAAACTGCATTAAATTCTTTTGATACTTTACATAATCCAATACAGATTTCGTCAAGATATGAAACCAGATCTTGTGTCAAAAGGGCAATCACATTTTGCTCTACTTTGAATTACATAATGATTACTGTGGCTTAAATAATGTATGTGATGTCATGATAAGTATACACTATGCATGCTATGCATGATTAATTCTAAGTATCAAACAATGATAAGGTGTCACAGACAGACCCAAAAATGCTTACATGTAACAAGCTGCTGACCAAGTCCTAAAGGGGCACTAGCTGTCAATTTATTGTTTACTGGTTCAAATCAAATTCATGTTTATTTATAACATTCTAAAATGTCTATCTAAATTACAAAAAGTCCTAATGACATTATTAACAATGCATAACGTTTCTTTAAAATGTACAATTTCATGTTTTTTTTAAACTATAGACGCCATCTATTTAACCATCAGGGTTGTCACTTTGAAGAATTCCAATGGTCATATAGCCCAATTTAAACATAAAAATAAATGAAAAATAGATATAAGAATATGTACAATCGTCATCATCGTGTATATAACCCTACGTTTAGGTCTGTTTGATTGCATGTCATATATTTAAACAAGAAAGTGTACACAACACATCCTCATTTTTATGGAAATGTTGTTTACTGTGCCAGGAAATTTAGAAAAGATCCTGTTAAACGTATCGATCCTTTAAATAAACTTATTCTTAAAGGTTACCAATTCAACACTAATTAATTCATTGAATATTGTTTTATTGGTACTGTATAGCGGGTAATTTTCGCAGGGTGTAAATTTTCGCTTATTTTCACGAAAAGAACAAATTCGCCAAAATAAATTCCGCCAATTTAAAAGTGCACATGCAAAGGTATTGATATAAGTTTTGAATCCGCCAAAATAAAACCCACCAAAATATTTGGTATACCTTATTCAATGAAAATCGTGAAATTTTACACCTGTGAAAATAACCCGCAATACGGTATTAATGTTGATTTTGTTACCAGTAAATTAAAAGCAAACTAAATATCATTGTTATATACATATACAAGGTCATGTTTTTCTCAGACTGTTTATGATGTCTTTACACTAAATCCATTGGATGTTGGATGTGTATTGATTGATAATTTAGCCTTAGATGCATGATTTTTTTTTTATTGGTTAGTGGCTTTGAACTAGCTGTCAGTAACTGCGAGTACTCTCAGATCAGTACTTAGTGTCTTTTTGTTGTTTGGATATACCAGTACCCGGCCACGTCCACTCTAGGTTTTTGTTAGATGTATTTCTATTTGTATCCATCTGATGAGTTAAGCCTTTTTCAACCAATTTTTAAAGTTCGTTCTTATGTTGTACTGTTACACCACTGTCCCAGGTTAGGGGAAGGGTTGGGATCCAGCTAACATGTTTAACCCCGCCACATTCTGTATGAATATGCCTGTCCAAAGTCATAGCCTGTAAATTAGTGATTGTCGTTTGTTGATGCGTTACATATTTGTTTTTTCGTTCCTTTTTTTATACATAAATTAGGCTGTTAGTTTTCATGTTTAAATTGTTTTACATTTGTGATTTCGGGGCCTTTTATAGCCGACTATGCAATATGGGCTTTGCTTATTGTTAAAGGCCATACAGTGACCTATAGTTGTTAATTTCTTTTTCATTTGGTCTCTTGTGAAGAGTTGTCTCATTGGCAATCATACCACATCTTCTTTTTTATATATACAGTACACAGATGCCCCTGACTAGCACTCTTATTTTCCATGTTTAGTGAACCAGGAAATTGTGGTGAAAACCCTAACTTGAAATACAATGGGTTACATAAATGTATATCTGAGTACTTACATTAAACTTGCAGCTATAAAGGAAGTTTGCTCTGTTTGTGTCTTTGAATAAAAGTCTATTCTGCATTTCTGTATAACTTTTACATTTGTTTCTTCAAGGCATTCTGATGAACAGCATAATTTGGGAAGGTTAATTATAGTTTGCAGATTAGTCTCAGTTTCTTTTAAAACACTTGTTCTGCGCTTTGGCTTTTCAACTCTATCTAAAATAAAAATAAAAAGTTACAACCTCAAATACAACTTATAGCTTATATATTATGGGCACTTGCGTTTTAATCTAAGAAGTTTATTGTGTCATGGATCTGACTTGTTTGCTCATTGTAAACTGTCTAATGTTTTTTATTGTTGTTGTGTCTATCTGATGAGTTAAGCCTTCTTCAGTTATTTTTTTATAATCTATATTTATAAGTTACCTTATCTAAAAGTGGTAAGACTGGATTCCGAGAACAGTATGCATTTTATCTATTAAAAATTATCTGACAAAGTACCAGTTTTAAATTATCGATTGCAAGTAAACATGTCAAATTAATATTTGTTTTTATCTTCTTTTATTGTTTTTTTGTTTATGACTTTGGTCGTCAAAATTGGATTTAATTCATTTTCTACAGAATTATTTAACTTCTCCTTCAAGACAAGCTTGATATGGCTTTTAATTGTCCGTTCTTTTTTCATTTGATACCGGACAATCGGACAAGCCTTATTGTCGGGCCCTGGGATGGAGAGTTGTTTCATTGGTACTAATACTACATCTTCTTCATGTTCTTATTTTTATATAGAACAAAAAAAGCTTGAAAAATGTATTGTTTAAAAGTTTAAAAGTCTAAATATAATTTCTACAAAACTTGTGCCTATACTGAATTACTCTTGACAGTGTTTTAACTGAGTATCTGTTTTTGTGATCATGCTTCAAAATAAGTTAAAATCATATGAAACTTCAAATTAACAAGAATGTGTCCATAGTACACGGATGCCCCAATCGCACTAAAACTTTCTATGTTCAGTGGACAGTGAAATTGTGGTCAAAACTCTTATTTGGCATTACAATTAGAAAGATCATATCATAAGGAACATTTGTACTAAGTTTCAAGTTGATAGGACTTCAACTTCATCAAAAACTACCTTGACCAAAAGCTTTAACCTGAACATGCTGAAGAGGGACAGACGGACAGACGAACAGACAAACAGACCAGAAAGCATAATGCCCATAAAAAACAAGAGTGCACACGCTGAAATGTCTCACCTTCTTTACTAACCATTGATTTTATGTTGATAGTCCTAAATATAAAGCTTTACTACAAGTAACACATAAACTTAACATGATCCAAGAAAAGGTTAGATAAACCAAACGAGAAATACATGTACACCTTACAATCATTCAATAAACCAAACATAGTTGACCTATTGCTTATAGTTTCTAAGAAACAGTCTTAAACAAGAAAACTTAACATTGACCAATGAACCATGAAAATGAGGTCAAGGTCAGATGAACCTTGCCAGACAGACATGTACACCTTACAATCAATTTATGCATTAAATATAGTTGACCTATTGCTTATAGTATCTAAGAAACAAACTTAACCATGAAAACTTAACATTGACCAATGAACCATGAAAATGAGGTCAAGGTCAGATGATACTTGCCAGACAGACATATACACCTTACAATCCTTCCATACAACAAATATAGTTGATCTATTGCTTATAGTTGAAGAAAAACAGACCAAAACACAAAAACTTAACACTGAGAAATGAATTGTGAAAATGAGGTTAAGGTCAAATGAAAATGTACATCATAAAATATTTCCATACACCAAATATAGTTGACCTATTGCATATAGTATTAGAAAAAAAGACCAAAACTCAAAAACTTTACTTTGACCACTGAACCATGAAAATGAGGTCAAGGTCAGATGACACCTACCAGTTGGACATGTACACCTTACAATCATTCCATATACCAAATATAGTAGACCTACTGCTTATAGTATCTGATATATGGACTTGACCACGAAAACTTAACCTTGTTCACTGATCCATGAAATGAGGTCGAGGTCAAATGAAAATTGTCTGACGGGCATGTGGACCTTGCAAGGTACGCACATACTAAATATAGTTATTCTATTACTCATAATAAGAAAGAAATTAACATTACAAAAAAGTTGACTTTTTTTTCAAGTAGTCACTGAACCATGAAAATGAGGCCAAGGACAATGGACGTATGACAGACGGAAACTTCGTAACATAAGGCATCTATATACAAAGTATGAAGCATCCAGGTCTTCTAGCTTCTAAAATATAAAGCTTTTAAGAAGTTGGCTAACGCCGCCGCCACATGATCACTATCCCTATGTCGAGCTGTCTGCGACAAAAGTCGCAGGCTCGACAAAAATGAGGCAAATGTTTTTTTATAATTAAATGGCTAGTTTTTATTATAAAACTTATGTACATATACTTTTTTCATTAATTTGTCATAAATTTAAATCAATCAATAAAGTATTCCTATATATATATATGTCATGTACAAATTGCAATTTTGTACATGTTATAGCATGTACAGAAATATTGTATAAAATTGAGAATGGAAATGGGGAATGTGTCAAAGAGACAACAACCCGACCATAGAGCAGACAACAGCCGAAGGCCACCAATGGGTCTTCAATGCAGCGAGAAACTCCCGCACCCGGAGGCGTCCTTCAGCTGGCCCCTAAACAAATAAGTATACTAGTTCAGTGATAATATAACATATATATATATATCATGTATATATATGTTATATGTTGTACAATCCAAACAAATAAGTTATAACATGTACAAACTTGTAAAGGACATATATCATGTATATATGAGGTGATTTTAGTAATTTCTTATTTAATATTTCATTTTGGATAGATGTTATAATAACCAATAGTTTAAAATGCTTACCTGCACGATGTTCAATTCTCAATCTTTTCTTTGGGATTTCTCCATCTGAACCATTGTTATGACTATATGCATCTAAAAAACAAACAGTAAATCATTAAACGGGTGAAAATTATCACTCTGATTGATATTGGGAGATTGAGAGTGATACTTTTACAATAGTTGTTACCTTTAAGTCATGCATTAGGTAAGAAAAAGGTATAAGCTAAGCCTCTTTAAAATCTGATAAAACCTACTAGCCTGAATTTGCTGACTATACTTTTATTGCATATTTATCACATATAACATGTATAAGACAAGCAAACTATTATTATATATTTGATATGGTTTCTATGTAAACTCAGAACTTGCCTGTGGCCATTTATCATTGAAAATTTGACCCAATTGGGCTCCTTTGAGGCCTCATAGGACCTGCTTACAAGACAAAAAACACTGACACATTATCACATTTATATGAAAATTTCTGCATATTGTAGACACCTTACATCACTCAGCTTTAGCGAAGATAATAAATGGAGAATGTTTCCTTGCAACACAGATGCCCCTGCTTGTATATAACATTATAAAGGGGCATAACTCATGAAAGGTAAAACTGACGCCACATAAAATCGAATTTGATCTGTCTGGTTATAAGCATTGTATGCAAGTTTCATAAGATTTTGTTGAGGCAAACTAAAGTTAGAAAATGGAAAACAATTTTAGGATATATAGACAGTCAGACAGATTTACAAGGGTAAAACTTAATGCCCCTTGGCCAAGCAGCAGTGGCGCAATACAAAATGTTATTTTCCATAGGGTTTTACAGGTAAACTCAGAATACAAGCTTTTTCAATTCAATTGGGTTTTTTTTAAACTGCAATGGCACGAGTTTTGCTAAATAAATGAACCCTTAATTTTTTCATGTTTTGTACTAGATTATTCTGTGTTTATAAAAATTCTGAAAACTTAAAATGTTTACCATCTGAACTGTATACTGGTTCCTCAGAGCTGTAAGTTTCTTCTTCTGAACTGTATACATTTTCATATGAACTGTATGATTCTTTATTCAATTTCACAGTAGATTCTGAAACAAAGAAAATTGAAAAAGAATGAAACAAAATGTATCAACCTTTGTTGGTCCCATTGCCAATTTTGAAATAGAAACTTGGAACTCTAAACAATAGCTGAATATTTAATATATATATATATACAAGTCTAAATTGAAAACAACGTTCTATCCTATGATTGCGTTGGATAAAAACCGCAATTTTTATACGTGTGCATGTAAAACAAATTTCTTTGTAGAGGGGTCTAACATCTTGCCGCAAGTTCATTGTTTTATCATAGACGATCTTTTTCAATTTTTTTGGTTGTAATGCAACACTGGTAACCTATAGGAAAATGACTTTTTTTTTTAATAAGGCTTTGAAAAATGTTAAAAATAGTCATTTTGCTTGGAAAAAATGCGAAACGGTGATTAATGGGGTCAAATGGACTTTTCATCAACGTGCATTCAAGCTATATAGTCTGCTTCCTATTTGTATAGATTTCCATATTTTAAACTAGGGTGGGCTCGAATGTCGACACAGTATAAAGAAAATAGAACGTTTTTGTGATATATACTGTTTTTATTGGGAAAAACATGTATACATCTTGAATTTGGAGATACATTTTGGTTTTTAAACATAATGATCGTGACTCAGTTGCCAGTCTAGCAAAAAGCAAATTTGGTGAAAATTGGCAAAAAAGGGCCCCTAAGCAAACACCAATGATTTAGTTAAATTGCAAAGTAGAAAAATTAATCTTGGCATTGAATATTGTAGTTCAAGAAAAGTTTTGCTTGCCAAAGTAGTAATATTATCATATATTTGAAATTTGGAAAAACTATAGTCTGTTTCAAAAACGTATTTTTTCAAGAAATGATTTCATTAAACATGTTTAAAGCCATTCTTCAAAATTCTATGTAGCTTTTCCATATCAGAATGGTTTTGTCGGCAATATGATCAGTGCTGGATGACCTTTGAAAAATTAGGGCTGTAAATAAACATTATCTTCATGTCTTTTTTAACAGTACCATATGGCGCTTAATAATAGAAAAAAAATTGCATTACCGTATAGGTTACAAGAGCGCAATTATTTGTTTACATTTTACCGGCAAGATGGTACTCAGAATAGAATCCTGTACGGCTTCTGATTGGATGATACAGAATTGGAATTACTTTTAATTGAAAGCTTATCCAATTAGGTTTAAAAAATTCACAAATTCACATTTTGCAAAGTATAGAAAATATCTTCCATTTCTGCACGTCGGGGCCATTAAAAATATGCCTTTTTCATTAAGCGAAAAAAATAGACTATCTTTTTCAACTGCATTTTAAGTCAATTTTTGCCGCATGACCATATATATTTTTTTGGTTGTAATGCAACACTGGCATTTCTAGTAATAGGAACTGCTACCACTGGTACCCTATGGAAAATGCAGTACGAATAATTGCGCTCTTGTAACCATAACAACCAGAGGTGTAGTATCAAAATAAAATTTGCCACTGTGACAAATCTCAATCCAAGGCTTAATGTCATTAATGTAATTAACAATATGTTACCATATGACCATGATGACTAACCCCCCACAGACAGTTTTTTAAAATAACGACCAAAAGTATCAAAACGACTAGAGTAAAACAAATCAAACAGACTATTTAAATACAAAACAATAAACAGAGGACAACAAAGAAGATGTGGTGTCAGCGAAACAACTATCCACCAAAGACCAAATGTCGTTGATGTATTCACCTAATAACATCATGACTTTCAATGTGCAGCCTTAGCTTGCGTTGCATAGCAAGCTATATAGAAGCTGTACAGGACCATGAAATAATTGGTGTAAAACCATTCAAAATAGAAAGATAACGGCAAGATTTATAAACAATATAACAGACGAAAAACTAATACGAACAAGTTGATGCACTCTGGGGAAACTGAAAAAATAATTAAAATATTCCTCTCGATACTATCTTTTGATTGTAAGAAGCTTCTGTCCAAGTTTGGTACAAATTTAGGATAGTTTATGAATCTAATAAATGTAAATAAAAACTTTAACTGCAGACTGTATGTAATGTTAACTGGAAGAAAAACTAAGACATTTATAAGTAATATACGCAAAAACAAACTTTAACCACAGAGCATGCAGAGTGAATGTAAATAAATGTTAACTGGAAGAAAAACTAAGTCCATTTATAAGTAAAATACAGAAAA
Organism: Mytilus californianus; assembly: GCF_021869535.1. Classification (NCBI taxonomy): domain Eukaryota; kingdom Metazoa; phylum Mollusca; class Bivalvia; order Mytilida; family Mytilidae; genus Mytilus; species Mytilus californianus. The sequence continues at coordinate 230,502 of NW_026262744.1, forward strand.
ACAGGTCCAAAATTTTAACAAAATTTCCTTCTAGATACTAGCTTTTGATCATAAACAAGCTTCTGTGCAAGTTAAGTACAAATGCAGGATATTTTAAGAAAGTTATTAAAGTTTTAAAAAATTTAACCACAGACATGACAGAGTGAATGTTATGTTTACTGGCAGAAAACTAAGTCCATTTATAAGTAAAATACGGAAAAAAAGGGATTTTATTTTTCCAAATTTACTTACATGACTTATGAATACCAAATGACTACCAACTTATGATCATAAACAAGCTTCTGTCCAAGTTTGGTAGAAATCCAGGATAGTTAAAGAAAGTTATAAAAAATTTCAAAAACTTTAACCACAGAGTGAATATTTGTGGACACCAACGACGACGGAATGTAGTCCGCTATGTCTCGCTTTTTCGACAAAAGTCGAAGGCTCGACAAAAATGTTGACAATAATAAAATTTGATAATCTATGCTCAAAATAGATATAAGAAGATGAGGTATGAGTGCTAATGAGACAACTCTCTGTCCAAGCCAAAAATGTTCCTGCTACCAACAAAGTCATGGTGCCAGGTAACTGGTCATCAAATAACAATTATAATAGGAAATTAACAGTATTGCATCAATCAAAATTATGGTCCCATTTAATATTGAATTTTACATAATCAAAACAATGATCTATAATAACATAAAGTACCAAAAATGTCTGTGGTAATACCATGTTTTCAGTAAATGCATAAAGTAAGGACAGCACAAAAATAAATGAACTTTTCTTTAGATTTTTATTTAAATTGTTAAAAAAGAAAAAAAGTATTTCTATACTCTGTATTATTTAAGTGTTTAGCATAGTTTTATATATAATCTAAGTAACAGCTGAATAACAATAAATAAAGGCAGGCAAAATTCTTACCTCTCATCTTACTGAACATTTTGGAAACAATAAAAAGAATGCATCAATCTGCATTTATTTTTCTACTGGTGTAACAGTAATGGTTTCTTTTTGCTTATTGGTCAATAATGTTATTTCTACCTTAATTACAGTAAGACAATATTTTTCTTTGATGCTGATCTTTTTAATTGGGAGGGGGTTGACAGGGTCATAAAATGCTCATTGATGTTTCCTTAATTAGTGGACCAGGTAAATCAGGTCATAAAAAATAAGAAAGAGGCAGCTCCCTAAAAATTTTCCCACACTTCCTAATGCCATAACCGACCGTGTATTACCTGAAGGAAATACCTTCAGACAATTTTTCATAACTCTTACCTGTAATAGATCATATTATAATCTGTTGAAATTCTGTTTGATATTTTTAAATTCCTCAACACAATTTTAAAATTAAAAGACATTTTTAATATCTTATATTTTTCGAACCATTGTATCAGTAAAAAAATTGTTGAGAACACCCTTTTTTCAATTGGTTCAGTTTTAGTGTCCGATGGGAAAGATTTACTTGATTGTATTATAAAAAAAATTTCATATATAATATATATAATAAAGTTATTATGAACCTGGATTTAAAATGGTATAACTTTTCTTTACTTCAGTAAAAATGGTAAAAAAATATGATAAAAAAATAATAATCATTATACAAATATTTAAAAATATTCAATTGCAAGTATTTAAAAAAAATATTCAATTGCAAGTATTTAAAAAAAATATTAAATTGCAAGTAAATGAAGTATTTTATAAAAAATATTCAATTGGAAGTATTTTAAAGTCTTTTATCAATGAATCAAACTGTGACATTTTGTCACATCACTTTTTGTCCTGTTAAACTTTCTTATAGTTCACCTTGTATCAGACCTGCCTATAGAATTTACAAAGTGTCCTTTTTTTTATACGTCAGCATTACATTTACTGATGTTCATGACTTATAATGTTAAATGAAGCAAAGTGGAAAGGAACTAACTTATGATTTATAAATATACATAACTATATAAGTATATGCAATCTTTTTTATTTGTAAATCTTCAATGCTGAGAAGTTATACATATCTGTTTAAATCTGTTAACCATTGTTAACCTATAGGTTTAGTGACTTATATCTTATTTAATTGTTAACTTATTAAACCACTTTTGCAATTCATGTTCAATGAAAGAAATCATTGCCTTTGTCATTTTTGAAATGTGTTACTAAGCACAATTTATTAAATAAAAGCACAATTTTGGGATTTTAAGGGAATGTAGAACTGAATGCCATAGGACAAAAAGTCCCACTTAACCTTTTTTTTTATAAATTAATAGCGGTGGAGTCCTTCAAATGAAATATTTATCATTTGCAATAAGAAAAGATAAATAAAGGAAAACAAAACCATTTTTTTTTTAAATCTATATTTTTTTTTCAGTTAAACCGGAAAAATATAAATTTGAAACAATATATTATACATGAATATGTTATTTCATTAAATGTTTAAAAAATGAATAAGGATATATCAGAAAATATTAAAATTCTTATTTTTTCTAAATTTGAGAGTAGCTGACATCAGAGACATATAATAAATGTTCCTGCTACCAACAAAGTCATGGTGCCAGGTAACTGGTCATCAAATAACAATTATAATAGGAAATTAACAGTATTGCATCAATCAAAATTATGGTCCCATTTAATATTGAATTTTACATAATCAAAACAATGATCTATAATAACATAAAGTACCAAAAATGTCTGTGGTAATACCATGTTTTCAGTAAATGCATAAAGTAAGGACAGCACAAAAATAAAAAATATTTAGGATACAATAAAAAGAATGCATCAATCTGCATTTATTTTTTCTACTGATGTAACAGTAATATTTTCTGTTTGCTTATCGGTCAATAATGTTATTTCTACCTTAAATAAATTTAAGCCTTAATTACAGTAAGACAATATTTTTCTTTGATGCTGATATTTTTAATTGGGAGGGGGTTGACAGGGTCATAAAATGCTCATTGATGTTTACTTAATTAGTGGACCACGTAAATCAGGTCATAAAAAATAAGAAAGAGGCAGCTCCCTAAAAATTTTCCCACACTTCCTAATGCCATAACTGACCGTGTATTACCTGAAGGAAATACCTTCAGACAATTTTTCATAACTCTTACCTGTAATAGATCATATTATAATCTGTTGAAATTCTGTTTGATATTTTTAAATTCCTAAACACAATTATAAAATTGAACATGTTGAAAGGCATTTTTAATATCTTATATTTTTCCAAGTTTTTTTTGTTGAAAAATTGATACATTATATATCCTTTAAAGAGATGTAGCAATTCATATTTTTTTTTATTTAGAAATGATATTTCACTTATCATTTGTATCATTTAAAGAAACAAAGAAAAAAATAGCACTCCTTTTTGGGGATGTCATTTCCTTACCTTATAAAACTAGAAGATTTCTACCTATTAAACTGAATAAATTAACCTGTATAAGCTCAATTATGTAAATAGAAGAAGATATGGTATGATTTTAAATGGCTTATTTATACTATTAAACTGAAAGATATAACAGTTCTTAGTTTGCCAATCATGATTGATTGATTGTTGGTTGCCTAATGTCCAGTGGCAAATATTTCATACATGTTCAGGACGAGAACAAGTTAACAATAAATACAATAGGTAGGTCTTGTAATAATAGATCTAGGCCATTGGGGATGATGGTCGGGGAAATTTGGACTGCCACTAGGAAATAAGGGTATATTGGATAGGGACACAAATTTTGCCTTGCAACAGACCACCTATGGACCCCTCAAAGAGTCGTTGCAAGGGTTTTTTAACTGTACAGTCCAAACCTTTATTTATGTTATGTATATATAATCACGACGATGGAAGTTTTTAATGACCTTGACTGGCTATACAGCCCTTGCACTATGGGTATATAATCACAAAATACAACATATATTTAAATATTAAGAATGAACACGAATGCGGTCACTTCCATTTTAGCCAAAAACTGTTTTAAAATTAGCAAAATTGCTCAAATTGTGAAGATTTCAGTAATATTGCCTGAATTTATGAGGCTATTACATAGAATGTAGGGAAAAAAGTCACAGGAAAATAAGTCACAATATATATTTTGTATGAAATAGTTATTATGGTCTACACATACATGTATTTATAGGAGAAAAGTTCCCAATATATATTTTTTTTAGGAAAATGGTCATATGGCCGCTTATATATTATATAAATAAATATATTTTTGGAAAAAAATTCTTAATATATATTTTGTATGGAATTAACATATTTTAATTCAGTTTTATAGTCTGTAGCTTCGGAAATTTAGATAAAAATCACAAAGCATTTAAATGAAACGTGTACATGCTGATGTACTAGTACTGATACATGTTTTGTTGTAATTATTTTTGTTTTATATCTCTTATGAAGGAGATGCGAGTTAAACAGCAAAGATTTTATTTAATTTGAGTCAAAGTTAGAAATTCAGTATATGGCTTGACCACATGATATTTTGATTTTAGAAGATAAGAATCCTTCAATTTAGTGTTAAACAAACAACTCATTGCCACTAATAATAGTTTAGTATTTAAAACAATTATTGATAAGGACTGTTGATATTGATTAGCGGCTTCTTGTGGCACATTTCCCTTTTTGTAGACCTTTCACTTACTGTATTGGTAGGAAGCCATACCAATGAAATACAACTAGTCTCTTTTTTTAAATAAAAGGTTTAAGGAAACAATTAAGCTTACCCTGTTTGTTAACAGTCTGTTTTGAAAATAAAAAGAACATATTCTTTTACACTTTCATTAGTTTATATATTATGTCACATGCAATGAGTTAAATTATGACTTTTTTCTATGCATTCAAAAACTGAAGTTCATTTATTTATTGCATACATGTAAATAGTGACTTTTTCATGAGCATTCCAACATATTTCTGATAAATAATTTTACTCAAACATATATTGTGACTTTTTTCCTAGGGATTTTGTGACTTTTTTTTCTGTTAACCATTTCATAATGCATGTGCAATTATTGTCAGAAACAGCCCATATTTCACGTATTTATGGAACAGTATTCTACAGTACTTTCATGACTTTCCCATAAAGAACTAAAAGTTTACATTTAAAAAAAATGTAAAAGGCTACAGCGAAGGCATCAAAACGAAAAAAATAAAATAGCCTAGGAAGACGTCATAATTATTTGGACTAGGATTTCCCCAGATCACTTACTAAAAAGGGAGACAATTCAGAAGCATTAACAAATTACCCTTTCTGTTTCAAGGTCGACTTCTTTTGACTATTAAAATTAAGAAACTATTAGTATTACTGTAGTATAATATGGAACTTTATCATTTTTACTTACATTGTTACATGATTATTCAACATGATCAAACAGCGCATCACTTTCACCGCCAATCTAGAAGTTTAAAAAAACCTTTCCCTACAGGATTTCTAGCACGAGCTAAAACAAATTCCGAAACCCGCTCGTTAAGCACTCGTACTGAGGGCTCTGCCTAAGCAGATTACCAGTCTTCATACACACTTATAACAAATTAAATGCGGAATAGGCGCATTCCGTACATTAATTTTATTTGAACAATTACCTAATCGTTTTTATTTTATTCATCATTCTCAAGTAGACTGGCAAATTTTCTACAAAATAATGTACTAGTCCCCCGACTAGTCTACAGTATTAATTCAATGACAATGTACGTTTTTAGAAATCAATCGGCATGTTTTAATTTCTACAGTATTTTCCTGAGCACTTGCAAACGATTTTCTACAATTTCTTAAATCTTAAAAAAATATATTACTCGGGGATTTGAATAGTACTATATCCACGATGCGATGTTTGTCTACCCTTTCTTTGTAGCTTCCAATACCTCAGATAATGAAAGGGCAGGTACTTTGTGCATTTCTATACTCGGCGTTTCGAGCTGAAAAAGATCATTTTTCTTGGTACAATTGCATGTCTCGTTTCAAGCTTTGAATTACCTCACAAGAAATTTAAGATATATATGATTTTAAGCTCTAACCAAAAACGGACTACGCTTATTTAGAGAATCTATGATAAAATAATAAGTATATAACTTATAAAAGGATTTGTATGGCGGGGAAAAGAAGCATGCATATGGGTCTGACCTGAAAAAAAATAAATGATCTAAAATACTTCAAAGATGCAAACATAATGATCAAGTAATCTTTTATATTTACACCGCTCTGAACATAAATGAATTATAACAAAACTAAGATACAGTAACCATAATCATAACTATAAAAAAAAGAAAGAAAGACGTTCAAACATTCATAGAGAGTGAGTATGCATTAAATGAAATATGTTCTATGCGCATTCAGGCCCTCAAAAGTCATGCACAAGTAACATTAAAAAGTCATAAGAATTGAGATCAAGGATTGAAATGAAATGGTTGTGAAAGTGAATTGTCAATTTATATTGTAAACTTATTTCTTTTATTCAAGTATATCTAACTGTCAATATACAAGTCTAAATTGAAAACAACGTTTATATTCCTGAATCAAGGCGTCACAAACTCATTACTGGCAGATTGCATTTTATAGTTTATATGCAGAAAAACGATTATTATGAGTTGAATTAAACAGAATTATTATTATTAAAAGACGGGGTGGAAAAATTTAGAGACAAATTAAGAATATTCGGGGGGGGGGATACTACAATTTTTTAAAATAATGATTTTGTGATTGGCATAAAATCAGTCCAATCGTTTAATTTGATAAGGGAACAAATTGAGTGAGCCAATAAGGATAAAGGAATAATCCAATTTAAACCAATCAAATCTTAGATGGGAGGGGCCTATTTTTCAAAAGTTTTACCTTTATTAATTAACGTAATGAGTCAATCATTAAATTTTTAAAAAGCTGCAAACGTTACAATTAATATTTCGAAAACAGTCAGAATGGATATTCCTCCGTCATCTTGGTGGTTATCGGTTGTAGATGGCGTTCTGCATTTCAGTGGTTCCGATTTACCGGGCGTGTACATTCCAGTGCAATCCGTTGAGAAGAGTAAAGATGACAACCATGTAAACATCATAACTGAAGATGAAACAGTGAGTATTTTTTTTAATAATTTTATGACAAGTGTAGACACTGCTAGGACAGAAAGTCACAGTTTACAATCATTATATATATATATATATATATATATAAATGGATTTACCGTTTTGATTCCTAACATCACTGAAGAGACATTAATTGTCGAAATCCGGATATGGTGTACAAATTTTTGCACCTCATATTTGCGGTATACCATCTTTTCCGCAAGTTTATTGTTTTCTGTTTGGTATTTGATTAATAATTAAGATCCATTTTTACATCTGGTGATACGTTTATTTGGCAATCGCCAATGGCAGTCAGCAGGGTTTAAGAACATAAGTGTATTGTTCGACCTGTTAGTCAAATGCGTTTTGTTAAAATATACTTTTTCACTTTTTTGGTCTTTTGGAAAATGTTGTTTGTGTTGTATTTAGACCCCTCTACCAAGAAATTTGTTTTCCATGCACACGTATAAAAATTGCGGTTTTTATCCAACGCAATCATAGGTTTGAACGTTGTTTTCAATTTAGACTTGTTTATATTTTTTCGTTTGGGCTTGTATTATATTTCCCTTGGGGTTTATATGATCCGTTCATCCTATTTCGACTCTTCAAAATTCAAGAGTCTATCCTAAATTGAGGTAAATTATAATGGCCTTCGAAATACCGTTTCGATTCCTAACATCACTGAAGAGACATGTATATATCTTTTTTCAGTATTTTATTAAGCAAAAAGATTAAAGTAAAGAAGGGATGTCCATGAATATTTAAAAAAAAATGGTGGTTTCTATATATTCTGTTTCGTTCAACTTTATGTATATAGGTTTTGGTTATTTGTAATGCATGTTTTATTTGCATGATTTTTGGTTACTGTTGTTTGAACTTTAATGACCTTAATTGCTTATTTTTTCATGCGAGTTTGATTAGTGATAGTTTTCCCTTCTATTGTTTCTATTTTTCTCATCATTACACAGTAGCTTTTGTAATGGCTTCGTTGTTTTTTTTTCTAAAGTTTGTGACGAAAAAAACATCTATAATAGCTAACTGTATAGCGTAAAACAACAAACTTGTTGATTATTTAATTGATAAAAGTTATTGAGTAATTAATGAAAAGAAAAATAATCAAAACATCAGTTATAGAATGTTGAGAAAACTTTCAAAAAAAAAACTTACGTATTCTTACTGCTTGATGATTTTTATGATGTATGAATGATAAAATCCAACCATTTTTTTTTAAATAATTAAAAATAGAAATATAAAAAATTAGATGTGGTATAATTGCCAATACGACAACTCTCCACAAGAGACCAAATGACACAGAAATTAACAACTATAGGTCACCGTACAGTCTTCAACAATGATCGGCAAAGCCCATACCGCATAGTCAGCTATAAAAGGCCCCGAAATGACAAATGTAAAACAATTCAAACGTGAAAACTAACGACCTAATTTATGTACAAAAAATCAACGAAAAACAAATATGTAACACGTCAACAAACGACAACCACTGAATTACAGGCTCCTGACTTGGGACAGGCACATACAAACAGAATGTGGCGGGGTTAAACATGTTAGCGGGATCCCAACCCTCCCCTAACCTGGGACGTACAGTGGTGATTATTTTTTACATTTTTAGAATTATTTATATATATATTATCAAATATTATTAGATGCAGAATTGATTTTAAATTGGTGTCTATTTCACCAAATGTCACCAGAGGCCGATTTGACTTATACCCAAAATAAAATATTGATCATTTGTAATATGAAATAAACTAAAGGATAATAGAACTATTTTTGAACAGATTCACAAAAAAAAAACAAAAAGTGAATTTCAAACATTATATTATGTTGCAATTAATGTTAAATTATTTTTAATGATTTAATAGTTGTAGCATAAAAAGAATGCTATCTATTAAAAATTGGAAAATAAATTAGTTGATAAAATATCGATCTCTAATTTGCATAATCATTTTGCAAAAACAAAGAAATATGACAGTAGGCTTGCTTTGTTTTGTTAGAATGAGTTAAATGGCTTCACAGGAAGGGTTGATGGTCATTGCTCATTAAACAACAATAGGAAACGAATTACATGTTAAGCTTTATTCATAAATAAACAAAGCCAGATCATCTATCCCTTAAACTTCAATTAAAACATATGGCTTCCAATGAATTGGCAGGAAAATGGGATGTCTTCATAAAAAAAAAAACAGCAAAAAACAATCAATTTCAAATTGAAATAATGCATACTTTTGTACAAATCACCAAGATGAATAATAGTACTGTAAATAGATCATCCAGTTTCATTAAAAGAAAGATACTACATGTGTAGGTCACCGTACGGCTTTTTGTACAATGAGTAAAACCAATATCGTAAGATACGCTATTTATAAAGGCAAAATAGAATATATGTTTTTTTTTTTGCGGGCAAAATAGCCACTGCCTAAAATAGACCGACTTAACACATTACAAGACAATTTAGTATAAGACCTGTGGTTAAGTCAAGCATTCCTCGAATGGTCGATTATAGAGGACACTGGTTATATCGAGGACAATAAAAATATGAAAAACCCCTATTTTCGGCAATATAAAAATTATACACAATAATTTTTCTCTACACATGCCTGTGAATTTGATTATAGTTCAATCCATTCAATTTGTTTAATAGATTCTTCTAGTGTTATACCTAGTACATACAAAATACATTTTTGTGTCATCTATTAAAAATAAACCGGATTTTCCATGTTTACCGTCATAGTTTTTGTTCTCGTTGGATTTGACCATTTCCGTAAAGTTGTCAGAGCAATCTAATATTACAATTTTAAAATTGGTAATAAGAATCAGGAACATATATATTGACGGGACTTGACACTACCTGAATGTAGTAGATTTTATCGTCGTGCCATAGTTAATAAAGATACGATACAGAAACGGACATGTGTTAAAAACGGACTCGCTATTATCCTAATAATTTCTGATGTTATCAATAAAATGTCATTCAAACTAGTTTTACAGTGATGCTAGTGTATCAAACTTGTATTCTGTCACTTCAAATTTGTTAAAATCGAAAGCATTTCATCACAGAATTGTGCAGAATGCCAACCAGGTAATAAAAAAATGGCGGCCATTGCCGCGATGATTTACAAATTCCCAAACTATTATAAAACACTTCACATCAAATAAATCAAACTTATTTTGGTAATTTTATATGACAAAATATATCTACTAAATGATAAAACTTGTATTTATTTACAAGTAGAGTTATGTGGTTTATTTGTTGAGCAGTTCTGATAGTTTTTCAGTCAGACGCTACCAAAATCCGTAAATCTCGGGAAGTCTCGGGGAGTCCGAGATTTTATCAATTTTATACTGAAAAGCGTATCAGATTCATTTCCCGTTAGATATACTGTTCCCAGTAAGAATTGACTAAGCAATACTATCATACTGACATAAAAGAGGGGCGAAAGATACCAGGGGACATTCAAACTCATATATCTAAAATCAACTGACAACGCCACGGCCGAAAAAGAAAAAGACAAACAATACACAAGTCAACGGTGGTCACTAACCGGTAGAAGTAGAAGTAGAAAACAAGTCACAACGCAAGTTACAACATAGAAAACGAAAGACTAAGCAACACGAACAGTACCCTAAGTCGTTTTCTATGATTGATGCACAGGGAGTGATGCACTTTATTTGGCTATGACTTTCATTTGCTATAAAAGTTAGACTGTTATGTAGAGTAGAATATAATATCTTTTATTTCCATAGACATAGATAGATAAGAGGTACCGTCAAGGGGCAAAGTCGATGAACATATATGACTATGAAACTACAATAAAAAATACAACAAAGAAAAACTTCAAAACAGTATGCTAAAGATAAACATTGTGTATTGCTAATTTAGTGCCACAGTGCTACATGTTAAATCAATGCAGGTGTCTTAATTAGTCCAAATAATTATGACGTCTGGCAAGGCTATTTTAAATTTTTTCTGTTCGTCGGAAGGCGAATTAAAACAGCCTTGCCAGACGTCATAATTATTTGGACTAGTGTTTTAATAAGCTCCAAATCATAGCTCTTGGGTCCTTATGGTATTTTTAGACTATTTGCGATGGTCCCCAAATAGTCAAAAAATATCATTAGGACCTATGCTAAGAGCTACAGTTCTGCAGCTATTGTTTTTCTAAGAAAAACTTCAGAAAAGGCAAGTTGTTTCAAAATAGAATTAGACTGTTAGACTCGGACTGTCTTTCAAAGACTGACAAAGATGTATAGCTAGTAATATACATACATCCTTAATTGGTCCCTTGCTGTTGCCCAAAATAATGTTAATTTTCATCTCGCGCAAAAGTGACTAAAGCCCTCAAAATCCTAGCTTAAACCCTGTTCACAGTTTAGTAACTATGTTAATTTATTAACCATGTCTTTGGAGTAAAAAATTTTACATTCTTCAAATTACAAAAATAATTGTCCTATGAAAATTATGTGTAAAAAGTCCTAATTGGAAGTATTGTCTTTGACTTAAATGTCCGTCTGATGACGGAAACAATATTAGGATGCCCTTATTTTTGTTAATAATAACCCAAACAGAATAATCATAAGCGAGGATGACAAATGCCACTATGCATGGTACCTATAGGACTCAAAGGCACAAAGGCATGATGATTAATTTATTATGGAAGGTAGAGAAGCGACACAAAAAATGAGGTCTTCTCATTTAACATGTTTAATAGTATAGATATAAAAAAAAACATCAATGTTAATGCTGTTGTTTTTTCATCATTTTTGTGTTATGTAAAATTATACTAAAACTTTTTAGAGAAGAATTTTATTCTAATTTTGATTTTATTTTAGTTTAAGGTACACATATCCAAGTTCCAAGTCAAAGACATAAGATTCAAGCATCTACAAGATGTATCATCAAGACGGAAATTTTGTGACAGATTGGAAAAACTGCTTCCCCAGCTGTGTTCCTTGAGTGAAAGTTTAAATTCAGGTACTGCTCTTTATGTTAAGTTGTTAAATTATTGAACCAATTATTTTTGTTTTAAATATAGAGATCACAGGTAGAACATTCAGTGGCGGATCCAGAAATTTTCATAAGTGGGGGCCCACTGACTGCCTAAGAGGGGGCCGGCTCCGCTCATGCTTCAGTGATTCCCTATATAATCAACCAAGTTTTTCCTAGAAAAGGAGAGGGGGGCCCCTAAATCCGCCTCTGACATTAATGTGCAAGAAAAAATCATTGAAAAATACATGAAAACTCAGTAAAACAAAGCGCAAAGGGATACTCACTGACTTGTCTTAAGTCAAACGCCAAAATTTTATGTAGTACATTCTATTTAGGGCTACAAGTAAAATGTATGTATTAGTCAATAATTTAATATATTATGGTCATTGCCACATCATACAAATAATTATTAGTTAACAGTTACCATATTGGTTGAATGATGTCATGCTTCCTACACTGTATGTATATACATTTAATGTAATATGATGTGGTATAATAACTGATGAGAAAAGTATATAAAATTTAAAACCAAATGATATGGTCAAGTTTGACAAACACTAATTTTTGATAATTGAGAAGCTTGATATTTCCTTAACAATACAATGTGATTAAATCGTTAAGCTGATTTTACAGAGTTATCTCCCTGTAGTGTTTGGTACCACCTTAAAGTGTAAGGGTTGGGCATTTTTGATGCCATATTCTCCCCATTAATTGTCTATTATAAAATGATTAGATGGATCCAAAGCAATGTGGAAATATATATTTGATGTGGCATTTGTCAGTAAAAATTGGAAATGGAAAAATTCTACCTCGCAAAGTCAGTCACGGAAATAGAGGTTACAACTAGCATCTAAAGAATGCATTACGAATTTGTGATTTGCACCCCAGATGTATCTGATCATACATACTAATATAATTGATGTTTTACTTAATTCAGATATCAATAAAAAATGAATCTACAAAAACATTTATTGAGAATTTTCTAGTGATGACTTTTGTACAAATCTTTCGTCAAAGCCATATGGTTCACCAGAAGCATCTTCCTCTGATTTTATTGAGAAAAATCATCACTGCCTGGTTCTGTCATAGTCAAGTTCAATGATTTTATGGACATACAAAAGTAATATGGCATCTAAGCATTAAAAAAATTATGCCTTTTTTTTATACATTTAATGCTAATTATTTTGTTGGAAATTTTGTTTTTCTAATAGCAAAAAAGTTAGGATGATTATTGTCTTTAACCCCGGTACGGCCAGAATGTTTTGAAGGAAAAAATCAGGGCCAGCATTTTTTTCTCTGTTATTAATGGGCTGGGGCGTGTGGGGTTAAACATGTTGTTGTAGGTAAATATTATAGCTGTGGAACTTTTTTTGTCATGTGAGTGTAATAGAGTATTGCCATCTGTTGGATGGAATTGTGAAATAGGAGGCAATGAGTCCTTGCTCCATCCTTTGTCGCTTTGAATGCGTCATGCTTGTCATCCTCAGCCTTATCAATGTGGTTACTGTAATTTGAATTTTAAAATGACTGAGAGACGTTTTTTGACGTTCTGGTAGCGAATATCGTTGACTTTGACATAATCAATAATATTTAACACTTATAAGAGCGAATAATATCTTTATAAGTAACGAATTGTCTACACGGGAAATGGCAAAGTCAACTAAATGTGGTCTGATTAATCATTTTACCATCTTAATAAAAAAAAAGTGCAAGTAAAGGGGACATACACCCTCTACGCCCTCTCTGTATCCGCCACTGGTAGAACAGTAATTATATAACAGTTGAATTTTTTCAAATTTATGTAAACATATATGTGAATAGTTTTGACAAATTTCTGTAACATTTTTTCTTTCAGATACTACAGCCGACCAATTATCTTTGAGTGTTGCATCAAAACAGAGATGTTTTCAAGAAGAAGTGCAGGTATTTACTATATATGTTTTCAGCCTTGTATCACCTTCATTGGTGATCTGTTGTGGAGTTGTTTAAAGCTTAAAGTTATGTGCTAAGCAATGGTCAATAACCATTTATCTTATCAGAAGAACAAATGAAATAAAACAGTAATTTGACTTGAAATAAAAAAATAAAGTGAAATAGCTAAGTCACATCAATTAAAATGTAAGCGGCATAATGATCATTGTATTAAAATATCTTTATTCTGATTACTGATAGGCAGGATAAATATAATTTTTACTCTTTGTAGATGATGCGCAACCTCCATCCTGATAATAATGACCCTGACAAGTTGGGTGAATTCTTAGATTCATCAAACAGAGTGTGGCGCCAAGCATGTGTGACTTTATTTGGATGTATTGACAGGGTATGTATAAATATAAATGATTTTATGATTGATCATTTCATACATGTAGGGAAAGCTTTACAAAAATGTGAAAATATGGAAAAAAAGCTTAAATGTAAATGAGACAATATGAAAAAAGATGATGTGGCATGATTGCCAATAAGACTACTCCATACCTAACAAGCCAAATGTATTTTATGTAAGAAACTATAGGTTATTGAAATACTTTTAATGCAGAAGAGGTCCACAATGACCATTCACAAGTAGGAAACCTACAATGGACTATGAGCATAATATACATATACAACCTCTTAATCTTAAACAAATATGAAAAAACAGTAACCTAAACAACCAATTACCGGTAATAACAAACTCCTGATTTGGTACATTCACATACATATATATTTTCACCAACTGATCCATGCGCAAATAGATTGGATATTGATTGTTGCTATTTTTAGACATTTTCGTCTAAACATCAGCCCAACAATGTTAGAACTGTAAATTTGCTTTTGTTAATTTTTTTGTTCATCCCTCGCCGGGATTAGAACTCATGGCTACAAATCGGTTTGCACTGTGCCCGACGCGCTAGACCACTTGACCACTTGAACAAATTTAGTTTCAATTTTATAGTGAGATAAACAAATGACATAGGCATATAATTTATTTCTCTAATTTTCATCACTTAAGTTCAAATAGGGCTTTTGTAAGTTCTAAGAAAAAGGCTTGTAGTGAAGTTTCAAACTGATGTGTTTTACAAAACTATTCTTACTCATTCTCATTTTCAATTCATAAAAGTAATAGGTTGTCAATTCATAGATTTTTTAGACCAAGTCAAAACAAAATTGAAATAAGCATACTGTATTCAACCTAGTAAATGCCCCTGAGGCGTTGCATATTCTAGAATTGGGCATTTAACTTAAATATTTAAATAATGAGTTTGTACGACTTGCTTGAAACTCTGGCCTATGAAAAATTACTGAGAATTCTTATCACAACCCTTTTTAAGCATTTGTTTGTCGTTTTCTTCACCGTCCACTTTAAGACCATAAATATAAACGGTGACCAGAATGATTCTTTCACAAAATAAACTTGATTATGTTATTTGTAAAAGCTGCATGGAATATACGATCTAATATAGTCTCATAACTTTATATGTCATTGTATTATACTATTGTTCTCTGCTGTCTATTCATGTTTTATATTATGTAATATATGTTGTTAATTTTGCCATAGCATGTCTATAAAGATTCATTCAATTAACAGAGGTTGTGAGGTATTATAACCAGTGGCTTATAGTCATCTTTTATTTCTTTACAGGCAACATTTGGTGGAAGATACAGAGAACAAATATACTGTGCCTGTTTACCAGGTTGTTGCTATGAGGAGCTCATCAACATCTTTCAGAATTTCAGAGATGGCTTGATACTTTCCACCAAACAGTACAAAGAGATACCAGCTGGTCTATTCAGGTTCTTTGTTGGTTGCAGAGATGAACCAAGAGTCCATCGTCTCCTTGGAAGACTTTCGACAGGTGTAATTACTATGGAGCAATTTAGATTTGCTTCAAAGGAATTTAAGGTAATTTGTTTTCTTACTTTTACCCCCTTTCTTGTTGTCAAAAGACTCATTTAGGAATTATAGCTTTCAAATTATACCTTAAAAGAATAGGCATTTTATTCTTTTTAAATTAATTTCAGGGTTAAAGCTTTAACAAACTTAGGATTTTTACAAATTAAAAAGAAATCAGATATTGTATTACTACTTAATATATTGAAAGAAGTGGTATGTCATGTATGTTATTTGTTTTGATAAGCATTAGGTGGATTCAACATACATCAGACTGTAGGAATAATTTTTTCAATATAAAGTATTGTGTGTTGTATACTGCAATGAGTAAGAAAGCCAATAATACCAAAACATAAAAACATACAAAAATCATTATAGTCCTCAACAAAGAATTACAGTACTATTTATATAATAAATGTAGAGCTTAAAACTTGTGTGCTTCTAGAAGAGAATGATTTAAAAGTGACCTGCAAAAAGTCGTCAATATGAAGAACACTAAACTTTTAATGTATAATATTGTATATGTATATTAGATTAATTACAATGATATAGAAAAATATTTGTTTATGCACAGGTGGCATGTATTTTGATTGATTAAAAAAAGACTTCAAAGATAAATATCATGATTATTATAAGAAAATATGCGAGCCCGTTTGTGGGACTTATTATTGTATACTGTTGTCCATCCGTCTGTCCGTCGTCAACATGTCAGACATTAAAAAACGCTTATCAATTTGAATAAAACTTTTGTGATTTGTTTATCTCTATTGACGTAAGCTCCCTTTCAATTTTCATGAATTTCTGAGTTGACATTGAGAAGTGATTGAACTTTATTCTTCGAAAACGCGAAGGGCGTATCATGCGCTCATGGCGCAGCTGTTTATTCTAACACAGCATGATTTGAAATTAAGACATAGCTACAATGAATCTTTCTGTTTTAGGAAAATCAACAGAAGGATGAAGATTTAAAGGTTAGACTCCATTTGAAATAAGCTGTCTTATCAATGAGTAAAAAATATTGTAAATAATTCAAAATCCAAAATATATGGTTAAACATCAAAGAAATATTGCTATTAAAGTTGTTATGCATAATAATCTAAAAGTATACATTTATTGGTTTCTTGAGATTTATATTTTTTGTGAAAATTGGCTAATTGATTCTGGTAAGGTAGAAAATTGCAAAATTTTATCTGTAAACTCAAACACTCAAAAAGATATTAACATAAACAATCAGTTAACTTTTTAAAATTTTACAGACAGAAAACAGAAGACTGAGAGCTGAAAATGACCAATTGAAAAAAGAAAATGCAAGACTTCAAAGGCAGAAAAGACATCAGGTACTTTAATATAATTCATTTTTAAATTAAAAAATAATATTCAAGAATATGAACAAGAGCATGAAACCACAGGGATCTGAAAAGAAAAGGCAAATCTGAGGACAATTTTCAGTCAGTAGTTTGAAACTTATTTTTTGTAGTATTTTTATCCTTGTCTGTCCATACTTACGTTGGTATGTCCCAAAGTTGGTTTCCATTCTCTATATTAGTTTGCATACACCAAATGTTATGAAACTTAAACACACTACTTATTACCACAAAATACAGAACAAGTTTGAATTTTGGTGGTGTCACTTTTACTGTTATGAAACTTATACACAATACTTGTAATCAAAATACTCAGATCAAATTTGGGTAGCGTCACTTTTACTGTTCTTCAGTTATGTCCTTTTATAACTTTATATGATATGCAAGCAGGGACATCATCTTAGTCCCATGAACACATTCCCCATTTATTTTATTTTAAGATATCTATGAAATTTAGGTAGACAGGAGAGAAATACTAATCCACATCACATATGGGATTGCTGGTTGTTGGAAATAATTTAGCCTACTCAATTATGGGCCTTTTAAAATCTTTTTGTGAATCCATACTTGTTAAAGCTGTTACGTTTAATGACCTCTTCTATATGGCTGTGTATTGATATTTTTTTTTTAAGTTCTTTAATTTTTTTAAAAGAAAAAAAAAGCAGCTTAGATTACCTCTTCAATAACACTTGCTTTAAAAAAATGTTGCTTTCTCAAAAAACATATTTTTTAGGCTTTGTTTTTTTTAAGTTTTTCATTTACTTTTGCAGGATGTATTTGAATATGTAGAAGATCTAGAAGATATAGAACCAACTGAACCAACAGTCAGAAAGACCTATCAAAGGTATGTTTAAGGTGGATAGGGAGTCCATAGAATTTTATTGATAATTTGTCAAAATGTATTTTTTATCAGGCTTTTTTCCAAAAGATAATAAAAAGTATGGGTCACCAGACTTTTTTTTCACACTACAAGTTGTGCAAAATTGTCTGATTTTGTCTAAATTATGCATGAAAAATCCAATTTTGTGTGACAAAAAGAAAACTACACCATCGAATTTAAAAATAAAATGTGAGAAGATAGTTCTCATAACAGGCTTTCAGTTAAGAAAATGAAAACTTTTTTTCTTGCTACATAATACAAAAGGTAAAGTCACAACACTTTCTATTTTGTAAATTACTTTATCTGAGTTATCCCCCCTGTATGAGGCATAGTTGAAAAAAATGAACCCAGCAAAATTATTTTACAGAAAAAAACAATCTTAAATCTGATTAAACACATAATTATCTATATAAAGATGAAAAGTCTTACACATGAATTACATACTACTCTCAAATTTAAGCATTTTTAAAGATCTGACCAATTGTTATCTACTACCTCTTAATCCAAGATGGAGACCCCAGCTAGCTTGAAATATAAAATATAAAAGGAACAAGAATTGATGTGTATATAGTGATGGGTAAGCTTGTGCTTTTGTTCATTAGTCATTTTATCTGATCCTCTGTTTCCAACAAACCATCGTAAGAAATGATAACTTATCTTAATGTTATGGAACGTTTTCAGAAAATTAATCATATAATGCCATTGATTTTACAGGAAAGTAACTGCTGAAGTTCATGTCAATTTGGAGGAAGCTCACAAGAAAAGAAGAATTCAAAAAGAGAAAGAAGATAGGGTAAGATTAGATTATATCAAAACTGGAAAGGAAAAGTAAAACAGAGATTGCTGGGTATACTTTTACAAGTAGGGTCTTTTTCATCTTCTTCAAAATTGTTAATATTGGAAACCTTAAATGTGAGTGTCAGAGTCAGTTAATCTTTCATGCAGATTGCTTTTGATATTATTTTTTAGCAAATGTCATGCTCAATACTTATCATGCTTATCCTTAGAAATTTGGAATACAATGCAAGTTAAGTTCCATTTTAAAAAAAAAAACTTTTAATCAAAGGACAGTTTTAATTAAAGACTAAATTGTGATGGCCTAGCTTAGTTTCATCACTTAATTAACTTACTCTAGTTTTTGTTGAGCCTGCAACTTTTGTCGCAGAAAGCTCGATCAAGGGATAGTGATCCGGCGGCTGTGGCGGTGGCGTTAGCTAACTTCTTAAAAGCTTTATATTATAGAAGGCGGAAGACCTGGATGCTTCATACTTTGTATATAGATGCCTTATGTTACTAAGTTTCCATCTGTCACATGTCCATTGTCCTTGACCTCTTTTTCATGGTTCAGTGACTACTTGAAAAAAAGTTCAGATTTTTTGTAATGTTAATTTCTCTCTTATTATGAGTAATAGGATAACTATATTTGGTATGTGCGTACCTTGCAAGGTCCTCATGCCCGTCAGACAGTTTTCACTTGACCTCGACCTGGTTTCATAGATCAGTGAAAAAGGTTAAGTTTTGGTGGTCAAGTCCATATCTCAGATACTGGAAGCAATAGGTCTAGCATATTCGGTGTATGGAAGGACTGTAAGGTGTACATGTCCAACTGGCAGGTGTCATCTGACCTTGACCTCAATTTCATGGTTCAGTGGTTATAGTTAAGTTTTTGTGTTTTGGTCTGTTTTTCTTATACTGTATGCAACAGGTCTACTATATTTGGTGTTTGGAATGATTGTAGTGTGTACATGTCTAGCTGGGAGGTGTCTTCTGACCTTTACCTCATTTTCATGGTTCAGTGGTCAAAGTTAAGTTTTTGAGTTTTGGTATTTTTTTCTAATACTATATGCAATAGGTCAAGTATATTTGGTGTATGGAAATATTTTATGATGTACATGTCAGTCTTGCAGGTTTTATTTGACCTTGACCTCATTTTCACGGTTCATTGCTCAGTGTTAAGTTTTTGTGTTTTGGTCTGTTTTTCTAATACTATAAGCAATAGGTCAACTTTAGTTGTTGTATGGAAGGATTGCAAGCTGTACATGTCTGGCTGGCATGGTTCATCTGACCTTGACCTCATTTTCATGGTTCATTGGTCAATGTTAAGTTTTCGTGGTTAAGTCTGTTTCTTGTATACTATACGCAATAAATCAACTATATTTGGTGTATGGAATGATTGTAAGGTGTACATGTAAATCTGGCCTGATTTATCTGACCTTGACCTCATTTTCTTGGATCATGTTAAGTTTATGTGATACTTGTAGTAAAACTTTATATTTAGGACTATCAACATAATATCAATGATTAGTAAAGAAGGCGAGACATTTCAGCGTGTGCACTCTTGTTATATGGTTCATGCTATCTGAATTTAAAAATAAAAGTTACATCCCACTTGAGGTTAAGATAAATACAAATTGGTATATCTAACTAACATAGTTGAGTCATACATTGATGAATATGAATGATATTGTTATGTGTTTGATACATGATGAAATTTAAATGTTTTAATTTTTTTATCTTTTTATCTTTACAGTATATAGAACTGATTGACGAAATCATCAGAGAGGTTAGTAATCATACAATGACCCTAAATAGATAAAATAGAATTACATGTATATTCTTTAACACATTGCTTTATTTTCAACATAACTGTATACTGTTGTATATTGTCAAAATGATTTCCGTTTAACTTACAAGAAATAAACATTTATATAAGCCTGTCCATTTGTCTGTCCCTCCATCTTGATCTGTCAGTCTGTTGTCAACATGCTAGACAAATATTCAAAAACACTTACACCAATTTGCATGAAAGATTGGTGAAGTGTTTATATTTAATGACATGAGCTCATTTGATTTGAATAAAGTTTGTAAATATTTAAATAATGTCCCTTATTTTTTTTTTTTTTTAAATTCTGATTTGACATTGAGGAGTTATGGAACTTTATTCTTTGAAAAAGTTGCAGGCGTATCATGATCTCATGGAGCAGCTCTTAAGTATCATATGGAATCATGATTAACTGTTGGTTGCCTAAAATAGAATGGTTTTTCATTTGAAAGATTGAAATAATTTTGCTCTGCTCAAAGTTCTAACCTTTTGTTTTAATTGAGTTGCCTCTGTGTTTCTATAATCAAAGCTAATCTCAAGTAAGGGAGGCTGTGTGTTTAATTGCATGCTGGTCCAACTGTGTTAAAAATTAAGCCTCTTGTTCTTAAAGAATTATAAAGTAATGAAAGATGCTTATATTTTAGAATGAAGCAGAGACAATAGAAGTAATAGAAGCAAATGAGGAAGACAATGAAGTTGTGGCACAAGTTGTGGAAAATGTTAAGGAAGTTACAAATGAGGTAGGCATGAATTATTCATGTATAGAACTTGCAGCAGTTAAGAATGTCAAATTGATGAAAAGAAATTCAAATCAGCACCATTATATTGTTCTCTTTTATTAAAGGTGACATTTGATCATCATTATCACTATCAACAATTTTCTTTTAAACAAATACATAGACAAAAAGAAAGCGTATTATCTGCTTTTTGAGGTGGGTGTTGCTAATTTTATAGTCTTTGAGTTTTCAATGTTGAATTCTGTTATGTTTGAGTTTTTGACTATCCCTGTAGTATCTTCTGCCTCTCTTTTACAAAAATTACATATTAATTTGTACATCATATACATGCAAACACTTATTTATTTATTTTTGTTAATTAATGATAATGATAATAGTAATCACACAGACTCTTAACAACGAAAAAAGCAAAATTTTTAAGATAGCAGTCTTTTGTTGTCTCCGAGTTTGCATGCTTCAAATGCAGGTAATGATAGCCAAGTAGGATAATACTTAATACTTAGTCTGGCTAAATTCGGAGATTGTGCATTTTTAATGTGTAAAAGCGAAACTATTTCTTTTCTTCATGAACCAATACATGCTCTCTCGTCTGTTACCTTGTGCACCATGTTGCATGTTTGAAAGCTGCTGTTGCTTGTCAATCTATTACTGGGCCATGTTTTCATTTATGTCACATAATCATGTTCTTTCTTAAAAAATAGTAGTAATGCATCTAGAATCAAAACTTCATAAATTTGATGATCTTTTAATTTTTTTTGTTTTTTTTTATAAATTACTTACATTGCTTCTTTCTGTTGCAGGTTACATTCAGCAAAGGGGAAAAGATAATCGCATTTTGGGAAGACAAAAACATCTCAGGATGGTACCCTGCAGTGGTATTAAGGGTCAACAAAAACAGTAAGTGGACTAAATAGAAGAATTATAATGGCCTTGTTGTGGTATTTTCATAATAGAGTACAGTTGCATTTTGACACTCATGCAATATATATTAACTGTTTGGTAAACTCTATAAGCCGTGTTGCTTTTGAATAAACTTCTTCAACAATTATCAATACATTTAAATTTATTCTTAACCTGTCAGACTAGATACTTTAGAGAAAACATGATGTCAAAATTCTTTTAAACTGATGTTCAACTGTTTATTTACATATTAATACTTTTGTATTGATTCACTATATATGTCCAAAGCATTATTCTTCTGCCTTATATAATATTCACATTATGTAACATAACAATTGTTTATTTTCATAACGTATTAACTTGTTTCAAGAAATATTTTTAAGAAATCAATAGTGATTACATTCACTATAATACTTAGAGAAAACAAATATATATACTGAATATAAACTATAAAAAAAGACATATATACCCTCTCATTACTATTCTTATTTCAGGTTATTATGTCAAATTTTTTGATGGTGTAAAGATTAGTCTCAAACCAGAGGAAATTAAAAAGACAGCCAACTAGAAGACGAAATTGTGACATAGACTACTGATATAGTGATTCATTAACATTTGTTATGTTTTGTACATATTGATTGTTTACTGTAAATATAAGTCCTTTATAAATTTAAGTATAATATAAGTCCTTTATAAATTTAAAGTATATATCTACATAAAACTAAATTATTTTTTTTATTTTATTTTTTTTTTGGGGGGGGGGGGGTATATCTTGAAAAAAATAGTTTGAGGGGGTATATATCTTGAACAAAGTAGTTTGAGGGGGGTAACTTAAAAAATTTTTTTTTATGTTAAGTTATGTTGAGCCTTAATATTACAGTTTAAGACTGTTGATTATATTTATAGATATTTTTATTGATTTTAAATGTTGTAAAGAATTGTGTTTTAAAAAAGTATTAATAAATTCCAGAATAAACTTATATTAATACATATATTATCTGCTTTGTTTTTTAAATGTTTAGTTTGAAACAGTTATAGAACAATATATTGCATTACAATATCCAAGGAAAAAAATATATCCAGCTACGAAGAATCATCAACCATAGAATCAATACTAAGAGATTGATAACTGAAACACACAAAAAAACACTGTACTTAATTTCATTGATGTTTAAAGGAAATCAATCATCCCATGGGATTTTAAACTTTATAAAAAGAACCATATTTATCCCATGGGATTTTAAAAATCCCATGGGATTTTTTTTGTCCCATGGGACAACAAATATCCCATGGGACTACAATTATCCCATGGGACCCAAAAAAATCCTATGGGATTTAACCAAAATCCCATGGGATAATGGCAAATCCCATGGGATATTGAAAATCCCATGTTTTTCTTTATCAAATTGCAAGATATATTTAATGATAACATAAAAAAAGGTATGCATTTATTGAATCCCATGTAATTCCGCACATTTTGGTTCTATACATGACACTGTAGCTCTAAGGAGAGGCGGCGGCGGATTTGCAAATGAGTGTTTTGCAAATTAAAAGTGTCCAGTGTTCA
Source organism: Mytilus californianus (assembly GCF_021869535.1). Taxonomy (NCBI): domain Eukaryota; kingdom Metazoa; phylum Mollusca; class Bivalvia; order Mytilida; family Mytilidae; genus Mytilus; species Mytilus californianus. The sequence continues at coordinate 254,434 of NW_026262744.1, forward strand.
AACATCACTCTTTCTTTCATAATGATCAATTTGAATTTCTAAATTTTCTAAATCTAAATTGCTTTGTTTATTTTGTCTCTTCAATGTTTTATTTTCACTGGCTACTTTCACTGCATTACGCTCTATATATCCATCACTCTTTTTCTTTCTTCTTCTTGTAAATATTAAAATGTGGTCTTATCTGAACGATTTTCTGGAAAGCAAAATGTACTCTGCAGAAAAACATTCAATATTGATTTATTGTGCTTCCTTAAAGCAACCACTTCTTAAATTGGATCTGCAAAAGCAGTCAGAAAAAGACAAACCACATGAAATTATGTCAAAACCAAAACAAACGGAGGGACTTTCACAACAAAAAACCAAGAGATCACTGCAATTCACCTTCAGTATTGACATCAACACCAGTTTCATCTACAAAGGTTTCCAGTGTGAGTGCTAGTGAGACAATTATTTCGGTCACACTATGTATATAAGGTTGCTTATTATCAGTTTTTCATAAATTAAATTTCCTCTGTTAGCATAATAATAAATATAATATAAAACAAAAACTGACTATATGTCACTTTGAGTTGGATCGAATGCCATGTGAATGGAACATCTTAAAGAAATATTACTGAAGGCAGGGATTGCCAATGAAACTTTATAGAACTGAAACTACATATAATAATGTCAAAATATCTTAATATGGGCTATTTGTTTTCTTTTCAGATTGTCCACCAGATGGGTCAATAAAATTGATAATGGAGTCAGTGGAAATAAAGAACATGTCCTTGCAATGTTGAGATGATGTGCTCATGCAAACACAAGAAATGAATATAAAAACACCTGTAGGCAAATAGCATCAATCACATATATGGGAATCAAGCAGAAAACTGCCGAACTTGATTAAACGGACTGCAATAATTATTGATTCACTGCAATTTTCATTCTCAAAATGGTTTGTTTTGAATCTTTGTAAAATGATTCACTGCAATTTTCATTCTCAAAATGATTTGTTTTGAATCTTTGTAAAATAGCCAAGTCTATGTTTTTTGGCTTAAAATCTGAGATTTTTAATTCTAATATCCGAGAACCTAAACATGTATTGTGAAGAACCCTGTAATAAAGGAACAACAATTCATTTGTGCTAATGTTAGAGAAATTACATTAAGTATCAACATAATTCAGCTTAGTATAATAGTTGATGATACACATGACAAGCAATAATTAAGTATTATAAAAAAAAACAAAGTACAATTGGAGAGAGAGAAATCCATACATGGCAAAAATCATCAAAAATGTATAATAACTGCATCAGTTGTTTCAAAATGAAATGTAAATTGGGTAACTTATTATTAAATCATTACTAAGTTAAAACATCCTTGGTACAGGCACGAAGATATTTTCCGTTCAGATGCAACAGGATTAGTCAAAAGAAATAACATTCTATATATTGTAGCTTAGTTGGAGTAAAAGAATAACCAACAAACAATAACAGACCAGAAGATTAATTTTTCTTAACAAGTTTTGGCAGTAAACATGTGTAATTTAGAAATATTAATTGCAGATACCTGCCAGCTCAACAGACAGAAAGCAAAGTATTAAAAGTAAACATAGGATGATTGGTACATGATGGACATAGATATATCCTAATACGTGCAGTCAATGGGGAAGGGACTAAAGTGGTGGATTTTCAGTGGAATGCCAATTATTAGACTAACCTGGAAAAGACCAGGATATTGTAGGTAGCTATTTGCTAATCTTTTGCCATCACTTTTCGTCCGTCATCCGTTAACTTTTATACAAAGTTCTTCTCCTCTGAAACAACTAGGCTAATGTAAACCAAAGTTAGACTAAATCATCTTCAGGAGGTCGGCTTTAGAAAATATGTTCGATAACCCTGTCAACTAACCAACATGGCCGCTGTTACTATAAATAAAACTTTAATAGGAGTAAAATGAAAAAAAAAATAACACAATAAAAATAAATATGACAAATCCTGTAAAACGCATATAGCTGCCCGACTATGAGGAGATGATTGATTGATTGATTGATTGTTGGTTGCTTAACGTCCAGTGGCAAATAGTTCATGCATATTCAGGACGAGAACAAATTAACAATAAATACAAAAGGTAGGTTCTGTAATAGGGGTTTCCGGGATTAAGGTCGGAGAAATTTAGACTGCCACGGGAAATGAGGGTATATTGGATAGGGACGGAAATTTAGCCTTGCAACAGGTCACCTACGGACCCCTCAAAGAGTTGTTGCAAGGGTTCTTAACGTGCAAAAAGCGTGGCACTCTCTTTGCACGAGACATCGGATTTAACGTCCCCATTCTGACCGGACGTGGCTGCAAATTTGTACATCCCGCACAGCCAAACGGACACCCCACTTCAGTAAGGGTTTTACTGCCGGTCGGAGGAAGACCAATGGTGACCATACTTCTATTCCCCAGTCACCCTTGGGGGTATGAGGAGATGATACTATAACAATGAAGCCAAAGTCCAAACACATTTTTGTTTAAAGAAATCTTCTCTGTTTTTTTTGTCCCTCTATTAAATTATATGGAATGACTTGCCAAATACCAAAAGATTTTTTTTTATATAGATCTGTATAAGAGGCCTAGTTTTACTGTAGGAGGAGTTAGCTTGCTTGAAATTCTTAATACTCATAGTAGAAAGAACGGACAAGGGTAAACCGTGTGTCCCCGAGCATTCAGTTGCGAGGGCACAAACAGAATGAAATATGATCATGCTGTTTTTCATAAGATATTTCATATTTGTTGAAATATGATATCAGATCCACCATTTTTTCTTGTTCTGTACCAAGTCAGGAATATAGTAGTTGCAATCGAATAGTTTATTTCAATGTGTGCTGGCGTTTGTTTTCGTTGCACTTCGTTGTTACTTTGTTTTCCTCTTATAGTTGTGTGTTTCCCTAGGTTTGGGTTTGTATTCCGGATTTGTTTTCTCTCCATTTATTAATGACTTTTGAACACCGGTATTCTTATGTTGCCTTTATTTAATCTAGCAAATATCTATAATTAGCTGCATACAATATGTTTCTTAATTTTCCTTTGATGTCGAGATAAATATATAAAAACATTGTTTGTGTGCATAATGCCTTCACAACTTTGATTGAAGAAATAATTTCTTCAAATTGTACACAGTTTATTGAGGCACCCGTGAGGAAAGGTCAACAACATGCATCATGTCATTCGTATTGCAAACAAGTTTCACTTCTTAGTAAAAAAATTACAGTACTTCAAGAGTCTTTGGAAAATAATAACAAGGAAATAAAAGGTAAGAAACAGATTTTTTTGTATGCTTCATTACACGCTCTCCATTAGTGAGAGTACTGATATGCATGTTGGTAATGTGCTTTTTAGCCAAACATAGCTTAAGATTGAAGTCATGATGTCATGGAAGGCAATTGGATACCCTGCAAAATTCGCTATTTAATTTCTAATTTTTGTTTTTCAAAGTCGCTGGAAAGCTTGTCTAAACAGTGAACTGCTGAGCAAGGATATTGCATACCGTTCGGATTCACCCTTTAAATGCTGTAAACCACTTGGGTCTACATCTGAAAGAGTTGAAGAAACGAATACAAGGGGAATTTTGATTGGATGTTAGTCAGAGGGATTAGGATTTGAGGGAACAAACAAAGGTTCTACGGGTGATGTTGGAGTTGGCCAAAAATAGTAATCTGCCTGTTGTGATCCTTTCTTAGTTGATTTTGACAAACCTGAACTTAACTGGCTGCTAAAAGCAAATTATTATTTCACTATTTCACTTTCATTAATGATTGATCAAACAAAAATCATATTTTATTTTTTTAACATTTCGTAGCTAATGCCCCTTTAAGAGCTTATTTATACAGATAAATGATCAAACTGTAAAACAAAGTTGCAAAAAGAGTATACACTGATGATAGGAAAGACTTGGAGCGGCCCAAAACCAAAAGAAGTTAGTGCAGCCATTTAAAAAAGAGCGACTTTATATTGTTTATAAAAAAATAATAATTTGTTTCTAACAGGTTATCAATCTGGAATATATGAACCTGCTACATTTATCTTAAAAGTTCAAAATTTATTTAAAGTTTTTTTGGAAGTTACATGATATAATATAAACAAAGCGGAAAAAGCGGAAATTTTTCAAGTTTCATAAATTTTCGATAAGGCAAACAATTAGGATATGTCTTAAGTAAATAAGTGTCAGACATCAGGATTGATTGATTGATTGTTGGTTGCTTTACGCCGCATAAGCACAACAAGACTATATCGCGGCGAGAGCTAATTCGAATATTTTTTACAATTTAAAGCATATTCTTAAAATCAGACAAAAGGCCCTTCAATAAACTAAAATTCTAGATTAAAGCAAATTGATTATTTACAAATAAAAATGAACATTAAGATAACGTGATAAAATTTAAAATCGTTTTAAATATAATAACATTTTTATATTTTAGAATATATTCCAACTTCTTTTAAGAATGAAACAATATTTGTAAATGGAACATTATTAAATAAATCATACATATTATTGACATTGAAATGCTTCTTACGAACATCAGCAAAGTCAATACAAAAGATTAAAACATGTTTTATAGTATACTTGCAGTTACAAGGTATACATTGTGGTTCTACTTCATTTTTTAAAAGATACTCGTGTGTTATTCTAGTATGACCAATACGACATCTAGAAATAACACACTGATCTTTTCTGCACATAAAGTTATTGAAAGGTTTACCTAAATTAGGTTTAATTTCATGTAATTTATTATCATCTTTTTTACTCCATTCATTTTTCAATATATTAAAAACATATTCTCTAATATTAGATTTAAAATCGGTATATGGTATATCACAGTTAGATAAAGGGTCACCCAGGGCATTCTTTGCCTCAAGGTCTACAGCTGTGTTTCCAAGGATTCCAACATGACTCGGCACCCATAGAAATAATATTTCTTTAAGAAGAATTTTTAAATTCCTCATTACATATAAAATTTTGAGAATTGTTGGGTTTTTAATTTTAGTATTTTGTATAGCTTGTAAGCATGAAAGTGAATCAGAACATACAATAAATTTGGATTTATCTGAAGAAGCAATAAATTTCAAAGCCAAAATTATTGCTTCTGCTTCAGCAGTAAAGATCGATGCATCAGATGGCAAACGGAGAGTTGCAGCTCTGTCCCTGAAGACAGCAGCAGATGCAATTCTGTCACCATCTTTTGATCCATCAGTATAGACAGTTGAAAAATCTTAATAATTGGCTTTGATGTCAGCATAGTGTTGCTGAATTAAAAGAGGATTTGTTTTATTTTTATTGTGTTCACGGAGATCAAATATCATTTTTGGTTTGGGAAGTTCCCATGGAGGACATTTGCAAGTTTCAACTTGAGCAACAGATTTTAAATCAAAAGAAGCTAAATGTGGTTTTAAACGTATACCTAACGGAGGAATTTTATTTTCATGTTTTGCAAAAATATCTTCATAAATTTGATTAAAAACACAGCTGTAGGCAGGATTATCTGAGTAGGCTTTTAGTTTGACAGCATATTGAAGTCCAAGCTTCAAACGTCTGTTAAAGAGTGAGTGCTCATCAGCCTCTACATACAGACTCTCAACTGGTGAGGTTTTAAATGCGCCAAGACAGAGACGCAAACCCTGATGATGCACAGCATCGAGAATCTGTGTGTAGGACTTCCTTGCAGAGCCATACACTATAGAGCCATAATCTAGTTTAGATCTAACTAGAGATCTATATAAATTAATTAAAATGTTGCAATCAGCACCCCAGTCGGTGCTGCCGACAACTTTTAAAATATCTAATGCTTTTAAACATTTCGATTTTAACATTTTGATATGGGGTAGAAAGGTTAACTTTTTATCGAAAATTAACCCAAGAAATTTGGTTTCATCAACCATTTTAATTGGGTTGCCGTACAAAGTGAGTTCTGGATCAAGATGCAATTTCCTTTTGTTACAAAAATGCATCCCGACCGTTTTTGAAGTGGAAAATTTAAACCCATTTTCCGTGGCCCATTTATCAATTCTTCGAAGACATAACTGTAATTGTCTTTCTATGTTATTCATATTTTTGCCTCTATAACATATTAAAAAGTCATCAACATACAATGAACCTTCAATATTACTTTTTAAAACTTCAACAAGGCTGTTGATTTTAAGACTAAATAATGTAACAGATAAAATACTGCCCTGAGGGACACCCATCTCTTGATCATATAGATCAGACATGGTTGAATTTACTCTAACATTAAATTGTCTGTTAGATAGAAAATTCGAAATAAAATTTGGCATATTGCCTTTCAACCCCATATCAAAGAGATCTTTTAAAATACCATACTTCCATGCAGTATCATAGGCTTTTTCTAGATCGAAAAAGACCGACACTACATGTTCATTTTTCGCAAAACCATAACGGACAAATGATTCGAATCGAACAAGATGATCAAGAGTACTGCGACCTTGGCGGAATCCACACTGGATATTGGCTAAAAGCCCATTGGATTCCAGGAACCAAACAAGGCGATCATTGACCATCCGTTCTAGTGTTTTACAGACACAACTGGTAAGAGCAATTGGCCGATAATTAATAGGATCCGTGTGATCTTTACTTGGTTTTGGAATAGGCACGACGGTTGCAAGCTTCCAGATTGATGGTAAATCACCAGATTCCCAGATGTTATTCATAAGCTGCAAAAGAGCTTCCAGCGAGGATTCTGGCAAGTGTTTTAACAGTTGGTAGTGAATATTATCAGGCCCACAAGCTGTATCATGGGCTTTTGACAGAGATGTTTTAAGTTCTTCAAGAGAAAAGAGTTTATTATAATTTTCACCATTTTTTGATTTAAAGTTTAATTTAATTTTTTCTTTATGTTTTTTAACTTTTTTAAAATCTTCCCTGTAGTTGTTAGAAGAAGAAGATTTCGCAAAAGTTTCACCAAGCTTGTTGGCAATATCCTTTTCAGATGTTAATAAATCATTGCCATTTTTTAAATGTTTAACTGTGGCTTTAGAATTTTTACCTTTTATCTTTTGTATCATGTTCCATACTTTTGTCATCGGAGTGCGAGATGTTATCTCCGAGACAAATTTCTTCCAAGACGTTCGTCGTGCTCGCCTGCAAGTCCGCCGTGCCTTAGCGCAAAAAAACACGGAAATTACTCAAGTTTTCCGTCGTTGGTTGTTGATTGAACCGTCTTTCAGATTTTTTACGGTCACCTATTGCTTGATCACAAGCATCATTAAACCATGGTTTGCTGGGATGTTTCGGATTTGCCGAGGTCTTTGGAATAGTTCTGTCAGCAATTGACGTTAAAACTGTATTCAAAGTTAAAATTGGATCTTGAACAGTCTCAAACATCTTTGACTGAAGTTCCGCTTGACAGAGATTCTCAAACAAGGACCAGTCCGCCTTGTCAAGTTTCCAACGTGGTACTCTCTGTTGGGCAGAAGTAAAAAGATGTTCAAGTACTATTGGAAAGTGATCACTTCCACATAGATCATCATGAACACGCCATGAATAATCTAGAAGAAGAGAGGGATCGCAAATAGTGATATCAATAGCAGAATAAGACCCGTTTCCAGGATGAAGATAAGTATTAGATCCATCATTAAAAATGCATAATCCTTCTTGAGAGACAAAGTCCTCAATGATCTTACCTTTTATATTATGAGACTTGCTTCCCCACAAAGGGTTGAAGGCATTGAAGTCGCCCATAAGTATAAATGGTGAGGGTAATTGATCAGTGAGGTTTTTGAGTTTAGCTTTATCTATAATTGAATTGGGTGGAATATATATAGAACATAATGTAATTGTTTTATCTAATGATAAACGAATTGCAACTGCCTGCAGATCCGTGGTGAGTTGGACTGTGCTATGAATGACGTTGTCCTTCACAAAAATGGATGATCCGCCTGCAGCACGTTCATCTACCTTAGAAAATGTGCTATACATGTTGTATCCTTTTAAAGATACATTGTCACTTTCTTTTAAATGAGTTTCTTGAAGACAAAATGCAGTAGGTAAAAATGACTGAACTAGAAGCGTTAACTCGAGAAGATTTATTTTAAGACCTCGGCAATTCCATTGGATGATATTAGTCATGATTTGATAATAGAAAGGCGAATGCTGTCGAGTTTGCCTGCATTCTTTGTTCGCTCACCCTGAGATTGTGATCTTTCAGGTGGCGGAACACTTTCGATTTCCATTTCAGTTTCGTCGATAAGTGTTGAAAATCTATTGTGTGAGGAGAGTCGTCAATCTCCAGGACCACACGCGGCTGCTTTTACTCCGCCTCGACCCCTACCCCGCGACCTCGAATCAGAAGACTTCCGAGAGGATGTATTTACTGGCTTCTTTTGGACATCCTTCTTTTCTGGAGAACGAAGAGGAGACGGGGCTCTAGTAGACTTTGTACTGGATGTAGAAGATAACTTTTTAGATGCAGATGAAGGAAGACTATTGGAGATGGAAGAATCATCTATGTCACTGGGAAGATCCCAGACAGATTCACCGCCCCAACTGTCTGATTTAACTGCATCTTTTTTATCTGATTTCTTTTTTTCAGATGATGACATTGAGCTCTGTAAGGAAGATTGAGTTGACTGAGTACTGGTTTTAGAAGGCTTTGATTTTCTTGGAATAATTAATTTATTGGAAGTTTCTAATTGAATAGGCAACATTGTAAAAGTTTCAGCATCAATTGGCCACGTCATGCGAGTTTGTGTATTCTCATGACTGAATGAGCGGCCAACTTTGCTGGCGTACGATGGTTTGTTCGAAACTAGAGGATCACTCGAAACAGAAGCTATCTGTTTAGCTTCTGGGTAACTGATGTTTCTTTCTGTTTTTATTTTAATAATATTTTTTTCTTTCAGGTAAACAGGGCAGTCCCTAGATGATGAAAAATGGGATTCACCACAGTTTACGCATTTTGAAGATTCAGAGCTACAGGTTGTTCCCTCGTGTCCTTCGCCAGAACACTTGAAACATCTCTGATTACCACGACATTGTTTGGTTCCATGACCAAACTTTTGACAGGTGAAGCATCGAATTGGGTTAGGGATGAATCTGTCAACTCTGATTCCGAAGCAACCTAAAGTAATAGATGAGGGAGGAGTTGGAGTTTTAAAGGTCAAAAGATATGTATTTAATTTGGTTATATTTCCATTCTTTTTTATTTGAAATCTAACAACATCAGATACACCTTGGTTTGTTAATTCATCACTAATTTCTTCCACGGTAAGATCACCCAGATATTGACTTCTGTCTCGAATGATTCCTTTGCAACTGTTCAAACTATTGTGAGGAGAGACAGAAACAGAAAAGTCTGTAATTTTTGTCATAGTCAGCAAATTTGTTGATTGACTTTTGTTGGAACATTCAACCAACAAATTCCCTGATCTCATTTTTGAAAGTTTTTTTAACTGTACCAGCAATGCTTTGAATTTGTTTATGAATTACAAAAGGAGATATTTTTGAAACTGGTTTTTCATATGTTCCTTTTATTACAATAAATCGGGGTCAACTATCATCTTCCTGACAGGGCGCAGAGTCGTCACATTTTCTTTTTTTTGTTGAAGCTAATTGAGAAGTTTGGTTTTTGTTTGCCATATGACAGAAGAAAGATTCACTATCCTTGTCATCCACCCACCTCGGAGTGCCTACAAGGGCGATGCTGTGTTTCCGTGGCGAGCCGGGGTCAAGCGCTAATGCTGAAAGCAAGGCAAGCTGCAAGTATAATGCAGCCTGTCCCCAAAATTAGCACCCAAGATCCACTGTGGAAAGCACCAGGTGTTCCAAGAATAGTATACTCAAGCAGAGCGTATCCATCAAGCGAAATAGAAAGCGTACCACTTGATTGACCCATGAGCCATCGCCTTCTTCAGTTATCCGAAATATAAATAGCTTAATTTTAATACATGTGTATATAATGAAAATTGTTACAAGAAAGCTTATTGTTGAGGATTAACTGAAGGGCTCGACATGATCAGCCGATTGATCGGACCGGGTCCATCCGACCTCCCGTTTAGATGATATCAGAGCCAAAGCAGCTTATTGAACTATAGTCTCGTCCGTCCGGGTATTTTCTGACCGTTAGGAGTCTGACTACAGGCCTCGTCCGCAAGAATCTCGTCAACCACCGACACGGGTAGCAACCCACGGCCAACGGGTTGGAGAGCCTTTTTTATTCAAAACATCGGGCAACTCGTACGATGTTCGGATCACTTTAGTCTGGTCTCTACCCTTCGACCTGTCCAGCATGGGTAACCCTACCAGGAGACGTAGCTCCAGCTGGCATAGCTTTTGGGGTCACTGAGACACGCAAGCCCCCCGACCACGGCAAGGATAGCGATCCACCGGGGGGCAGACATCAGGAATCAATTTGGAGTAGATGTCATTCAAACAAATCGGTTTTCATTCAAATCCTAGAACAAAAAACATGTTTCTCAAAATTGGTGATCTTTTCAATGAAGGCCACCATTTGCAAGGCTCAAAAAAGGATTTATGCTCAAGTAATGAAAAATTACCTGGAAAAAAATCGTCACCTGGGGTTATTTCACTTCCATCGAAATCTGTAGAAGTGAGATGGATACCTGTGAAGTTTCCACTTTTGATAATCCCCAGTACCTTTGCAATGCAATCCTTAGCATAGATGTACAGATTGCAAAGCCAATATTTGTCTGATACACATGAAGAACAGTGAGAGGTCATACTTGGTAGTTTTATAAGTTGCATCTAGTAAACACAACTCTTGGCCATACAGTGTAAGCATTATTGGATTAAAGCTGGTAGAGTAGAAACTGAAAGCTATGGCTTACAAGAAACCAAAATCCGGGACTTTTTCCAAATATCAAACCGAAGAATAATAAAAAAACAGAAAGAATGAAAAAGAAAAGAATCATGCAGGAGCTTACCACTTTTCATATTGAAAATAAAGCAACAAACAAATTTAAGTATGTTGGTTTTGGAGACATCTGTGACAATTTTGAGAATGGCTTGCAAGCTTGCAAAGTTTGAAGGTATTTGGACCAGTAGATTCAGAGGAGAAGATTTTTTAAATAGGGTTTGACGACGATAGACGACCGACGACGGCGCCAGGTGATGGCATAAGCCCACATGGAGCCCTTTGGGCCCCGGTGAGATAACATGTGAAATGAACTAGAGGCTCTCAAGAGCCTGTGTCGCTCACCTGAATTTACTGATGCTTTGGAAATCATGTAAAATAACTTTAAAATTAAAATGAATAGTATGGGAGATGGGTTGGCCTACCTCGGCCTGGTTTCGAATTCAGCCTGCGGCCAATATCACGAGCCGGGTGTGTGTTCTCCACGGGAGAGTGATGGCAACCTTGAAACACCTGTTACCACCCTCCAAACAGAACATAATAGCAACAAAGAAGTACAAGCCTCACGGCCAAGGGGTAGATTTAGAGAATTTTAATTCTAGGAACAGGCAGTCTTATCAGTAGTCAACGGTAGTGGTTGACAACTTTGTTCCTGCTGGAGCAGAAGGCGGAAGTTGTGGTCCCCAACAGAAGGTTGCCCTGCAACAGGATGAAAAAGTAGAGGCAGTTGTTTCGCAACAACAAGAAGAGGTTGTCCTGCAACAGAACAGCGCCTTGTCCTCAATAGTGCCTATGGAAGACAGGCATATTGTCGTACTCCAAACTGGAGTTAAGAGGCGGACGGTGCCTACACGCTCCCTGAAAGACCTCCGTTTAATTGCCAGAGAACTGTTTCCCGGCAGAGGAGAGGCCATCCTGTACTACCAGGGTATAGTCCTTGACCCATTGATAACCCTTAAGGTCATCATTGGGATGGATACCAGACCGACCATCGAGGTCTGCTTTGCCCGATATTCCTGCATCGGAAATGATTACCAACAATCAAACAACAGTAACTATTTCTTTGTTTCTTACGACTCTGCGACTCTAACTTTAGTTTGCCTCAACCAAATGTTATGAAATTTATACACAATGCTTATTACCACAAACCACAGATCAAGTTTGAATTTGAGTGGCGTCACTTTTACCATTCTAGAGTTATGCCCCTTTACAAATGGAAAATTGCTGAATTTTTCGTTTCCATTCTCTAACTTTTGTTTGCCTCAACAAAATGTTATGAAACTTATACACAATGCTTATTACCACAAAAGACAGATCAAGTTTGAATTTTGGTGGCATCTTTTTTTACCGTTCTAGAGTTATGCCCCTTTACAAATGGAAAAATTCAGCAATTTTTCGTTTCCGTTCTCTTATTTCAGTTTGCCTCGACCAAATGTTATGAAACTTATACACAATACTTATTACCACAATACTCAGATCAAGTACAAATTTGGGTAGCGTCACTTTTACAGTTCTTGAGTTATGTCCCTTTATAACGTTATATGCAAGCGGGGGCATCATCTGTGGACTTTTTAATGCCTCGCTGTAGCATTAAGTTGTACCCTTGTCCGTCTGTACGTCATAAAATTTGTTTCCGTTCTCCAACTTCAGTTTGCCTTAACCAAATGTCATGCAACTGATACACAATGCTTATTTCAACAAAACACAGATCACGCTTGAATTTTTGTGGTGCCACTTTTACCGTTCTAGAGTTATGCCCCTTTACAAATGGAAAAATTGCTGAATGTGTTGTTTCCGTTCTCTTTCTTTACTTTCCATCATCTAAATGTTGTGAAACTTATACACAATGCTCATTACCACAAAACACAGTTCCATATTGAATTTTAGTGGTGTCACTTTTGCCGTTCTAGAGTTATGCCCCCTTTACAAATGGAGAAATTGCTGAATTTTTTGTTTCCATTCTATAACTTTAGTTTGCCTGAACCAAATGTAATGAAACTTATGAACAGTGCTAATTAATTACCACAAAACACAGATGGAGTTCGAATTTTGATGAGTCACTTCAACAATTCCAGAGTTATGCATCTGTACAACTGGAATTATTGCAGATTTTTTCGTTTCTCTAATCTTAACTTAAGGTTGCCCACTCTATTTGTTATTAAATTTATAAACAATGCTTATTACCACAAAACTCAGATCAATTACAAATTTACAGTTCTTGAGTAATATCCCTTTATAATGTTAATATGCAAGCTGGGGCATCATCCCATTTATTTCTAAAAACTTTCAGACATTGAGCTTAGTTTTACCCTCGTCCGTACGTCAGTACGTCCCAAAATTGGTTTCCGTTCTCTAACTTTAGTTTGCCTCAACCAAATGTCATGAAACTTAAACACAAAGCTTATTTATATGTGAGTTACAGGTCAAGTTTACATTGAGTTCTGCTCTGCTAATTTATTACAAAATTAAAGGGTTTGGACTTAACAATACAGACTTTTAATACGACCGCAAAAAAAAATTTGGGATCGTATTATGGTATGTCGTCTGCGTCGTCCGAAGACACATTGGTGTCCGGACAATAACTTTAGTTTTAAGTGAATGGATCTCTATGAAATTTTTTAAGAAGGTTCAATACCACAAAAGGCAGGTTGGGATTGATTGTGGGGATGATGATCCCAACCGTTTAGGAATTAGGGGCCCAAAAACAAGCATTTTTTCTAGTTTCAGGATAATATCTTGTGTATAAGTATTTTGATTGCTCTGAAATTGTACCACAATGTTTAATACCACAAATAGAAGGTTGGGATTCATTTAAGGGGTTATGGGGCCATCAGTTAATGAATTCAGGGCCAAAAAGGGGCCAAAAACAACAATTTTTGTAGTGTCCGGACAATAACTTGTGTGTAAGTGTATAAATCTCTCTGATATTGTACCACACGGTTCCATTGCACGAAGGGAAGGCTGGGATAGAGTTTGGGGATAATTGCCCCAAACTTGTAGGAATTGGGGGGCCAAAAAAACAAGCATTTTCTAGTTTCCAGACAATAACTTGTGTTTAAGTGTATGGATCTCTCTGAAATTGTACTACAATGTTCCATACTACAAACGGAAGGATGGGATTGAGTCTTGGAGTAATTGCTCCAAGGGGGGTTTCCAAACTTTTTTTTGGGGGGGGGGGGATTTTTTTCCTATTTTTTTTTAAGGAATTAATATTTTTTTTTTCAAAAATTTTCAAATTTCTAATTTTTGAAAAGTTAAAAGAAGAAATCTTCAATTGCGCAATAGATTTGTAAGATCTTTGACAACATTTATTTTATCAGTATCAAGCTTGAATATATCCAAATTTGCCCCAACTGTTCAGGGTTCAACCACTGCGGTCGTATCAGGCTGCGCTCAGCGAAGTATTTTATTTCTACCTGAATTGAGGTATATATCTGATTTTTGATTTGTGGGTCAAAAATGATGATCTATAGATTTAGGAAGATGTGGTATGCGTGCCAATGAGACAACTCTCCATCCAAGTAACAATTTATAAAAGTAAACCATTACAGGTCAAGGTACGGCCTTCAACACGGAGCCTTGGCTCACACCGAAAAGCAAGTTATAAAGGGCCCCAAAAATTACAAGTGTAAAACCATTCAAACGGGAAAACCAACGGTCTAATCTATATAAAAACGAGAAACGAGAAACACGTATGAACTACATAAACAGACGACAACTACTGTACATCGGATTCCTGTACATCTAGTTTGGTTCCGGGATTGCAGATTGTAAATTTTAATTTACAATAATTTACACTCTTAAGGTTAAGTACAAAATATAACTAAAATACACAGGACTGTATATCAACATTTATTTCAGTGTTCAGATCCTTGTTGTTGTTGGTTGCTTAACGTCCAGTGGCAAATATTTCATGCATATTCAGGACGAGAACAAGTTCACAATAAATACAATAGGTAGGTTCTGTAATAGATTAAGGGATTAAGGTCGGAGAAATTTAGACTGCCACGGGAAATGAGGGTATATTGGATAGGGACAGAAATTTAGCCTTGCAACAGGTCACCTACGGACCCCTCAAAGAGTTGTTGCAAGGGTTCTTAACGTGCAAAGAGCGTGGCACTCTCTTTACACGAGGCATCGGATTTAACGTCCCCATTCTGACCGGACGTGGCTGCAAATTTGTACATCCCGCACAGCCAAACGGACGCCCCACTTTACCACGGGTTTTACTGCCGGTCGGAGGAAGACCAATGGTGACCATACTTCTATTCCCCAGTCACCCTTGGGGGGTGTTCAGATCCTGAAAATTTTAGAAGCAAACTACTAGAGAGTAATTTACAGATAACATCAACTGATTTCACACTTTACTTGCTTGGTGGAAATCACCTTGTGGCTGCTATCAAGAGATTGCAAGAAGAAGGAATAAATGGAATTGGGTAAATTGGTTTTATCACTTTTTTGTTTTTATCAACTTTTACAGTAGCAATGTAATTGTAAATAAATTTAATTAGGTTATTATGACATATATATAATCTGATGCATGATGATAACATGACTTACAATAAGTTTTAAGTTAGTTGATTTAAAAAAAAGACTTGGTAAAAACTATGAATATAGCTGAAGTTGAAATGTTATAAAATATTGTTTTTTTAGATTTTGACCCACAAAAGTTTTTTTCAAATATAGAAATACACTCAAAGAGTGTGCATGCGTAACATGATCAAGACTAAATTTCATATGCGTAGCGTCACAAATATTGGATGTTAATTCATTATTTAGTTATTCCTTTGCAGTGAACTAGATGTGTCAGTTTATGTTGGTTTAACACCAGAGGAAGCAAGACTGTTAGGCAACAGACATAACTTTCAAATGTCAACTTTACCAGTGACATTTCAAGTAAGTCTTTTTACCATTAACCAATTTCCCTCTTTTAATCAACTTATTTTTAGATTTCATATTCAGTAAAATCATAACAAAATTGAACTTCCTATAGTTTCAGTCCAAAATTTGAAGTGCATAGCAAATAATGATCGTATGCTCAGAACTCAGGACCATAATTTTCAAATCTCCTCACAGTCCTGATTTAATTTTCACACTCTGTCTTGTGTATAATGAATAATTATATTCAAATAATTTTAATAAGCCATCTTCCAAAAATAATGTATGTGGTTATTTTACCATTGGTATGTACTATGCAATGATTTTAAACCATGCTGTTACTTGGGGTATACCGTATATCCCCATAAATATTGATGCAAACCCATGTAAAATATCAATTTAACATGGTTTAAAAAATAATTATCGGTTTCATAACAAACGAGAATTGAATATCGCTTGATATCAACTGAGTTATCTAATTTCAATAATATAATAAAAAAAAGAGCCTTTGGCTGGTTTATTACTATTTAAATTAAATTATAGCGATAGTTGATATCAAGTGATATTCAATTTTCACAAGTTGTTTAACCTATTTCTCTTAGTCTTATGGTCAACACTCTCGATGAGTATAATTCAAAATTCCGTGAAATGTTGATTTTGTCTTTGCACATTCCAGTATGACGTCATAAGATTTTTTTAACCTATGTAATGTCCAACATGTTGACCATAATACTGTAAATTCAGAAATTATTGCGAGTTTTTTTATTATTGCGAATGATGCGACTGGATGGGTATCGCAATAATAAGAACTCACATTGTCATAACTGAATCATGGATCTGAAATCACTGTAGGCATGTTTTTTTTAAATTGCAATAATTTAACTCGCATTTTTGTCCATTCTTGAAAAATCACAATAATAAATGCACGCAATAATTTCTGAATTTACAGTACTCGGCCAACACTAATAGAAACACACATCATTAAAAATTAATACCATTTAGGAATAAATTTTAGGTTGTAAAATTTAATTGGTTTACTTCTTATATTGTAGCAAAAAGTAGAACAGTCTAGGCTGTATTTTAAAGCTGGTTATAAGGGTAAAGAATTAGTGGAAAAATTCGAAAAATTAATATGCAGACAGATATTAATAAAACAGTAAGTGATCTAAGGCAGTCACTAAGACATTTGTGACCGACATTTTAGAGAAAAAAACCGAATATGAGTCAAATTACCTTTAAATAAGGCCTTTCTAATGTGAAACAATTTTTATGGTTTACTTAGTTCTTATTCATGTTAAGAAATAATTATTTCTTACTGTGATCTATGCTCATTTTACATGGGTAGGCATTATATTTTCAATATATTTATATCGAGCGTATGCGAAGTGTAAAATGTTGACAAATAAAATGCCTATCCATGTTAAAATTAACATATTCTCAGCATGGCATGATATTATAAGTTATCAACGTTCATATCCGTAATGGGTATTTTATCACCATGAAGTACACCAGTACACCCTGAGGCGCAGCCGAAGGGTGTACAGGGTACGGAAGGGTGTTATGAAGGGTAGAAATGGGTATTTCAACACCCTGAAATACACCAGTACACCCTGAGGGTGTACAGGGTACTGAAGGGTAGTGAAATACCCATATCTACGGATTTGAAAGTAGATAACGAATTTATCCCCGGTCTTAGTCCGAATTGGACGAGTTTTAGGGAAATTCGGGTACAAAGTGTAATGTGAAAACAACGTTTTTTTCATGATCTAAAAAAGTTTTATTGAAATTTGGAAATTTTGACATAATTTTTTACGGGGTGTAGGGTAGAACCCTACAGGTAGTCAAATATAAGACGTTTTTAATCCGGAGACAGAGAAACTGGATTGTATCAAATTTGGCGCTCAATGTTGTTGGAGTTACGTCATAGATGGTGTGACGTCAACGTGGGTCATTTGCAAAGCTAGGTCAATAGTCCCATTCCTTGACAATGTGGCAGTCAAGTGATTCATTTAATGAAATGAGTGTAAATGATCGGCATAATAGGACAAAATCGTTAATGAATTAAATATTTAATAACAGACATCATGGATAATCTACAAAATTCAATATTTCACAAGGAGCAATCATGCATGGAAAAACTTGCGTGAAGTTCCCCGGGATAATGGTAAGCAACGTACGGGTATTTGGGTTAGCAACACCCAGGGGCTATGGGTTTTTTAACGACGTGCGTTAACCAATCAAAATCCTAGAAATAAAATTATTTCAATTCTTATAAGACAAATTTGAACTTTTTT
Source organism: Mytilus californianus (assembly GCF_021869535.1). NCBI lineage: Eukaryota > Metazoa > Mollusca > Bivalvia > Mytilida > Mytilidae > Mytilus > Mytilus californianus. The sequence continues at coordinate 272,457 of NW_026262744.1, forward strand.
ACATCAAGGCAGACCCATATAACACAGCAGTTATTTTTATATGAAGCACAAACATTAAAAAAAAAGGAACTGTTTCACTATGTTAGAAATTAATTGAAACATGTAAACTTCCATTTACTGCCTCTTTAAAAGGAGATATTTGTATGGTTTCCCATAGGGTCCTATAAACTAAGTCCCCCGCTGGCAGCCATCTTGGATAATTTATTGGCTTCAAAGTAACAACTTGGTCAGCACCTCATAAGGAACATTCATGTTATATTTGGTTGTGTCATTCCATTCAGTGGCTCTCTGAAAGAAGACATTTGTATGTTTCCCATAGGGTCTAATGTTAAACTAAGTCCTCTGCTGGCGGCCACCTTGGATGATGGATCTGCTGCAAAGTAACAACACCTGGTCAACATCTCATAAGAAACATTCATGCTATGTTTGGTTTCATTCCATTCACTGCCTCTCTAAAAAAAGACATTTGTATGTATTTCCAATAGGTTCCTATGTAAAACTAAGTCTCTCCCTGGCGGCCCTCTTGGATTATGGATTGGCTTCAAAGTAACAACTCGGTCAGCACCTCATAAGGAAAATTCATGCGATGTTTGGTTGTGTCATTCCATTTGGTGGCTCTCTAAAAGAAGACATTTGTATGTGTTTCCCATAGGGTCTTCCGCTGGCGGCCACCTTGGATGATGGATCCGCTGCAAAGTAACAACACCTGATAAACACCTCATAAGAAACATTCATGCTATATTTGGTTTCATTCCATTCAGTGCCTCTATATAAAGAGACATTTGTATGTATTCCCACAGGGTCCTATGAACTACGTCCCCCGCTGGCAACCATCTTAGATAATGTATTGGCTTCAAAGTAACAAATTGGTCAGCACCTCATAAGGAACATTCATGCTATGTTTGATTGTGTCATTCCAATTAGTGGTTCTCTGAAAGAAGACATTTGTATGTGTTTTCCATAGGGTCTTAAGTAAAACTAATCCTCCGCTGGCGGCCATCTTGGATAATGGATCGACACAAAGTAACAACACTTGGTCAGCAGCTCATCCATGCTATGTTTGATTTCATTCCATTCAGTCGCTCTCTTAAAGAAGACATTTGTATGTGTTTCCATACTTATTTTGTTATTTATTGAAAGAAACAGATAACTAGGATATTCCCCATTTTTCAAAACAGTTGCTCTGATCTTTCCCATATCTTTCGGGCATTCTGTGAGGGGTATAAGAGCAGCGGAAATTCAAGTTAGGAAACTGACTTGTTTTTTTTTTATTTTTGCACTGCAACTGAAGGAACAAAATCAAGTTCAAAATGCCAAAATGAGACAGTTGTTAAGTGTTTACTTGAATGGTTTGAACAGAAATGATAATGCAGAGCAATAAAATCATATCATTCAAAAACAAAAATGTAGAAACAGAGGGAAAAATGTTACCAAAAGATGAACCTAACAGGAATGTCCATGAACAGGAATGATCGTGAAGAGCAAGAAAATAAAAATGAACTAGATCATGCAGATAGTGATGAAAGGGTACCCGAAGATGAACCCGATCAAAACAGGAATGATCATAAAGAGCAAGACAATTAAAATGAACAAGATTGATTGTTGGTTGCTTAATGTCCAGTTGCAAATATTTCATGCATATAAATACAATAGGTAGGTTCTGCAATAGGGGCGTCCGGGATTAAGGTCGGAGAAATTTAGACTGCCACGGGAAATGAGGGTATTTGGTATTTTGGATAGGGACAGAAATTTAGCCTTGCAACAGGTCAGAGAGTTGTCGCAAGGGTTCTTAACGTGCAAAGAGCGTAACACTCTCTTTACACGAGGCATCGAATTTAACGTCCCCATTCTAACCGGACGTGGCTGCAAATGTGTACATCCCGCACAGCCAAACGGACGCCCCACTTTAGCAAAGGTTTTACTGCCGGTCGGAGGAAGACCAGGGTGACCATACTTCTACTCCCCAGTCACTCTTTGGGGGAAAATGATCTAGATCATGCAGATGGTGGTGAAAGGGTATCCGAAGATGAACCTGATCTAAACATGCTAAACAGGAATGATGAAGAGCAAGACAATAAAAATGAATCAGATTATACAGATGGTGATGAAAGGGTACCCGAAGATGAACCCGATCTAATCCTGCTAAACAGGAATGATGAAAAGCAAGACAAAGAAAATGAACTAGATCGTACAGATGGTGATGATGATTGATTGTTGGTTGCTTAACGTCCAGTGGCAAATATGTCATGCATATTTAGGACGAGAACAAATTAACAATAAATACAATAGGTAGGTTCTGTAAGGGGGGCGTCCGGGATTAAGGTCGGAGAAATTTAGACTGCCACGGGAATTAAAGGTATATTAGATAGGGGCAGAAATTTGGCATGCAACAGGTCACATACGGACCCCTCAAAGAGTTGTTGCAAGGGTTCTTAACGTGCAAAGAGCGTGGCACTCTCTTTACACGAGGCATCGGATTTAACGTCCCCATTCTGACCGGACGTGGCTGCAAATTTGTACATCCCGCACAGCCAAACGGACGCCCCACTTTAGCAAGGGTTTTACTGCCGGTCGGCGGAAGACCAATGGTGACCATACTTCTATTCCCCAGTCACCCTTGGGGGCAGATGGTGATGAAAGGGTACCCGTTAATTTTCTTGATAATTTGCTTAGAAGTGATTTATTTGCAGCATTACCAGAACTAAAGGGTATAAAATTGTGACATAAGCATCAATCGGAACATATTTTAATATTAATTTAACAAAAGATAAAGGTAGTTATCCCCCTGAATCAGAATTAACTATAGAAGGCCATGTTTTTAGACAGAAATTGAATACATCTTCCTATTTAAGTCCCATAGGTTTTAACTTCATCTGACAAAAAGCAATATAAAGTTATCTATATAATAAACATGTCAATTTATAATACTGAATACTCGAATAACTTCGCTAAAAGACGATTAGCAGAATGGAAATCAGAATGTTGCCAAATTATTCCATTACTTCGTTCTTCAATAAAAATTCTACTTGGTACATATTTTAAATACAATAATATTCCCTGACGCTCACGATGTTTGAAGTGATGTACGACGTTTTCGACGCGTTCTTACTAGGCAGATGTCCAGTATACGATGTTTAACATAAAGGACAAGGTATGATAAGGGGGGTTTTTGGCCCCCTCTTCAAAAAAGTTTATATTTATATCATTGATGGACTTTGTATAGAAACTTAAAAAAACAATAATTTTTTTATGTTCCTGTGAAAGGCAGGTTGCCTAGCAACGGTTTCATTAGCAACAGACAGGAAAGAGTAAAGTAAAAGTAAAGACATCTATAAATTAATTATTAGTTTTATTGAACATATAAGAACAGTAGCAAATCAGATTGGTGAATAAGAATAAACAAGAACAAGATTAAGTTATAAATGAGAGTCATATAAATGAAAGAGTCCTTAGTATCCAATTAAATGTTGCACGCCTAGCAACAGTTTTAATACAACATTTTTTTATCAAAATTAAAAAAAATAAAATTTGAGAATATGTTTTCAAATATATTGCTGCACATTATCATGGACATTTTAATCAGTTCTTTCTGTTAAAGAAGTTTATATCAAGCATATAAACGAAAATTTTGCTTGGCAATGCCAAAAAGTTGAACTAAAAAGACCATGCTGAATTAGTTTACAAATTAAAATAAGTACTTATCATAATAATTATTATCTAGTTCTTAGTAAGAAATCAAAACTAAGTTCAATTGAAGTTCAGTTAATTCGAATCAACAACCTAGCAACTGAAATAGTGCTTAGCAATGGTTCAGATGGCTTTTTAATATTTGAAGTATGAGTTTGGCAATCCTTTATTTATGCATAGTTTTACATTTTAATGTTATATCAAAGTAATCATAAGTTGTTTAGGACAAAGTTCAAATCGAGCATAGCAACACACTTGTTTTTAACCACAACAGCAAATAATACAGATTATTCTTCAGATAAGCATCAATGCAGATCAGATTGTCTGTAAAAGAAACTCACAGCAATGGATGAAAAATAGGTCGAATTGCATTAGCAAAGAGAATTTTATACATATAAATGTCAAACTTTACGAATAAATATTCACCTAACACTTATTCAACAGATAAAGTTGTCTTACCGAAACTGACACAATATAATTGTACATTTTAGTACAAAACTTCTGCATTCATCTTTTTATGAGACCTTGTTCCCTATACATAGTTTTGCAATTTAATTAAACTTAATTACATCTCTAACATTCGCAGTGTGTTAACACTTTATTTCAAGAACGTCGATTTTATGTAATCATGTGTCTTAAATTAGATTCATTCTTCTTTTGTTCATACATACTAGTATACGAATTTATAGATTATCTTTTTCACACACTTTCTGTGTTCACATACAAAACAATTGATAAGGATTTTATTCATAGAAAAAATCATCCCCATAAATTAACATTCATACGATTTTTTTATTTTTCCATCCAGAATAAATGGTTTTCAGGTTCTATACATTGGAAACAAAGAAATTAATTGACTTTAAAAAACTGCATCGTATCACTTATATTCATAAATTGTAGCCCAACATTTTCATTGGTATCACTGTCGCTGTCGCTTTCAGTTAATGGCATCACTTGCATCCATGGCTGAAGATAAGAAGCCTCCAGATGGGCCCGACTTCATTAGAGAGTACCGCTATTACCCTAAGAACCATATTACACTGGCAATGTGTGCACAACAGCCAACAGTCCTTGCGCCAGCTTTGCAAGTACAATACCACCCTGTTACTGTATCTGAATTATATTCAATCCAGAGAGTATGTGCGGCTGAATTTGTGTGCCTCGACTAGATTTTGCAGCGGATAAGATTCGGTTTGTCCTTAACTAAATGCAGCTCGTATATACCTGATACCCCGGCAAAATGATCCTTCTAATAATGCGGTGCCTGCTTTATTTGATAGATTCCCATTGTCAACTCCCGTAAATCATCCAGTGTGAGGACAGGAAAATCTGTGAGATCAAATGAGTTGACTGTCTGGTAGACAGTCCTTTTACACATCAGATTTTCCTCCTCTACAATTGTCTTTATGTTGTTGTACTGTCTGGATTTCTCTAACATTTGTTGTGCCAATTGTATACCGTCTGGATTATGTTTTGACAATGGGGGTCTACAGTCATTGCGAATAGCACACACTATTCTGACAAAATCACCAATAGATGTTACGTAGTGATTGTGCAATACCTTATCCAGAAGTCTCCAGTGCTTAATTCTTCCATAAGCACTCTCTACAACCCACCTTACTTTGGTTACAAGACGAGATAAGTTTGCCTCTTCTGTTGAATGTTGGGACTGTCCCTTTTTTAAATATTTTGGCATTTCAACATGAAGCCCTTGTTTTGCAAGGAACTCTGTTGCATCTCGAAACCCTCTATCCACAATTGCAACATCGTTCTCCTGAATCCAGTGTTTTATATCATCCTCATTTTTCCGTAAGATGTGTTTTGTTATAGACGCGTCATTGTTTTTACCGTCAGAACGGTACGGTCCCAAAACATTTAGGATGTAGCCATCGGAGGCAACTATGACCATCATTTTTACAAGTGGCCGATGTTTGTGCATGCTATAACATACTCTTTGAAACTTGTAATTTGAGCTTTTTTGAATATAAATATATGTGCCGTCTAAAACCAGAATAGCACTGTTTTCATTATTAGAAAATAAGTTATTGGCTAATGGCGTGTTATGACAATTGACAAAAGTTTCATGGTCAATATGCTGGAACCCCAAATGGTTTGGAACGTAATCGGTCATCATAGCATTTTTGACAGAATGAACAGAACGTTGAATTTGGTTTTTAGTGAAACAGAATAGTGTAGAAAGAATAGTATTTGGAAGTCCGGTTCTAAGTTGAACAAGTAAAATTCCTAAGCATGCTTCAACAGATCGGACGGAAGAGTTTCGTAAAGGTAACAGGATAGAACTTTATATAGTGATATATCATTAACGTACGTTCCTGTTACCAATGAAATAAAGACAATAATAAACTGACATGTGAGGGATTGACTTGATGTTGGGTTTATTTGAAAGAGAGAAAAAATGCCGAACAATATGAATTGCTATCTTAGACTTTCATTACTGGTGGTAATTTTTACAACCTTTGAAAACCAATTTTAGAGACTTTTTCAGTACAACCAGGAAAATTGGCCAATAATCTATTATTTCACAGAATGAATATATATAGAAGTTTATTCTCTTGAAAACCATCTAATTGGCTACGAAAAAGAAGCTTAAAATTTTATCTAAACCTTTTCTTAATAACCCAAAATTTCTTTTGAAAATGGTAACAGGAGAGACAAAATATTGTACCACCTATCAAAAAATGTTTCAAGATATTCTTGTATGACATTATTAAGATTGCATCTTTTAATATGATGTTCTATAAGTACTGTTTGTTTTGATTTGCTTTGGTAGAGGGTTGTTTGAATATGTAACTTTTAATAAATTTTTCAATTTCAAAATTCGACATTTTTTGAAAATGACCCGTATCTTTGAGTACCCTGTTATCCTCAATTTTTTACTTCTTCATTTGTCATATTTTTTCTTAATTCTAATGATTTTTTCATCTATTTCATCACATTTCCTTCGTTATCCACAATTAGTCCTTCAAACCAAACAAAGTGAGATCATGCACTAGTTTAAACAAAACCTACAAGCGGCGAGTTTCCCCAAGATAACTCTAGGAATAATTTAACTGAACATAATCTTTTGAAAGAGAAACGGAAATAATGCAACGTTTCCGATATTGATTCAACTGTTTAGAAATTAAGTTGTGACGTCATTTCGACATTTGCAATGTAAACTAAGAAACGCTTTCATCAGGTAAGGTTTTTTATCATATTAGAATCGTAATTTTTGACATGTAAAGGATACAAATTTTATCGTAATGGCGTTGTCGTCTATATTCTCTTTAGAAGTCATACATAGGAATTTGCGGGAAATCGTATGACTTGCATTGCAGCGTCCGCCGGGGCAAATGCAACTGTTTGAAAAAGTCCGAAAACACATTTACGATTGTTATTTAATTAGTACATTTATTTTTTATTTTTATTTTTAGTCGTTTAATTGATGTGCTTACTGTTATAAATCCCGAGCCCTAAACGATACCGGAAAAGATTTCTGCGCAAATGCTACACTACCGGAAACGATATCTGCGCAGATCCGGGAATTAAAAAAAGCGACAAAAAAAAGTTAATGCCTTTGGGGTCTGCCTCAGGACAGGGACAGAGGTGAAAAACAGGTGGAGAAACCTTACCCGTGGGGCCAAACAGAAGTTTACAAATGTGCAGAGGGAAAGTTCACAAACTGGTGGTGGTCCTCCTCCTACCCAGCCTTCCCAGGCAGAGGAGAACATCATTAACTGCATGAGGGACACTGCCTCTTTCCGTGGGGTTCCCTGTCAGGTTAGGAAACTTCAATTGATTGATTGATTGATCGATGGTTGCTTAACGTCCAGTGGCAAATATTTCATGCATATTCAGGACGAGAACAAGTTCACAATAAATACAATAGGTAGGTTCTGTAATAGATTAAGGGATTAAGGTCGCAGAAATTTAGACTGCCACGGGAAATGAGGGTATATTGGATAGGGACAGAAATTTAGCCTTGCAACAGGTCACCTACGGACCCCTCAAAGAGTTGTTGCAAGGGTTCTTAACGTGCAAAAAGCGTGGCACTCTCTTTACACGAGGCATCGGATTTAACGTCCCCATTCTGACCGGACGTGGCTGCAAATTTGTACATCCCGCACAGCCAAACGGACGCCCCACTTTAGCACGGGCTTTACTGCCGGTCGGAGGAAGACCAATAGTGACCATACTTCTATTCCCCAGTCACCCTGGGGGGGGGGGGGGGGGGGGGAACTTCAATTGAGGGACCAGAAGGTAATAAATGTTTAAAATGTTTTCAGATTACTGAAATAATGCCTTTAAACAGTCTTTTTGTTCCTAAATTCACGACATATTTATCGTCTGCAATGTTTACAAATATACAACAGGGGAATCCCAAATAGTGACCCTGACCATCGAAATAAAAATAGATGCATTTTTATTGTAACAATATTGAGTTGTAGACTGCGACAGTTTCAATGACAGTCTTGTGTGCTTTCTTAAATCATTCATTTACGATAAATGTCCTGCAGTTTGTGTCAAAATCTCACCTTATGTAGCTTATTTGTTTACAACTCATGATTTCCCCTGCAACTTGGCTGTCCTTGGCGCCGAAAAGAAGCCGCTTGTGTCATAGCAAAATATTTTTGGTTGTTCAAGGGTAAATTTTGAGCAACGTTGTTTTTTATTTGATATGCATCCATTTGTGTGTTCTGTAATTTGACATTCATCCGTGCATTTAGCTTTTATGCATGAAATTATGTTCCTGCTCATCATGAAATGCGTTTGTTTAAACATTCTTCCGTGCACGTACTCCATCTCCTTTTATCACCCGTATTCCTGTTAATTTCGGTATCGGGTCCGTTCGCCCTGGGTCTATTCGCTCATAGAGTCCGTTCGCCCTGCTTCGGAAAAATAAATATATTCAGGGCATTAAAGTTGACTATATTCACAAATAAATTTTGATGTCTTATCAAATTTCCAAGAATTATAGTAAAGTATTGTAGCATAGGTTTCATTATGCAATGCAACTTAATCCATATTTGAGTTAGAAAATGAAATCAAAACAGCTTGCAGCAAACATCTGTTTTAATAGCTATCACCTGGGGAAAATTATTAATATATTAAGAATTTTTTTTATAGTGATATATACTATAAAAATCCATGTTAATATTAAGAATTACTTTAGGTTGGCCTAAGTAGCCAATGCCAAGTTCTGTAGCCATTTAAGTGCCTATATTCAAGTTTACTACTTTTTGCATAAAAACAGTTTCTCAAAGGAAGTAAATGTGTAATATTTCCTTCAGGTAGGCCCTCCTCTTTAGTAAAAAAGCAAAAAAGATGAAGGGTCAAATTGAAGAATATCTTCAGAATTACCAGCCATTAAAATCATTGCCAAAAGTTGGAGATAGCCTGTTGAATGATTATAATGACAAAACTAAAGGCATCTCTGAGGAAGAGAGAGATGAATTAACTTCATATCTCAACTTGAAGTAAAAAGACATTTTCAATTTATCAGTCAGTTCTGACATTCCGTCTATGATGCACAACACTATATCGTTCATAATCCATCATTCAGGGAACAAAGGTACAACTATTTTGAGAGAAAAAAAGTCTTTGAATGACCACATACGGTTTATTGATATGTTATATATATTACCATATTCATTATACACATACAATAGAAATACAAAACTATAGACAGAATATGTTCTATATAATGAAAAGTATGAGAAGTTGTCTTCTAGGAAAAGTATACTGTTAGTTAATTATGTCGGTTGGTTGATTTCGTTGGTAGCTAAATATCAAGTGGTAAATATTTCTTTCCTGTTCACATGAGTAACTGTATATTTTTCGGACGTCCGAGATATCATTTATAATCCGTATATACAAATCTGACGAAATTGACGAGATTGTTCATATTTATACAACACCTTATGTGCAATAACCCTGTATAATTTTCCTTTGAACATTTTGTCGAAAACAGAATCGTGAATCCAATGCAAACAAGGTGATTTACGATGAAATATCCAAGAGTTTGATATATGAAGATACTGTCATAAATGGGGAACGAAGCAACTTTAAAAATGATTTTGATATCCCATGATATAAAAGTATTGTTTCGATGTGTGGATAACCTTTCTATAATATTATTTAATATTTATTTTTGGTGTTTTAACGCCACTTTTAAGCACCGCTTTTGGGCTATTTCGTGGCGGCCAGTTTTCATTGGTGGAGGAAGCCGGAGTGCCCGGAGAAAGTCACCGACCTTCGATAGGAAAACTGACAATCCTAGTCAATTAAGATTGGAGTTGAGTGCACCCGCACGAGCGGGGTTCGAACTCACAACCTCAGTGTTGACTGGCTAGTGATTACAGTAGTAACTACTTAGACCACTCGGCCACCGAGGCCCCCTATATAACCTTTCTATCTGCCTTCTAGTTTAAAATAAAATATTTTCTGTCTTTTATGATAGCTGCATGTGTGTAATTTTATAGCCATTGTTTAATGTAATTAAGAATATAAAAAAAAACACACATTTTGAGTAATATATCTATAACATAGAGTCTACAACACAATACACTTTGAATATACATGGATATAGCAGTGATGCAGGTATATCTTCACAATTTCACTTGAGTACTTTGAATAAAGGGACGACGTATGTGATATATTCAAATGTGCTATGCGGCTGGAGATATTTTTCACAGTTTGCAAAAATTTCTCAAATTTTGAAATGGCCAAAGCCTTATGCATGATATTGGACTGTAATACTTCGAGCGGAAATTACAAAAATCAAAGTAATGAGCGTACTGATATTAAGCATGTTGCTCAGATTATAAGTTAGTCTTGTAATAATAACTTTAGTCAACAAGCTGATCCTTTTGAGAAAAATTCACTGACTTGTGCATATTGTGGGGAAATAAAGAGATATTAAACTAAAGTCTAGTGATTGTACGACACCCCGTGTTACCAATAAATTAGAATGTCTTACGGGTCAGGGTTTTAGGTACATTTTTTGTGGTTATATGGAGGATTGTTAACTCTCTATGTCTGATGGGTTTGGTTCTATTGTTGATACTACTACTCCTCAGCGCCTCAAAATCAAAGACTTACCACTAACTCGAAAAAGAAAGACAACAACAAACACAAACTCTGAACTGGTAATTCAACATGTCGGCTGATTATACTTGATCCTATCCAATGTCGATATTCTCATTAGAATTGGTGAATGTGTGTTTATGGTTTTTGTTATAGGGAAGTTTTTTTTTCTATCATTTATATGGATACTGTTGTATAAACGACATCTCCTAGATAGTTTTATTGTTTCACCGTTTTCCCCTATGACAATAAAGAGCTTGCCATGTTTAATAGAAACTAATATATCGACTTCTAGGTGTGTAATCATACTTGATCTCGTACACCACAAAGACTATTACTTTAAAACGATTTTCCTGATTTCCAAAACCATATTTGAATACGCAAGAAAACAATATACTTTCAGGTTCAATTTTTTGGATACATCTATTTCACTAAAATATTTGGTTCAAGTAAACTTACTTGAATTTAATTCTGCAATATTTTATCCAAAACAAATAAAATGACTTTCAAACGAAATGAGATATTATCATCCAGTTTTTGCAAAGTTTTTCTTACATAATGTCTATATGGAAGTCAAATCTTCTTTTTTTTTGCCCAGGATATAGCCTTAAGTACCATAACGACATGATGTTTTCTACTAAGGACAGGGATAATGACATATATTTAAGTAGCTGCGCACATCATTGTAAAGGAGCATGGTGGTAAAGTTCTGTCATGCAGCTAAATTTAGGACAACACACGTATTATCCACAAGGGATGAAGTTGAGAGCATGGAAAGGCGATTACTACTTATTAAAAGTTACTAAAATGATGATTAAACGACACTGAGAACCATTTTATGAATGACTCACAATTTATTTCTGTTTCAAAACTATACAGTCAATTGAATTATATGAACGTGGTCCAAAGAAGAAAATTTATAAACAGTTTGAAAATAATCACAGTTTAATATATATGGTTAATATAGAAAAATAAACTTTCGCATTGTTTTTGTCTTATTTTTCCAGTTTGAATCATCTATTTATGTTCTCTTTGATAAAAAATCAATTTTAAAAACTATGAAACAACGTAGTTAACAAATAATAAGATAATGATGGCGTCTGCGTGCTTCTCCTTTAAATCAAAATCAGAAAAGAAACATTCTGAATCTAGAGAATTCAGTCTCGTCTAGAGTTTGAAGTTATTATTCACATACTTTCAGATAATTTGCCAGTAGTAAATCCTGTTTGTTCAGCAGCTTTTTTAACAATTACATATGTTGTTGTTTGGTACAAGTAAATAGTACCAACTGAACAGTTTAAACACAGAGTGAACATATCTTATTTGAATATAAATAATGGATATCAACTTAAGATTCCTTTGGGAATTCGAGATATGCAGAGTAAAATAGTTTAGTATTGGAGATGATACAATAAATCATGCTTTGAAGGTCAATGGATATACTGAGACTGCAGTGACATTGATATCTGTTTATCATATATGAATGGGGATATGGGATAAACGTCAATGAGACATCAACCTATGAGACATAAGTAAAACTATAAGTTATCATTATACTATACCCCTTTTCTCTTGATATCCATTTAAACAAACTGCAAGAATGCAAACGTTTCATTTTAACAAAGGTGTTTTGCAAAGTTTTGTGTTTAATTGGAGGTTGTGTTATCAATTCGATAGAAAATTAGTACAAACCTTTTGATTCATTATATTTTTAAGCATGGTGTGATCATATAATCGATAAGTGTTAGTTTATTAGTCTACAAGACAATACATCAGATAGAAAAGTAATGAGGGGCATAGGTTTTTTAAATGACAATTACATACAATGTGGACAGGCAAACGCATTTCTTGCTAAATTAAGTTTTGTTAACTGTCTGGCAATTAACAAAGAAAGACAACGTTTGGCTTTATTAGAAACAATGGTTGTGTGTAACAATTTATAATACTCCGGTTTACAGGTTTCAAAACTTAAAGACACACTGTTTTGTTGAATATCGGGTTAACAGTAGTTAACCGATGATCAGATCTCATCAATTCATTAAGAAGATACAAATCAAGGTAAAAAAAAAAACTGAGGAAATCTAGTGAACCCTGAAAGGAGCGGAATCGAGAGGGTAGCATTTCCTGATATAAATATATAAGAAGATGAATTAGCGATTCCTGATATGTATACATTACCCACCATGCAAATCGAATAAATGTCAAAATAGAGAATACGACAAAGTCATCAAAATATATCAAACGAATGGTGTAATCTACCTTACTTTCTCAGGTACTTACTCCTATCTTTTAGGACGTTCAATTTTGAGATTAACACCTTTTCTAGCGTGTATTTTTATTAACCATAACAAATCGTCACTTCTATTGTCAAATTTTGAAATGTGATGAAATGTGAACTGTACAACTGAAAGATTTTGTAAAGTTATTGCGGTGTGTCGGTGTAAGATTATCCCCTATGAGCCCCGGATACAATATTATCGACAAAACAACTATTTAAAGAACAGGTATCGTATCACCCAATAACAAATAAGATACCCAACGCATTATTTTAAAGAGGATTTATATGTGTCACATTGCATTATAAATTGTTCAATATTTGGTATGAAAGTGACATTTTATTCAAACTTGATAAAACATATTTACAGACACAAAAAGTACCCGTGTGTAAAATGTTTACGTCCACAAACATCGCCATCTATAATTTTGTCTAGGGTTTCTTTAAGAACGATGTTCGTTTAGTAGGAAATTAAAACATTAAATTATATAAAACATAGAAAAGTAAGTGTAGAAAACGTAATAAAAGACTGGTAATTGATGGCTGTAAATTCAGAAATTATCATGAGGTTTTTATTGAACATGCTAAAGTAAATAATGCGATTAAATTGATGATGGCTATAAAAAGAATTCATATACTGATTTGATAATATGAGATTTTTTTTATGATATCAGAATAATAAATATATCATTGTTGTCCATTTCTGAACATACTGTATTTAAGTCAGCTTTGTTTTTGTCTGAGTCTACTACAACATTGGAGGGGCCTCGAGGGCCGAGTTGTCTAAGCTGTTACTTACTGTTACCACAAACCAGCCATACAGCTGTTTGTTCAGTTGTCTTTGTGTTGATTAAAATGATTTAAATCCATTTCTGGTTTATTGGATGTTCAGATTCTTTCTCTTGATTAAGGCGAACAACAGAAATTGTACATATTGCATGGTTTCTTATCGCGGGGGCGGATCCAGCAAATTTTAGGAGGAAGTGTATAAGTATGCCTGGGAATACGTACAACATGGTGAGGTTGTTCCCCAGGACATGGAATGTGGGTTAGTGGAAGAAAGTGGAGATAGTGTGATGAAATTGGTGCACAAGAAAAGACTTTTTTTTATATAAGTATGAGTTTCTTTTAGTTTGTCATAAACATGTTTTATTTAATATGAATCAAATGACAAAACACACCAAACAGTTTTATTTAATGTGTATATATGACAAGTTATTATTATTATTATCATGATGAGAACAACTTGATTGCAACAACAAACGATTTATTTTCATTCACCTGTGTAACGTTGCAAAGAAAGTAAAATTAAGAAGTCATTTGTCCCTCCAATATCTGTTTTATTTTGCCGGAGGAATTTCCCATGAAACGAATCAGTGATCATAGATATAACGGCGAAATGGTCGTGAATCTGAATAACTACATCGATGCTAAAAGTCTCTCCTATTTTTAATATATCTGATATGAAACTTAAAATAAAGTCCAAAATAATTTTAATTCGTGTTATTATATCATTTGTATAAAATTCAAGATTTATAGTACTAGATGTCAAGTAGAAACCGGTTCTTGGAGTCGTATAAAATTAAACTAACCATTTTAACTTAAGGATGTACTTAGGTGAGGTTTTGGAATAAGTGCCAAATGTTCGGACTCCTTGGTGTTTTTCCATACGATACAAGGTAAAATATTTTGCCGCATAACACCTATTTATCTTTAAACATAAGACTTAGAAGCTCATAAAAGGTCATTTGACAAAATTAAGGCAGATTCTTTATTTTTTTTCTTTTGATTTGAGACTCCGAATAATACCAATGCAAATATAAGGTAAAAGTCCATGTCAGCCTTTTCACGCCATATTTTATAAATCAAATATCTCGAAAAGGAGCTCCATGACCTATCAATATTTTTAGCTTATTTTGATCCTTAACTAATACTCTTCCAGCTTAAAGTATCAATTTTGAATTCTTGATTTATTTAATTTTACCTTAGATCACCTAAGTACATCCTTAAAATTCCTATAGCATGTTAGGAATATACCGGTAGCTTTTCACTAGGTATGTTGATGCCTTCGGCAAATATCTCCAGTATAATCGGGTTCTTGTTTTTTTAGCTCACCTGGCCAGAAGGGCTAAGTGAGCTTTTATCATCACTTGGCGTCCGGCGTCCTGCGTCCGTAAACTTTTACAAAAATCTTCTCCTCTGAAACTACTGGGCCAAATTTAACCAAACTTAGCCACAATCATCATTGGGGTATCTAGTTTAAAAATGTGTCCGATGACCCGGCCAACCAACCAAGATGTCCGCCATGGCTAAAATTAGAACATAGGGATAAAATGTAGATTTTGGCTTATATCTCTGAAACCAAAGCATTTAGAGCAAATCTGACATGGGGTAAAATTAATTATCAGGTCAAGGTCTATCTGCCCTGAAATTTTCAGACAAATCGGACAACCCATTATTGGATTGCTGCCCCCGAATTAGTAATTTTAAGGAAATTTTGCAGTTTTTGGTTATTATCTTGAATATTATAAAAGATAGAGATAAACTGTAAACAGCAATAATGTTCAGCAAAGTAAGATCTACAAATAAGTCAAACATGACCAAAATTGTCAGTTGACCCCTTAAGGAGTTATTGCCCTTTATAGTCAATTTTTAACCATTTTAAAAAAATTTTAGTAATCTTTTTAAAAAAATCTTCTCCTCTAAAACTACTGGGCCAAATTTAACCAAACTTGGGCACAATCATCATTGAGTATCTAGTTTAAAAATGTGTCCGGTGATTCGGCCAACCAACCAAGATGGCCGTCATGGCAAAAAATAGAACATAGGGGTAAAATGTAGATTTTGGCTTATATCTCTAAAACAAAAGCATTTAGAGCAAATCTGACGGGGTAAAATTGTTTATCAGGTCAAGATCTATCCGCTCTGAAATTTTCAGATGCATCGGACAACCCCTTGTTGGGTTGCTGCCCCTGCATTGATAATTTTAAGGAAATTTTGCCGTTTTTGGTTATTATCTTGATTACTATTATATATAGAGATAAACTGTAAACAGCAAAAATGTTCAGCAAAGTAAGATCTACTAAAAAGTCAACATGACCAAAATGGTCAGTTGACCCCTTAAGGAGTTATTGCCCTTTATAGTAATTTTTAACAATTGTTCGTAAATTTTTGTAATCTTTCACAAAAATCTTCTCTGAAACTACTGAGACAAATTTAACCAAACTTGTCCACAATCATCATTAGGGTTTTTATTTTAAAAATGTGTCCGATGATCCCACCTGCGAACCAAGATGGCGGACATGGCTAAAAATAGTTCATAGGGTAAAATGCAGTTTTTGGCCCGTATCTCAGAAACCAAAGCATTTAGAGCAAATCTGACGAGGATAATTTGTTCGTTAGGTCAAGGTCTATCTGCCCTAAAATTTGTAGACCAAAATTTGTTGCTGCCCCTGAATTGGTAATTTTAAGAAAATTGTGCAGCTTTTGGTCATTATCTTAAATATTATTATAGATACAGATAAACTGTAAATAGCAATAATGTACAGCAAAGTAAGACCTACAGATAAGTCAGCATGATCAAAATGGTCAATTTTTAACAATTTTTGTAAATTTTGATTGATTGATTGTTGGTTGCTTAACGTCCAGTGGCAAATCTTTCATGCATATTCAGGACGAGAACAAATTAACAATAAATACAATAGGTAGGTTCTGTAATAGGGGCGTCCGGGATTAAGGTCGGAGAAGTTTAGACTGCCACGGGAAATGAGGGTATATTGGATAGGGACAGAAATTTAGCCTTGCAACAAGTCACCTACGGACCCCTCAAAGAGTTGTTGCAAGGGTTCTTAACGTGCAAAGAGCGTGACACTCTCTTTACACGAGGCATCGGATTTAATTTCCCCATTCTGACCGGACGTGACTGCAAATTTGTACATCCCGCACAGCTAAACGGACGCCCCACTTAAGCAAGGGTTTAACTGCCGGTCGGAGGAAGACCAATGGTGACCATACTTCTATTCCCCAGTCACCCTTGGGGATTTGTAAATTTTGTAAATTTTTATAAAATACTTTTAACTACTGAGCCAAGTTCATTAAAGATAGACCCCCAAGGGTGACTGGGGAATAGAGACTCCAACTCCCCGGTTAGTGGCCCCCAATTCCGAAACGTTTCGGGCAATTACCCCCAAACTCAATTCCAGCTTTCCCTTTGTGATATGGAACCTTGTAGTACAATTTCAGAAATATCCAAACACTTACACACAAGTTATTGTCATGAAACTAGAAAAATGCTTGTTTTTTGCCCCTTTTTTTGCCCCTAATTCCTAAAATTTTGTGGCAATTACCCCCAAAATCAATTCCAGCCTTCCCTTTGTGATATGGAACCTTGTGGTACAATGTCAGAGAGATCCATACACTTACACACAAGTTATTGTCATGAAACTAGAAAAATTTTTAAGTTCTTAGACCACTTTCATTCTGTGTCAGAAACCTATGCTGTGTCAAATATTTAATCACAATCCAAATTCAGAGCTGTATCAAGCTGTATCAAGCTTGAATGTTGTGTCCATACTTGCCCCAACTGTTCAGGGTTTGACCTCTGCGGTCGTATCAAGCTGCGCCCTGCGGAGCATTTCATATAAAAATGAAATAGATCCTGCTGTAAGGCCATCAGTCAACTAGAATGAGTTATTTATTTTATTTACTATATTATTGTCTGTACATGTTGCACCCGTCGTGTAAAGTATGTAAGAATGCAATTTTGTCTTTGTTTTAAATGCAAACTTCATCTTCAACATATATTTTAAAACTTTAATTTAAGGCTACAATTTATGTCCAGTTTATAGAGGATGAGATGACCATCGCAACCAAATATGGAATGAAGCAAAGACGACAGGCTATATGTGCAGATGATGCCTATAGAGACTCCATCTGATGGTTTCTAAAAACAATGATCATGTTCAACTTCTTTGCAGTTTATAAACCCGACATATATTATATGTCAGAAAAGTTGTGAAATCGTTGAGAAAAACAAATCAACCTTAAAAGAGAGAAGACCAAGTGTACAACTCATGCCATTCCTGTCTGTCAAAAAAATGAGCACCAATTATGTCCGGGTACATGGAGATTATGAACAATTTAAGATTTTTTCTCAGTACCGTTTTGTTTTCATAGAAGGACGTAACACCACTACTAACCGTCTATGAAATAAGCCCCGCCTCCCTTCTACCCTTATATGGATTATAAATTTACGTAACACCACTACTAACCGTGTATGAAATAAGCCCCGCCTCCCTACTAACCTAAAATGAAATATACACGGTCTTCACGCAGACGCTTTTAACCAAGTATAAGCCTAAAAATATATAGGAGGTAAGATAAACATGTGAACCTGGGTAACATTGAACATTTTCTTCATGGGCTGCCTAATTGCCTGGTTGGCATAATAATTCAATGTAGTTTGTTTACGTCTGTCTGTATGTTGAAGTCTAAACATGTACATGTATGAATGTTGCCCTTTAAATGTCTACTTTTTATTTAATTTGTTTTTTGATTTAAATACTGCCTTGACACTGACATTTACCCGAAACAAAATCTGCGGTTTTTATATTTAATAAGATGAACATTGATATTCATTATTATCTTACCAAAAATCGGTGTTTTATTAACATTGAGCCAAGTCACCGAAAGCAAAATAAAATTAAAAATACACTCTCATGATACATTACACATTGTCATTTTCTAAATGTACAATTTGTCATGGTTTGAAGTGGTGTACAACTGTTTAACCTGTGTATTAAATATTGAAATTTTGATTAGAAAGCTAGTCATGAACAGAATGTCAACTACTAATTCCCCCCCAAGGATGACTGGGGAATAGAAGTATGGTCACCATTGGTCTTCCTCCGACCGGCAGTAAAACCCGTGCTAAAGTGGGGCGTCCGTTTGGCTGTGCGGGATGTACAAATTTGCAGCCACGTCCGGTCAGAATGGGGACGTTAAATCCGATGCCTCGTGTAAAGAGAGTGCCACGCTCTTTGCACGTTAAGAACCCTTGCAACAACTCTTTGAGGGGTCCGTAGGTGACCTGTTGCAAGGCTAAATTTCTGTCCCTATCCATTATACCCTCATTTCCCGTGGCAGTCTAAATTTCTCCGACCTTAATCCCGGACGCCCCTCTTACAGAACCTACCTATTGTATTTATTGTGAACTTGTTCTCGTCCTGAATATGCATGAAATATTTGCCACTGGACGTTAAGCAACCAACAATCAATCAATCAATCAACTACTAATCAGAGTCAGAATCACTGAAGGTCAAGGGAAGAATTGTTTTGAATTTCTTCTGTGGTGCCTGTTCTGGAGAATTAGTTTCATGTTGTCTTTTCTCATTTCCAGAGTAACTAAAAAAGTTTAAATGTTCCACCATTGATGTAGTTGTTTCCTTGAAAGTAAGAGAACATTATATTATTCGAGGTCATCTGAGTGGGCACTGGTGCAAATGTTTGACTGCAAGATGGATGTGATACTGTGCTTGTAGTTGGTGCAACAATGGCATGTTCATGAGCATGTGTAGTGCTGGCCTATATTGAGGTTTCCAGTAGTATCATTCAGGACATCTGAAATCTGCCTTTGTTGGCCCTCATTTAGCCTGGAGTAACTGTTGATACTTGCAACATTTTTATGGCCAATTATTTGCATTTTTTGGGCATTTTCAACACCTTTGTATTGTAGTTTTTGAATAAGATGTTTTCTGGCACTATGATTTCACCAAGGATTGTTGGACAAGAATTCACTATTTTTTAAGTTAGGCTATATATAGTATTAACTCCCATTGGTGACTCTTTAAACCATGCATGATAAAATTGCCTATTGAGCCCATGATTAATGGCAAGGAAAAAAGGTGAGTCATCTTTGTTGGTCTTTTACTTTGGAAAATGCGGAATGCATTATAATGACAGCGTATTTTATCAGGATGGGCCCAGGCTTTTGTTTTGATTTGTTTCATGTTGTAAGGATCATTTCCTTGTCTTGTTTTGGTTTGACGTTCAGTGCGTAAACAGAGATATTCCCCACCTTGGGAGTCTACTCAAATACAAATATCTCCAAAGTTTAGATCCCTTTGTTCTTTACTACCACGCATCCCAAGAACAAGAGTTAGAGTTAAATGTAACAAATTAGTCGAAGGTAAAGGAGCATGTGTTCCTTATAAATCATGTTCATAAAGTTTATAAATGTCTGAGTCGGTCAAATCATCTGAAGCATTTGGCTTGTTTCCATACCCTAAACTTTTTAACTGTTTTTGTTTGATCTGAAGAACTTTTCTACATTTTTCAAATTCAGGACCCTTTGTAATACTTAAGGTTGATTTTTTCTGTTGAAGATACCTATCTACACTACACATGAAGCCTTTCAGCGTTGATGGTTCATATTGGTTACCATCCTTTTGTTTCTTCACAGCCAAGAGATAGTTAAATTGAGAATGGAAATAGGGAATGTTTCAGTGACAACAACCTGACCCATAGAACAGACAATAGCAGAAGGTCACCAATAGGTCTTCAATGCAGCCAGAAATTCCCGCACCCGGAGGCGTCCTTCAGCTGGCCCTAAAAAATATATATATACTAGTTCAGTGATAATGAACGCCAAACTAAACTCCATATTATACACAAGAAACCAAAATTAAATTTAATACAAGACTAACAAAGGCCAGAGGCTCCTGACTTGGGACAGGCGCAAAAATGCGGTGGGGTTAAACATGTTTATGAGATCTCAACTCTCCCCCTATACCTCTAGCCAATGTAGAAAAGTAAACGCATAACAATATGCACATTAAAATTCAGTTCAAGAGAATTCCGAGTCTGATATCGGAAGATGTAACAAAAGAAAATAAACAAAATGACAATAATACATAAATAACAACAGACTACTAGCAAAGTTTTTGATTTAGATGTTCTGCAGACATTTTTTCCATGTCATCTGTTTCACCAGACTCCTCTAAATATTTTTTTGTTGTATTTTCATTTGTGGTGGCTTCAGGAAAATTGTCGATTTCTTTCTGTAGAGAATTGTTCTAAATGTAATCTTAAATCGATCACTTTTCTTATTGACAATTGTCTTGAATTTTACAAGATTTAAATTTTTCAATATAATACATCAGACGTAACCTTAATTCAAACATAATTTATGGATAATTGTTTTTGAGATGTAACAGAAAACCTTCCACTGCTCTATTGACAATTTTACTATATTTACAGTAAATTTTACGACTTTTATAATTGTATTTGATGTTACCTTAAATGTGGGTCATTTTACAAATTCTACGACGTTTTACAGAGGTTTTTACAAGATTTAACCATTTTAAATATAATATATTAGATGTAACCTTAAATGGAACATATTTTATCGATTATTGTTTGAGATGTAACAGCATATCTCCAGTGCTCAATTGACAACTTTTTGATAATTGTATTAGATGTTATCTTAAATTGGGGTCATTTTACAAAATTCTACCACTTTCTATAGAGAATTGTTCTGGATGTAATCTTATATCGGTCACTTTTCTTATTGATAATTGTCTTGAACTTTACAAGATTTAAATTTTTAAATATAATATATCAGACGTTACCTTAATTCAAACATAATTAATTTTGAGATGTAACAGCAAACCTTTCACTGCTCTTGACGATTTTACTACATTTTTTATAGAGAATTGTTTTAGTTGTAACCTTAAATCGGTCACTTTGGTTATTGATAATTGTATTAAATTTTACAAGTGGTAACCATTTTAAATATAATATATCAGACGTAACCTATTTACACGGTTATTGTTTGAGATGTAACAGCAAACATTCCACTGCTCAATTTACAGTTTTACCTTATTTTACAGTAAATTTTACCACTTTTTGATAAATGTATTAAATGCTACCTTACATTTTGGTCATTTTACAAAATTCTACCACTTTCTATAGAGAATCATTCTAGATGTAACTTTAAATCGGTCACTTTTCTTATTGATTATTGTCTTGGATTTTACAAGACTTAAATTTTTCAATATAATATATCAGACGTAACCTTAATTCAAACATAATTTATGGATAATTAATTTTGAGATTTAACAGCAAACCTTTCACTGCTCTATTGACGATTTTACTACATTTCACAGTAAATTTTAACACTTTTTGATTATTGTATTAGATGTTACCTTAAATTGGGGTGATTTTACAAAATTCTACAACTTTCTAAAGAGAATTGTTCTAGATGCAGTCTTAAATTGGTCACTTTTCTTATTGATGATTGTTTAAGATTTTACAAGATTTGAATTTTTAAATATAATATAACAGACGTAACCTTAATTCAAGCATAATTTATGGATAATTGTTTTTCAGATGTAACAGCAAACCTTCCACTGCTGTAATGACAATTTTACTACATTTTACAGAAAATTTTACGACTTTCTTATAATTGTATTAGATGATATCTTAAATTGGGGTCATTTTACAAAAAATCTACCACTTTCTATAGAGAATTAATATAGATGTAATCTTAAATCGGTCACTTTTCTTATTGATAATTGGCTTGGATTTTACAAGATTTAAATTTTTCAATATAATATATTAGACGTAACCTTAATTCAAACATAATTTATGGATAATTAATTTTAGGATGTAACAGCAAACCTTTCCCTACTCTATTTTCAACTTTACAACATCTGACAGTTAATTTTACGACTTTCTTATAATTGTATTTGATGTTACCTTAAATTGGGGTCATTTTACAAAATTCTAGATTTTGTTATAGAGAATTGTTTTAGATGTAACCATAAATCGGTCACTTTTCTTTTTGGTAATTGTATTAAATTTAACAAGTGTTAAACATTTTAAATATAATATATCAGACGTAACCTTAATTCGAACATATTTTATCGACAATTGTTTCTGCGATGTAACAGCAAACCTTCCACTGCTCTTTTGATAATTTAACTACATTTTACAGTAAATTTCGCGACTTTCTTTTAATTGTATTTGATATTACCTTAAATTGGGGTTATCGTACGAAATTCTACAACGTTTTATAGAGAATAGTTTTAGATGTAACATTAGACGTGTTAGGAAAGGGGTTTAAATACTGCGCTAATGTTAAATACCAATACCGATACAAGATTTAAGTGTGGACATTCTCAAAATGCAATTGCATTGAAAAGTATCCCGGCGTAGTATAATAGTTTACCTTTGTGGTGTGTTTAATACAACATGAAGCGAACAGTTAACGTCGACTCCAAATTTTAAGACGTGCATTAGCCTTACGTAGATCTTCATACATTCATACATAATTTGTATTTGTTTGATTTAGGAGTGCAACACAAAACATAACAAAAATATATGTAAGAGTCAAGAATGGGAATGACGGATTTTACGGCCACAAGTCCAAATACATATATTAAGCGATATGATTAGAATATGTTTAATAGTTAAATAACTCAGTTTGTCTCTCCACAATAGATATGTCCTATTTCCGTTTCAAAATATAGTAAGCATGCATTTTGTGTCCAAGGATACAGGGACGCGTATATATGCGTGGCTTAAACAAATCAGTACTAATCTGAACTCATCGTTATATCTATATATAAAAAAGAAAATAAAAAAGTGGACACAAGTGGATACAGTGATATTTCTATATAAAACGTTAAGAAACAGGGGGCTACAGTAGAAGGTTGTCTTGCTGCGCATCGTTTTAATGTTCAAGAAAACCACTTTCCATTAGCTATATGTGATTCGTATTGTCTACCTTTTCTGGGTATGAATGCAATGAATGGACAGAGGGACAAAAGAACGGACGGATGCACCAATTCACCCATCACTACATACCGTCCAATTTAGAAAGCGAAGTGTATAGTGAATCTAAGGCAAAACAAAATGAAGCAAATCGAAAAAAAAATGCCCGACATATAATTTAGCAGACATTGTTTTAAAAGAGGTGAAAATGAATATTCCATTTTCAAAATAACCTCCTGACCCAAAGATACTAACATTAACTTCTCCATATGAAAGTTTAACGCCGCTTTCAACAATATCTCAATTTAATCGTGGTGTTCTGTTTTGTTGGTGGAGGAAGCCGTGGTAACAAGAAAAAAAAACAACTTCCGACCTTTCACCGAAACGTAAATTTAACATGCTTGATAATGTTCAAACGTTGTAATTTTTTAATACTTAATTCGATAACCTCTCTTTTCCGAAAAACTAACTGATAAAAGTTGATAGATGGGAAATGTCAGGGCAAAATTTGTTATGTGAATAAGAATTAATTCATTTAACATTATATAAAATTGTCAGTGACCTTTCTAGATAAAATAAAAATATAAAGATAATCAAATTGAAAAAGCTTTAGTTTCAGTCTTTTTTTTTAATTGTCAAGTACACAAATTTCTAGTTTGTTTTATTTTTAGAATTTTACGCTACTGTGTAACACATTTCTCTATTCTAGAAAATGATACAAAATAAGGAGATGCGGTATGATTGCCAAAATGGACAACTAACTACCAGAGACCAAATGACGTAAATGTCTGCAACTATTGATCACCGTATGACAGACCCCCAACACGATGCAAAACCATTCCCGCATATAAAAGCTAAGAAAGGCCCCCACATGACAATTTTTTTAAATAAATTTCAAATAAACGAACGTTTTGAACAAAGATTGATGTAGAGTAAAAAATCGGATTCGAATGTGATTTGATTCCTGTGGTTTTTTTTCTGTTCATTTCTTTTGATCACTTTGTAGATTTTCCTTGTAGTCGTTCAACAAAATAGTAAGAAATGGGGAACAACGATCTTAAACTTAATCGATCCCTACTATGACACAATGCAAGAATAATGTTCGTGTTGTTTTGCTGGATCCTCGTTCGTGTATTGCGGAAAAAATTGTTACTATTTTATTGTTTAAAAATCATCTCAGCATTATCAAACAAACCCATACAGGTAACTATAATGAATGTTAATCTGTTCTTTTTGAGATGGTCCCCACTATAGTCTGTAGTGGTATTTGTATTTAACATCAGCGTCAAAATCGTAATGACTTTCCTTACACGTCTAATAAAACGGTCACTTTTCTTATTGATAATTGTATTAGGTTTAACAAGATTTATCCATTTTAAATGTCATTTATTAGATGTAACCTTAAATCGAACATATTTTATCGATTATTGTTTGAGAAATAACATCAAACATTCCACTGCTCAATTTACAGTTTTACTTTATTTTACAGTAAATTTTACCACTTTTTGATAAATGTATAAGAAGGTACCTTACATTTTGGTCATTCTACAAAATTCTACCACTTTCTATAGAGAATTATTCTAGATGTAGCTTTAAATTGATAATTGTCTTAGATTTTACAAGATTGAAATTTTTAGATATAATATATCAGACGTAACATTAATTCAAACATTATTTAAGGATAATTGTTTTTGAGATGTAACAGCAAACATTCCACTGCTCTATTGACGATTTTACAACATTTTACAGTAAAGTTTACGACTTTCTTTTAATTGTATTTGATGTTACCTTAAACTGGGGTCATTTTACAAAATTCTACCACTTTCTATAGAGAATTGTTTTAGATGTAACCTTAAATCGGTCTTTTAGATGTAACCTTAAATCGGTCACTTTTCTTATTGATAATTTAATTAGATTTTACAAGATTAAACCATTTTGAATATAATAAATTAGATGTAACCTTAAATGGAACATATTTTATCGATTATTGTTTGAGATGTAACAGCATACCTTCCAGTGCTCAATTGACAATTTTTCTAAATTTTACAGTAAATTTTACAACTTTTTGATAATTGTATTAGATGATATCCTAAATTGGGGTCATTTTACAAAATTTTACCACTTTCTTTAGAGAATCGTTATAGATGTAATCTTAAATCGGTCACTTTTCTTATTTATAATTGGCTTGGATTTTACAAGATTTAAATTTTTCAATATATTATATCAGACGTAACCCTAATTCAAACATAATTTATGGATAATTGATTTTGAGATGTAACAGCAAACCTTCCACTGCTCTATTGACAATTTTACTACATTTTACAGTAAATTTTACCGTTTTTTGATAATTGTATTAGATGATATCCTAAATTGGGGTCATTTTACAAAATTTTACCACTTTCTATAGAGAATCGTTATAGATGTAATCTTAAATCGGTCACTTTTCTTATTTATAATTGTCTTAGATTTTACAAGATTTGACTTTTTAAATATAATATAACAGACATAACCTTAATTCAAGCATAATTTATGGATAATTGTTTTTCAGATGTAACAGTAAACCTTCCACTGCTGTAATGACCATTTTACAGAAAATTTTACGACTTTCTTATAATTGTATTTGATGTTTCCTTAAAATGGGGTTATTCTACAAAATTCTACATTTTTTTATAGAGAATTGTTTTAGATGTAACCTTAAATCAGTCACTTTTCTTATTGATAATTGTATTACATTTAACAAGATTTAGCCATTTTAAATATAATATGTTAGATATAACCTTAAATCGAACATATTTTATCGATAATTATTTGACATCTCAGAAAACCTTTCACAGCTCTACTAACAATTCTATTACTTTTTACACACAGCTCTACTGACAATTCTACTACATTTTACAGTAAAATTTACCACTTTTTGAGAATTTTATAAGATGTTACCTTGAATTGGGGTCATTTTACATTATCAAGAAAGTGGTCAAATTTATAGTGAAATATATAAAAAAAATATCAATAAACCGATGGCAGGTTTGGTGTTCTATTCAATTATCGATAAAATATGGTCGATTTAGAGTTTCATCTAATACAGTTATCCAAAAAGTGGTTAAATTAAATGAAAAATGTAAAATGTTCAACAAAGCTGTGGTTGGTTCATGTTTACATCTAATACAATTGTCAGTACTTTAAAAAAATGATCTGAAACAAATGACCGATTTAAGGTAATATCAAATACAACTATAAAAAAGTGGTCAAGTTTACAGTGAAATTTAGATAATTATCAATAAACCGATGGCAGGTTTGGTGTTACATTCTATACAATTATCTTTAAAATATGGTTGATTTAAGGTAACATCTAAATGAATTATCCAAAAAGTTGTAAAAGGTAAAATCACAAAAATACTGAACTCATAGGAAAATCAAATCGGAAAGTCCCAATCACATGGCAAAATCAAATGACAAAACATATCAAAAACGAATGGACAATAACTGTCATATTCCTGACTCGTTACAGACATTTTCAAATGTAGAAAATGGTGGATTAAACTTAAATTACTAAATTTACTAAAAAATGTAAAATTTCCATTAAGCTCTGTTTGGTTCATATTTTTATCTTATACAACTGTCAGCACATCTAAGAAAATTCTCTGGAACAAATGACCTATTTAAGGTTATATCAAATACATTGATTAATAAAGTGGTCAAATTTAAAGTAAAATGTAGAAAAAATATCACTAAACCGATGGCAGGTTTGGTGCTACATTCTATACAATTATCTATAAAATATGGTCGATTTAAGGTTAAATTTAATTCAGTAATCCAAATAGTGTTAAAATTGTCTGATAAATGTTGTAAAATATTCAATTAAGCTCTGGTTGGTTCCTGTGTGCATCTAATACAAATGTCAGTACATGTAAGAAAATTATCTGGAACAAATGACCTGTTAAGGTAATATAAAATACATTTTTAATAAAGTTGTCAAACTTAAAAGTAAAATGTAGATACTTATCAATAAAGCGATGGCAGGTTTGGTGTTATATTCTATACAATTATCTATAAAATATGGTTGATTAAAGGTAACATCTAATACAGTTATCCAAAAAGTGGTCAAATTTCCTGAAAAATGATGTAAAATTTTCATTAAAGCTGTGGTTGGTTTTACATCTGATACAAATGTCGATTCACGTAAGAAAATTAACTGGTATAAATGACCGATTCAAGGTAATATCAGATACAATAAAAAAAGTCGTCAAATTCAGTGAAATGTAGAAAAATTAAAAATAAACCGATGGCAGGTTTGGTTATACATTCTATACAATCATCTTTAAAATATGGTTTATGTAAGGTAACATCTGAATAAATTATCCAAAAAGAGGGAAAAATTACTGAAAAATGTTGTCAAATTTTCAATAAAACTGTGGTTTGTTCAAGTTTACATTTTCTACAACTGTCAGTACATTTACAAATATAATCTGGAACAAATTATCGCTTTAAGGTAACATCAAATACAATTATTAAAAAAATAGTCAAATTTACAGTGAAATGTAGAAAAAATATTAATTATCCAATGGCAGATTTTGTGTTACATTCTATACACATATTTATAAAATATGGTCGATTTAAAGTTTAATACAATTATCCAAAAGTGGTTAAATTTACTGAAAAATGTTGTAATTTTTTTCATAAAGCTTAGGTTGGTTCAAATTCTAATACAATTGTCAATTCATATTAGAAAATTATCTTGATCAAATGACAGATTTAAGGTAACATTAGATACAACTATCAAAAAAGTTGTCAGATTTACAGTAAAAAGTAGAAATATTATCAATACAACGATGGCAGGTTAAGTGTCCATTCTATTCAAATATCTATAAACTATGGTCGATTTAAGGTTTCATCTTATACAATTATCCAAAAAGTTGTTATATCTGAACAATGTAAAATTTTCAACAAGGATGTGGTGGGTTCATGTTTACATCTGATACAACAGTCAGTACATCTAAGAAAATGATCTGGAACAAATGACCGATTTAAGGTAAAATCAAATACAATTATCAAAAAGTGTTCTATTTAACAGTAAAATGTAGAATAATTATCAAGAAACCTATTTGAGGTTTGGTGTTACATTCTATACAAATATTTATAAAATATGGTCGATTTCAGGTTTCATCTAATTCAACTATCCAAAAAGGGGTTAAATTACCTGAAAAATGTAAAATGTAAAATTTTCAACAATGCTATGGAAGGTTCATGTTTACATCTGAAACACCAATCAGTACATCTAAGAAAATGATCTGGAACAAATGACCGAATTAAGGTCATATCAAATACAATTATCAAAAAAGTGGTTGAATTAACTGAAAAATGTAAAATTTCAAAAAGTTGTGGTTGGTTCATGTTTACATCTGATACAACATTCAATACATCTAAGAAAATGATCTGGAACAAATGACCGATTTAAGGCAATATCAAATACAATTATCAGAAACGTTGGAGGTTGGATGCTACATTTTATACGAATATCTAAAAAAAATGGTCGATTTAAGGTTTCATCTAATACGATTATCCAAAAGTGGTTGAATTAACACAAAATGTAAAATTATCAACAATGCTGTGATTGGTTCATGTTCATAGCTGATACAATTGTCAGTACATCTCAGAAAATCATCTGGAACAAATGACCGATTTAAAGTCATATCAAATACAAATATCAAAAAAGTGGTCAATTTTACAGTGAAATGTAGAAAAAATATCAATACTCCGATGGCAGGTTAGGTGTACATTCTACAAATATCTATAAAATTTGGTCGATTTAAGGTTTCATCTAATACAATTATCCAAAAAGTGGTTAAATTAACTGAAAAATGTAAAATTTTCAACAATTCTGTGGTTGGTTCATGTTTACATCTGATACAATTGTCAGTACATTTAAAAATATGATCTGAAACAAATGACCGATTTAAGGTAATATCAAATACAACTATAAAAAAGTGGTCAAATTTTCAGTGAAATGTAGAAAAAATATCAATAAACCGATGATAGGTTTGGTGTTACATTCTATACAATTATCTTTAGAATATGGTCGATTTAAGGTAACATCTGAATGAATTATCCAAAAAGTGGTAACATTAGCTAAAAAATGTAATTTTTTTTAATAAAGCTGTGGTTGGTTCAAGTTTACTTCTTATACAATTGTCAATACATAGAAGAAGATTGTCTTGATCAAATGACCGATTTAAAGTCATACGCAGCGATGTTAAGGCAATTTCGATAAGATTTTGTCAGGGGCAGATAACCCCGTAAGGACCTCATTATGTATTCATATATTCATTAATGGCGAAGATTCCGTAAGCTGCGTCTGTCGATGAAACTGTTATGAAATCAAATTACATACATGCCTGTTAACTAAAAACGGGTAGCCATATGATGTAATTTGTTTATCGAAACACGAATATTTTATGTTTGTGCTTTAATTATTATGGTTAACAGTTGCAATAGCTGTTTTTGTTGACGAGATTGTCGGCTTGTGGACCCCGCCTCCTTTTGCAGATTAACCAATCAGTAGACGATCGCCGTCAAGTAGATGTTTGTAGTTTGCAGAATGGAAAGAACCTTGCAGCGAAAATTATTTTCACTTCTATGTGAAAATCTAACCAGAAAAGTAAGTGTGAGCCTCCAAATATGTATCATTTATGAAACATACGTTGCTTGTTTTGTTAATCATTCGCTTCAGAAATAAAAAAAACTGTATACTTATAGATAAAAACGAGTTCAGTGTTGGCAAGCATGATATACACGTGGTCATGGTGGTCAAAACGAAACTAGACTGCAACAAATATCTGAAATTTGAAAATTATAGAATCCCGTCAATAAATGAACAGAATATCGAATGAAACAAGATCCCTCCATTATACCGAGAGCCCATTCTCAACATTTACCCTGAAATTCGTTTCTAAATTTCGTTTAGCAGGTACCTGCCAAAAAGGGGGGGATTCCACCGTTCACTTCTCTCCGGCACCCGCATTGCTGGAGCAATGACCCCTACTTTCATAGCATGGAGCTCTTAATTTGTAACACAGGGTACACAAACTTGCTCAAAAGGAAGCCTTGCAAGACATAATTATTTGGACTACCCCCCCCCCCCCCCCCCTCCCCCCCCCCCCCCCCACTCTCTTTCCAACTTCTTCTCCCACCATTTAATCAGTGTGAAGTCCATACTATATTATTTTCTGCTTAGTGCTGTATTAATCAACTTTGAATTTAAAAGGGCGGTAAAGGGTTAATTTTATGCAATGACCCAATGTTTTCTATTTACCCAGTGTATATATTTTATTTCACTTATTTTCCTGCTTGAAGTTTGACCTCTCAATACATGTATCTCGTGTTTGGTTCGATGTGCATGCTACATGTTCCCCCTTATTTATTTCCATGTTTCCTGTCGTACAATTTATTTCTCATGCTTGTCAAAAAAGATTTGCAATTCTATTGAATATTTATGGTTCATGTATGTGATAAAGAACTTCAAATTTAAATGTACTATAAATAATAATTTTTTGAAATCGGATGCAACTTAAGCTGTTAAGGAAGTTAAAAGGTGACAGCAATATGATTACAACATCTTTATGTCCATTAAAAATGACTGCAGAAGGCTGAGTATCTGGGTAATTATTTGAAAATATCCTGGACAGTGCGTCTTTCTCTGGAAAAAGCCTGTGCACCTTGAATAAATTATCTTATTATCTGTGAACCAGTATTTTTTAAATCGTTACCAATTCAGAAATATATATATAACCAATTGCAAGTTTATGTACTTAAATTGATGGCTAAATTAAACAATTTTTTATACATAGTCAAAATATTATTATAATTTCTTGAAAGGCTTTGTTAATGATTAACTGGGACGCCTTCCTAATGTTCCTATGACCGTCATTATTAGGAAGGAACCGCAGCAAAAAATTGAAGAAGCTTTTCATGACACAATAATAATTATACTAATTAATATGTAGTTTGCTCATCAAGACTGCCCACTTTGACATATTCTTTTTATATATATGTAGGACTCTAAAGTGCGATGGTCACGCTAAAGTGCGATGGTATCAGACGCTAAAGTGCGATCAGATGACACGCTGAAGTCAATGGTGTAACGGGAATAGGATTCAGGCGATTGTTTTTGTTTTTTGTTGTGTTCATATTAGTTTTTCGTTTATTGTATTGTTTCTAAATCATGTCGTTGTTATTCTCTTTTGAATTGTTTTACACAAGTCCTTTCGTGATCCTGTATAGCTTTCTATGCGACGTAAAACAAGGCTCCACATTGAAGGTCATAACTTTATTAGGTGCATACATCAACCATATTTGGTCTTTGGTGGATATTTGTTCGTTGACAATTACACCACATCTTCTTATCTGTTTTTTTGTTTATTGTTTATTTTGTATATTAATCAGTCCGTTATCTTTCTCGTTTGAATTGTTATACACTGGTCGTTTTGATACTCTTTGGTCGTTATAGAATACTATCTGCAGGGTTAGCCATACGGTAACCTATAGTTAATTACATTAATGGCATTTAGCATTGGATAGCGACTGGTCGCTTTGGCAATCATATTATGATACTACACCTCTGGTCGTTATGTTACTGTCTTGTCGACGAGTATCCATCTCTTTTACGGACATGACGAACCATATTTTAAAAAATTGTTTTTACAAAATTATTCAATTAGAAAGTTTAAAAGTGGCTTTTATTTCACGCAAGTAAAAATTTGAAAACAAAACGTTTAATAATTTCATGTGTCCGAAGCGCATTTCTGGATTTACCTTCATCAGGAACACTCAAAGCCAAACATTTGAAATCCGAGGATGTATAAGCATGATAAGTACCGAAACAGTTGAAGAGCTATATGCTTTTCCAGTAAATGACATGGGACGAATTAAATACTTTGACACTTGGTGTATTTTGCCATTTTCGCTCTCTTTTATGGTATACACCTTCCCCTTACTAACGTCAGTTTCAGTCTATGTTTATGAAAAGTATTTTTTTCCAGTATACTGACAGAATCATGTTTGTCCCCGCCAACACAGCGGGATCAAAGGTTTGCATTCTGTTACTGTGGATGATTTTTTGGGAAGTAACTCCTCCACATACACACTCTTCTAGCACCGACCAAAAATGTTCGGGATTGGGATCATTTGTTTCTTGTCTATTAAAAAATCTTTATCTGCACTAACATTCTCGTTTACGGGCATGTCCATTTTTGTTTGTACAAAAGGCTTGTGGCGTCATAATGCGATTTAAGTAAAGTTGCAAACGTCAATACTTTCGCGAACATACGCACTTTAGCATATCGCGGCATCAGACTTTAGCGTGTTCAATAAATAGCACAGACTATCGCACTTTAGCGTATCAAACCATCTCACTTTAGAGTCCTACATATATATATAAGTAAAATAGTATTTAAATTGAATAAACACTGCATGCATCATCGTTCTAAAAATAGAGTATTACATAAAATATCTGAACTGTATCCCTGTTGGCAGGAATTAAAACCATTACTCGAAGATATATCCCCGGTAAACAGAAGGGTCAGTCCGCCCGTCCCATGAATATTTTTCTTTGCATCTTTCTCAGGAACATTACAAGGATTTCTGAAATTTGGTTTCAGGGTTTATATGTGTCAGCTATACCGTGTGATGCTTTTGTAGATTCATCACTCAACAACCTTTGTTTACCTTTTACTTTAAGGGCATGGGGGTATATTAGTAGCTCACAGATTCACTTGTTTGTTTTAAATTTTTTTTTTTTTGGGGGGGGGGTGGCTTTTTTTTTAGCACAGCTCTTTATTTAGCATAGGATGCAGCAATTCTAGAAATCCAAGAAAAAATAGGCATTTATATATCTACGGAGGAAATCCTGATATCAAATTAGGGTTGTGTGGCAGACGTTATTTCTTTATTTTAAAAATTATATGAATCTGACATTATACATATGTGTATGCTCCTTATTTTAAAAAAAGTACCTATATGTAATTAAATAATTACTTTCTCTTATTATTTTTAGCTCCCCTGTCAATTACAAGATACAGTATGCCATTCCAGCTTTGATGAAATAAAGTAATGGTTTGATTTGGAGAGCTTTATTATTATCATGATTATAGACAGGTAAATTGTTTTATCCTGACTAACTATTGTACAATGAGACAACTCTCCCCAAGAGTCCAAATGACACAGACATTACCAACTATGGGTCTTTGAATGGCCTTCTTCAATGAGTAAAGCCCATTCTGCATATTTGGCTATAAAAGGCCCCAAAATCACAAATGTAAAACATTTCAAAGGAGAAAATTAATGGTCTAATTTATGTAAACAAAAATGAATGAAAAAGAAATATGTAACACAGCAACAAACAACAACCACTGAATTACAGGAACATACATTGTACATACAGAATGTGGATGGGTTAAACATGTTAGCGATCCTGGCTTTTCTTCCTGTTTTATAATTTGTCCAAATAAATTTCTGTTCTTACATCATGTACAATGTAAGAATATTGTATGATGTAAACTCAGAAATTATTGCAATGTTTTTATGAGGCAACCTTGAATATCGCAATAAAAGGAACTCACATTCTGAAATCTATACATATAACTGTACAAGTATGCAGATTTTTCTGAAATCGCAATTATAAATCTCACATTTTTGTCCATTCTTCAAAAATTGCAAAAATAAATGTACCCAATAATCATGATAATTTCTTAATTTAATCAATGTTAATGAAGTATCTGTACCAGCAATAAAATTTATTTACACAGACATGACAGATATTAATACAATAATATACTGAACTTGCTAGCAAATTTTTTTTAGCTGTGGATTACTGATATTGATATTGAAGTATTCCTGTCGGAAAAAGAGATACAAAACAAAGTAAATTAACATAAATAAATATTTATTACATAATACATCTTATAGGCACATCTGGGTTTTTGTCTCGCCTTGACGGAGTCAAAAAGCGAGACGTAGGTATGCTGTTTCTGGCGGCGGCGGCAACAATGTATTAGTTTGTGATTAGGTCTAGTTCATGGTGAACCACAAGTGGTAGGTCAATGATATTTGGTATGCAGTTGTATTAGCATTGGCACATCTCATTTCCATGGAGATTATTTGGCCCTGCCCCCTCAGTTAAGGTCTATTGACTTTGAAACTTTTCATAGTTTACATGTATTAGTTTGTGATTAGGTCAATTTATGGGGAACCACTAGTGGTAGGTCAATGATATTTGGTATGCAGTTGTATAAACATTGGCATATCTCATTTCCATGGAGATTATTTGGCTCCGCCCCCTCAGTCATGGTCTATTTACTTTGAAACTTTTGCTTAGTTTACATGTATTAGTTTGTGATTAGATCAGTTTAAGATGAACTGCTAATGTTAAGTCAATGATATTTGGTATGCAAATGTATTGGCATTTGCAAGTATTGTTTCCATGGAGATCATATAGCCCCACCCCTGATCATGGTTCATTGACTTTGAAACTTTTACATAGTTTACAAGTTAATGTTTGTGTTGAGGTTTGTTTAAAGGGAACGACTTATAATAAGTCAATGGTATTTGGTATGTAGTTGTATTAGCATTGACACATCTCATTCCATGGAGATTGTTTAGCCATGTACCTTCAGTCATGGTTCATCGACTTTGAATATTTGCATAACTTACATGTTAAAGTATTGCTATTTTAATTTCAACATTTGCATTATCAAAATTACAAAAAGGCGAGACATATCTCTGTGATAACAGTTATTCTCATTTAACTTTAAAGTTTTATAAGAGTACATGTAGTGCACCTTATTAAAATGTGTGTGGAAAATTAAATCCTTGTTCAAATGATGAATGAAGACATTATTAAATAAGGACAGGGAAATTATTTTGTTAGCATTTTAACAGTAACTTCTTGAAGAAATATGTTTGCACTAACTTTTGATTACTTTTCACATGTTAAATATTTCATTTAATATATATAATATTTGCATTTTCATATTTCAGGGATGATGACCTGCAGTAGAAAGTTCCTTATAACTCATCATTGCCATTACGGAAGATCTGATTGTAATTTGTTTAGAAAGCCACCAAATATGTCCATGAAAAGTAGAAAAAAGACAGCAATTCTATATAATGTACTTATAAGTACTAAGCAGAAGCATTGACTGTTTCAAGACCAAATGAATTGGAATTTAGTGTTTTGATGCTGAGAGACAGAGGAAAATTAACTACACAATTTAGCTTCTTTTTCATCATCATGTATCACTGAAGTTGATGTTTACCATCTTAAAGAGCTTTTACCTCAGTTAAAATGAATTCTAAATACGGACATTTTGGAGATTTGTGAATTTTCTTACAATTGGAGTTTCAAAAAAGGATTTCATTTAACAAAATTATATTTCATGGATGTAATTTGTCGTTTCTTTCATGAAATATTTGAAAAATCTGCAATACGTTTGTATCTGACCAAGTGAGAGATCTACAAATAGACATATGATATTCAGTTGAACTGTAAACATGGTAAAGAAGGAGATATTCATTTATAAGACTTATATGAGTGTTTTGTTATTTTTATGGCAATTACGGGGAAAAAATAGTAATTGATTTAAACATTAATCCTATCTAGATATACATGAGATATACTATCATATACATGTAGGCATACAATTCACTTATGCACCACTAAGGCCAAGTAAATTTAATTAGTAGATTTTCATCCAAATTTTTGAAAAAAATGGGGTGGGTGGGAGGATTTTATTTTTTATTTTTTATTAGATATGAAACGCTCTTGTGACGTGTTCTTCATATATGCAAGTGTAATAATAAGGTTCTATCATGTATATACATGTATAACGAATCAAACATACAAAGAAATGCAAAAACCAAAATTTGAAACAGGATGTTATTAATGAAACGAAATTATCGACAGTTACCGGTAACGAAAATGAACAAAAATCTGGAAATCGTAAATTTTTCAAAATAAAAAAAAATTGGGGCGGAACGATTTCAGAGGGGCGGGCGGGGATGAAAATCTATCAATTAATTTTAATTGGCCTAATGGAGTTACATGTAATTATAAAACTAAGAATATGACATATGATTGCCAATAAATTAACAACTCTTCATCAGAGAACAAATAGTCATATTATATATTGTCCACCAGCATGACCAGAGAACAAGAAGATCATATTATATCATGATTTATATTTCAATTTCATTTCATTTCATAACAGTTAACATGGTTAACACAGAATAAAGGTATACAAAAAGTTCAGAAGCATAAAAAAGTGTTTTAATTGCAGTTGTTGTTCATCGTTAAGTGACTTAGTCATATTGATGTTGGCCTTCAATACTGAGCAAGACCTCTGTAACAGCCACAGAATGTTTGAACAAAAAAATTATCTATACTTATATATTTGTCTATACTTAGAAATCAGATTTTTTTTTCATTTTTTGTCTAAATTAAAATTGGTTATACAATTGTATACGTTTGGCAAAAAAAAATATAAATTTATTTAAATGATGGTATTATTTGTATCCAGGATTTTCTGAAACTGCAATAATTAATCTCGCATCTTTAATTGTCCTTACATTGTTCAATAATTAAAATTATCTTGGGAATAAATTTACTCAAAAAATTCTGAGTCTTTTTGAAGGATATATAAACTTGGCATTTTTGCGCCTGTCCCAAGTCAGGAGCCTCTAGCCTTTGTTAGTCTTGTATTATTTTTAATTTTAGTTTCTTGTGTACAATTTGGAGTTTAGTATGGCGTTCATTATCACCATGATCACTGAACTAGTATATATATTTGTTTAGGGGCCAGCTGAAGGACGCCTCCGGGTGCGGGAATTTCTCGCTGCATTGAAGACCTGTTGGTGACCTTCTGCTGTTGTCTGTTCTATGGTCGGGTTGTTGTCTCTTTGACACATTCCCCATTTCCATTCTCAATTTTATTGGAAACTTGCGATGGAATATTTTCACAGTTACTGTTTTAGAGATTCTTATATCTAGCATGTTTAGCAAAAGATGTTGGGTATACATGTATGGCAATGAGACAGCATCCCCAAAACAGACAGAAATTGTTTTGTTCTCAGTTTGAAATTGCACACATATTTTTGTATTACAGCTAGAATTTGATATAAAAAAAGATGATGTGGTATAATTGCCAATGAAGTTTTGATTTACAATTAAGTCATTTTTTTACTCTTGTGATTGGTTCAGGTAAAGATTAACCACTGATTGTACCCTTGTCAATGATATTTGTAGGAAGTAGTTTTATAAGCATTTACACATCATTTTGATTTCCATGCTGACTAGTTTGTCCTGTCCGCTATGTCATGATTCATTCACCTGACACTGCCTGAAACTTTTGGATTGTGTATATATGTATTAATTGTGATTGAGTTAGTCATTTCTGTGTATTTATATTATATATGGTACATAGAATTTCTTTTATTCTGACAGAAAAGAAATACCATTCAGTTGCCTCCAATCTCAGCAGGTGATGGGAAATAAGTTTTCTGATTTTGACATGTTTGAGATGAACCTTAAAATATTATGGCACTTGATAATGAAAAAACAATTGATTGATTGTGCTGAATGTCATGTAAGCACTTTTGGCTATTTCTTGGCTGTCCATTTGTATTGGTGAACACTGGTAGACAGGGATTTAATATGAAATGAGCAGCAGAAAAAAAATAGGTCACTATTTCCAACTTCATGGTATAAACATGATTAATGTAAATTATAAGGTTGAGAAATTGAGATGATATATATGACAAGGTTGTTGATTGAATCATAGGTACATGTACATGTATCTGAAACTAATTGGATGTGGGTTTTTTTCACAGATGCGATTAAAATTAGTCGTGTATATATATGCATCCGATATTTGTCAAACTGGTTATCGCTTTATGATATAGTGTAAGCATAAATAATGAGAGCTCAAGGTACATTTTTTTGAAGTATGGGGTACTCAATGCTGTAGCAAGCCATACAAAATACTGGCCTGGTAACTGGTGAAAATTCATATTCATTCATAGGCAAAAAAATTCAAAAAGACCTCCCAATCATGATTTACAAATTGATACCAGTCACACTTGAGATACAGGAGATATTCAACTAGTAAAATGTGAATATTTATATGCAGGTAGGAGTTAATATTCATGATTTAAACATTCATTGTCAATGACAAAGAGCAAACAAAAAAATCATGAATTTTGGTATAAAGTTCTGTATGAAAATGCAACTTTTTTCATTAAAATTTTAATGGTTCCCAATATACAAGCACTAGAAGAGAGTATTCTATTAATTATATAATGAACTTGCATTTGCAAAAATGAGAACTGCACTATGAGTGACCCCAGATTCCGGATTTTGACAAAAAAGGGGGGGGGCGTGTCCATGCACTAATCGAAGTTATGGACATATAAGAAGTGTATACATTAACCATACATTGGTTGATACACAAGGGATCAGAGCCCACATGAATCCGCCTCTGCCATTTCAGCCATTTGCGGTGATATACACAAGAGGCGGAATGCAAGAAGATGTAAATATTCTATTTTATGAAAGTCCAGCCTGTCACAATAAAAATAACCTGAAAAAAAAACCAATACTGAATAGGAAGCTTCAATAAATTAAGCAAGCAATAAGAGAATATTTGTTTATTCGCTCCAACATGACGTTATTATATATGAAACGCTACACGGTGAGTACAAAAAATACACTGAGTTTTTCCGTCAGCCGATCCGACTACTGCAGGGTCATTCAAACGTTTTTCTCTCACATTTCAAGGCGATAATACTACATCATGCTAAATTAATTGAAAAGGGCAGGTGCAAGAGCTATACCAACCCACTTGATTCTGGTATTGGTAGAAAGGCCACATTTCAAATTTTTCAAAAAGTGCTGTGCCTAGTTACATAGCGTTCGTGTAAAAGAAATTTCACAACCCGAAGTGCCAAAAAGTCAATAAATCGAAAAAATTCTCCACGTTTTATTGTTTTTTATTTACAACACCTCTATTAAAAACTAGGCACAGCACTTTTCCAACAAAATAAGTTATCCTGATTACAGTGAGCCAAAAACCAGGGCGATCGGATTTCATCTTGCACCTGCCCTTTTGACTTTTTTAGGAAATGTCCTTACTTTCAGTTTGAAGTCACGTGACACTAGTGTATTTATATTTTTCTATAAATAAAAGTTTGGAATGTGATTCAGAAAAGACCGTTTTCCCTCTGTTTACGCTTTTGACGTGCATTTTAACCGTTAAGCAAAGAAAATTAACTTTGAGTTCAATATGATTTTTCCTGTGTATAAAAATGGGATATTTCTTGAAACGCCCTTAACGTCGCTGCGTATCAAATACAATTATCAAAAAAAGTTGTCAATTTTACAGTGAAATGTAGAAAAAATATCAATACTCTGATGGCAGGTTTGATGTACATTCTATTCAAATATCTTTAAAATTTGGTCGATTTAAGGTTTCATCCAATACAATTATCCAAATAGTGGTTTAATTAACTGAAAAATGTAAAATTTTAAACAAAGCTGTGGTTGGTTCAAGTTTACTTCTTATACAATTGTCAATACATATAAGAAGATTGTCTTGATCAAATGACCGATTTAAGGTATTATCAAATACATTTTAAACAAAGTTGTCAAATTTAAAATAAAATGTAGAAAAATGATCAATAAACCGATGACAGGTTTGGCGTTACTTACTATACAATTATCTATAATACATGGTTGATTAAAGGCAACATCTAATACAGTTATCCAAAAAGTGGTCAAATTTCCTGAAAATGATAATAAATTTTCATTAAAGCTGTGGTGGGTTCATGTTTACATCTAATACAAATGTCGGTTCATGTAGGAAAATTAACTGGTACAAATGACCGATTTAAGGTAATACATGACAATACATGTAGCTCTTTTCAAAAAAGGTAAAAGCACAAGTTTCAGGTATTGCAAATAAAGTATGAGTACACTTACAGGATTTGCGCTATAAGGGAAAAATATTATAAAAAGTGAGGTCACAATCTGCTAAGGGCTTTAGAGGGTCTTCAAATTCCCCGCACTTCCAATTTTGAATTTATTTTGTTTTCTTTATAATTGTTTAAAGATTCCAAAAATCAATACTTATTTACCAAAAAAATCAACATTAATATTTTTTAAAAGCAGCATGTTGTAGTTATTCCGTTAAGCATTTTTTTCTTTTCATTTGATTTTTTGTCTTAATAAAGTTTAGGTATTCACTTCTACCGAGTAAACATGTTTTCACCATAATCCTATTCCCAGGCGATATGTTTTGCACAATTCTGAATACAACAATGTGTGTTATGATTTAAACCCTGGGTGTGTTCTGCTGTTAAAAATCTTAAAAATTTATGTGAAAATAAGGTGTCCAACTTGTAAGGAATTAGCGAGAAAAACAGAAGTTCTTTCTAATTCCATAATCAACATTTCTATTAGAAAACATTTACAAGGAAGAATCTGAATGTAATTTTTTAAACCAGTCATTTTTTATCGTGATCATGTGACGGATGGCCAAGACATTGACGTCATAATGTTAAGACAATAGCGCAACGTCATAGAAGACTGTCAAATTAGAATTTTGTAGGAGCCATCTCAAGCTCTCTGCATTTGAAACTTTTATAGCGTGAAGCCTGTTAGTGTGCCCATCTTTTATTTGCAATACCTCTTTCAGTTTCTAAAACTGCCTTTACCTATTTTGAAAAGAGCTATTGTCAGTTTTTTTTTTTATTGAAATTTCCAAAATCAAAAATGGATGTTATTGAACATGAATATGATATATTGAGTTACACTGGATCTTGTTCACTCTATTCCTTCTTATCCAATATTAAGGTCTTTCCACTCCGTTACGAAAGACCTTATTGTTTTTCTAATGTTTTTTTTTTTCCAGCATTTTTTTTACATGGCCTCCCCTCGTTTCTATTGGAGTTATCAAGACCAAATATGGACCATCGATAGACCTCATCATGAAGTATTACCAGATGAGGGCACGTAGGATTTCATCATCCCCTGTAGAAGTTATCTCCCTTTTATTGGGTTTTTTCAACATGGCCCCCCCCTCGTTGTTTTTAAAGATATTATGACTTTATGTGGACAAGAGGTAGATCTGATCATGATGTATTACCATATGAGGTCACGTAGGATTTCATTATCCCCTTTGAGAGTTGCATCCCCTTGAAGCAATTTCTTTTATTTGCATTTTTCTTAAAAAGTATAAGAGATAAAATCGAATTGAAAATTGCAGCATCTACAGTAACAAATGGCAATGTTAATAAACATAAACAATTAGTATGTTATCAATCCTTATAAGGAGTTAATTTTACACAATTTTTTAAGTATTGTATTTCGGAAGTCATAGAGACTTGGGACCTTTAATTCATGTGACCTTTAATTTGCACCCAAGGTCAAAGGTCACTGAGTGCAAAAACAATCTACGCTGCAATTTCAAGCTTATATATTAAGAAAACGATAAGTTTGCTGCATACATACTGTGTATAAAATGTTCCTCTCGACGAGCTCTATATTTTATACATTAAGCTCAAAAATGTCCGACCGTCTGTTCAAAAGTTACTACGAGATAATTCTTTAAAGTATACTTTTGTGTGCATATCTTTTAAAAGGTAACAGATATCACCCTACTATAAACTGCAAAAATGATCAGTATTTTAAGACCTTCAGTTTGAGGTCAATGTCAGGTCATGATGAAATTTTACCTTGACCTTCAAAGTGTATTATGACCTTGACCTTGTGACATTTGAAAGGTCAAGTGGTCCTGAGTTGAATGGTGGTAGTCCCATGTCTCTACGACTTCCGGTTCTCAAGTTTGGTATTGAATCATATATTTGATGATTTATTGTGACCTTGATGAACTTTGGAATTGTCCCAAATTTTTGTCTACAATATTGTCCTTCAACTGCAGATTAATTATCATTTAACAGATTTGAAATATCTATTGTCGTTTTAGAGGTAATGCAGTTTGAAATTTTGCAAGCGGAGGCATGTATTTCTGAATCAACAATAGCGTTCCACCTGAAATTTTCAGAAATTGAAGACTTAAACATGGTTATATGTTTGACAAATTACCAGAAACTTTCAATGAAAAACTCAAAAAGAAAATCAATTTGAAATTTTCATCTTTTACATTGACTTTGTAAGTTTCATAAGTTCTATTTATATAATTGATATTGCATCATTTTTGGCACTTTGCCAAATGGTGTCATTTGATATATCAAATTGAAGGTCTTAATGAGCTCTACTCAAAAATGAAAATTTCAAACCCCTTTTTCATCCCAGTTGGAAGGGTGGGGTCATTTAGTGCAAAAAATTCAAACTTCTCAGATGGTTAGGTTGTCGCATATCAAATGAAAGTCCATAAAGCGTACATTTCAAATATCAAATTGACGTTCCCAAAAAATGGGTTGAGTGGAGTCATTGAGTGCAGAAAATAAATTGTCTTCTAAGGTAAGGTTGTTGTATATCAAATGAAAGGTCATAATGTGTACATTTCAAATATCAAATTCCTGTCCTCCAAAAATGAGGTGGATGGGGTTATTAAGTGCATAAATCAAACTTTCTAGAACATGGCGTTGTCGCATATCATATGAAAGATCATCAAGTCTACATTACTTATATCATACTTCCGATATCAAAAATGTAGGCGGATGGGGTCATTAAGTGTAAAAAGTGAAACTTTTCAGAAGGTATGCTTGTCGTATATCAAATGAAAGGTCTTAAAGAGTACATTACAAAAACATCACTTTTACAGGAAAGACCTTTCAATTGTTTTACAAACAATTGAGATACTAGTTTTGATAGAGTTTGTCTCGTGCCGTGTGGAGGTAGTAGAAAACTTCTATGGAACAGAACAGTGAATTATAGAGTAGGACAAAGTAACAACAAAGAAATGGATATGATGAACGAATTCCTGAACAGAGAATTCAAAGGTCAACTAAAATATATATGAAGCACCACTAAAGTGAAATCTAACGACACATTAAAGCAGAAAAGACATTTATAATTACTATAATCCGTGTGAATTTCACCTCTTTAATTTAGATCATTTATATACTGGGCGAATTAAATCGTCTAAAAGCACCTGTCAAGTTACCAGAATATATCAATTGACACTATTACTAATTGTATCCTTATGCTGTCATTCTATGTTAACCATACAAACACAAAAAAATAGAATCATTTACACACGTGTAAAACAAATCTCTAAATTAGCATAACATGACAAGGTCACACTACGGCTATTGAAGTCATATTTTCATATAACAGATGTGGTCTAGTAGTTCTAGAGTGCTGAACATGAGGCTAAATATAAAGTTGCAAAATTAGCGTATTCATAATAATTTGAAGTCTTTCATGAAACCATTTTTCCGTAAACCAAGTTAAAATTCAAAAGTTAGGTTAGCATCATTATACATCCAAGCATAACTTTTTGGGGGATCGGATCGATTCGTCTGCCAGCTCTTTAACAGCAGATGTTCTGAAGAGGCATTCGATCTTA
Organism: Mytilus californianus; assembly: GCF_021869535.1. Classification (NCBI taxonomy): domain Eukaryota; kingdom Metazoa; phylum Mollusca; class Bivalvia; order Mytilida; family Mytilidae; genus Mytilus; species Mytilus californianus. The sequence continues at coordinate 316,854 of NW_026262744.1, forward strand.
GCTGGAGGTATAGGCCGGGCATATATAAGATCTACCAGTAGCATGTCCCTTCCCGTTCGACAGATTACCACTCCACTAGAACTAAAAGAAACAACACGGCCGACATAGATTACTAAGAGAATTTGCTACAAAAGGAGAAACATGTAGAGCCAATGGGATGTCGTAATTTCAGCTTACATCCAGACCTCATTAATCAGTGTGGTATAAAGTCACCATCAGTTGTTTAATAACCAAAATAGTTTCACATTGTACCAAACTGAAAAAAGGAAAAACTCTTGTTGTTAATAGTTGAACACACTAATTAAAATCTGTGTTGACAACATTGAAGAGTTGTAAGACATTCCCTGGGTCACTGCTGTTACAGCTTTTCAAAGTTGTCAAGTATTCATCTATGCCTGATTTTTTGTTATGAATAAAACAATGAATGTCATCTGGTCCATACACAGTTAAATTTATGACATGAATATATAATATAGTTGGAATAGTATCTGAAAGAAAATTTATATCAATTTCATAAAAGTTTGATTGTAGTAAAGATTGTATCATTCGATAACACATCGGCGAAACATACTAATCTTTGAACACGTTAACTCTTATTTTCATTTTCCCGTTTTAACCGCAAGAGATATATTTATTTCATTTTTTAAGTGTTGACAAATGTATAATATTGACACTTGCAGCAAACAAAATAATGACAAAATAAAAATAGAAGAATAAAGCAGCGTAGGAATATAAAGGATTGTTCAACTTTAAGTGTTCTGACAAAATTTCCATTTTATACAAGATCATTGCTATTTAAAGAGAAGGAATACGTGTTTATAAAAAATATCAGGTGTTTTTATCTAAACTTTATTTATATAGGCTATTTATTCTATGAATGTGATTGTATATATAGTGTGTAATAATTGTCATGATAAAATAAAAAATATATAGGACAACAAATGTTCTAAGTTTGGAGCACGTGTTATAGTTGTTGTTGGTTGTTGTCTGTCATGTAGTTTTTTTTCACGAATCAGTCCTTAGGTTTTTTGTTTTGAATTCTTTTACAATATTGAATACAGTACAGTACAGTCGCCAAGAGAAGGAATACGTGTTTATAAAAAAAAGATCAGGTATTTTTATCATAAACTATATTTATATACGCTATTTACTCTATGTTGTAGTATATATAGTGTGTAATAATTGTCATGATAAAATACAAAATATATAGGACAACAAATGTTCTAAGTTTAGAGCACGTTTTTTAGTTGTTGTTGTTGTTTGCTGTCTGTCATTTTGGTTTTTTTCACGAATCAGTCCTTAGGTTTTTTCTTTTGAATTGTTTAACAATATTGAATACAGTACAGTACAGTCGCCAAAGTTGGTTAACTTCACTCCGTTTGAACTCTTTTCGATAGTCATTTCTTTTGCAACCTTACCACATCTCCTTGTTTTATATTGTATTGTTTGCAATATGTCTAAAGTAAATAATTTGTAAGTTATTGATTGATGCAAATCGGGTAACAGGTTAAATGTTTTTTACTGGTTTTTTTCATGCAACACAATCTTTCACATTTAAAATGCGTGATTGTAAATAATCGAACAAAATATCAAATATCAAGTTGATGTGACTACAAGATAATATACCTCAACCTAAAATCTGAAATAAAAGGGACGTACAAACTGATTAACAACGCAGAAAATGAAATGCCCCTCTACTATCGTTTATTGCAAGATTGATACTAATATCAATCATGGCTAACTATAAAAGCAAATAAAAGCCAAATGAAAGCATATGATATTTTCTTCGTCTGGAAATGTTCATGTTTTATCACAACTGTTTTTTCCCACTTTGAGTGGGGATTTTTTTTCAGGACGAGAGAAAAAAAAAATATGTATTTATTACTTCTATCTTACATTATGGAATAAAATTGTAATGGAGAGCTGTTTATTCATTTTAGGTATTGACTTTTGTCAAAACCGGCTAATGATTTGGCTTCCAATTCCTACGTGGATAGTGATTGTGTTTTAAAAGGAGGTGAATAGCGAGAAACCACTTTCTTAAAGTAATATAGATACTTGGACTTCTGCCTTTATGATTTACATTTTGTCTAAAACTAACGACTAACAGATATGAGAGTTTTATCTATAAACATAGAAAACGCATTTAGTATGACATTACATAATATATATCATAAAGCATCTTAATGTGTGAAACATGTATATATATATATATACAGCTAAACAATGGTATACAAATTTAAGTATTATAAAAAAAATTGACGCAGTTACTTTCTTTGAAAACGTAAGAATTATAAAAACATAATCTACATTTATTGTTAAAAACAAAATATGATCAATACATTAAATACTAGGAGTTGGATTTATAAAGCAGAAGACAGCGTGTTTGTAAGCAAAATAGTAAACGCTGTTACCATCAAAGTTTAGTTATAAGTGCTGTAAAAATACATTTGAGAACACTCCTATTATATGTGGTCATTTTTATAAATTTTCTGTTTACAAAAATATATTTTTTTTCGAAATACTAAGGATTTTCTTATCCCAGGCATAGATTACCTTAGCTGTATTTGGCACAACTTTTTGGAATGTTTAGTCCTCAATGCTCTTCAACTTTTACTTGTTTGGCTTTATAACTATTTTGATCTGAGCGTCACTGATGAGTCTTATGTGGACGAAACACGCGTCTGGCGTATTAAATTATAAGCCCGGTACCTTTGATAGCTATTTACGTCATAATTTCAGTGCATTCCGGTTATTCGATACATGGGTAAACAGTTCATAAATTCAAGGTAAGTGATTTTTGTATTGCTGAAGTAAGAAATTTATTGTTAAAACAATCTTCAACAGGAGGAAAATATGAAAAATCCGTTGAGAGCAAAATATGCGCTTATTTAAGTCCAACCGAAAATGGCGGCTTCAGTATTATGACATCGCAAGAAGGTGTCAAAGCAAAAAATTAAAATAGCCTTCCTAGATGTTATAATTATTTGGACTACAACTTTGGCAATAAATATGCTTTAGAAAGGTTTGAATGTACAGCAAGAAAGAAGGTTTGAAAATGCAGGATAATTGTCCTCCAGATGGCAACTGCTTTTTTTACCTTTCAGTGACCAAATTGAAAGATTGGGAACAGACAAGTCAGGGATTTACACTTTTAATGCATAAACTATGACAAAACATTTACTAGTAGTAAGTTGTGCTTAAAATTAATAATGCTGTTGAAGGGTAAATTATGTCATGATATTATTCATGCAATACATTTCTAAAAGAAACTGGGTAAAATATCAAAAGTGAAGAATTCCTTTGCTCATGAAAAGAAAGAGCTTATCAACTTGAAAACAGAATAAGACCATTTTAAAATTCAGAGCAAACAAAAAAAAAAAAAACAAAGTGAAATGCTGCAACATTGCAAACTCAAACAAGAAAATGTAATGCGTCTGCAAAGTCCTTCACTATAAAATTAAAGATTTTCTAAAAGGAGACCAAAATGTTGCTCTAAATTCACTACAGAAAACTTTTTATGATTTAAAAGAAGCGCAGACCTCCCTACCATCCAAAGAAATAGTCAACAATTGAAGTGCATCTTATTGCGTTTCGAATTGGAGGCAAAGGCATATTCAGAATATTCCCCAAAAGTCATATTTTTTCAGATAAATCCAAGTACCTGCTACCTAGTTGACGACTCGAACTGTACTATATTCCCTAACTTTTTCGTCATTTTACTCTCAATGAATGGCCACTATGCGGTTATCGGAGATGATATGGCTTCTACATGCTCAGGTGGGAATGAACTGGCATCTTTCCTTTAAAATACAAGGTTATCGCAGTTTTCATTTGCCAGAAACAGAACATCCATCCCATCAACCGTCATTTGGATGTATGTTACTATATGTTATGTGGCCTTCAACAATAAGGAAAAGTTGACGCGAACACAAACTTAATGTAAGAATGCGAGTCATTCATTTGTGCAAAAAGTTAAGAGGTCATTTACCTCTTAACATCTGTCGTAAAACGTGTAGAGCTCCTGTATGAATTTGAAGGTGTCTTTCCAATACTTTAAATAACGATGGCTCGTTCATAATGTTGCGTTATTTTAAAATTTGAATTAATCTCGCTCAGACAAAACGAAATGTTCTATTAAAATTTACTGTTTCATTTTCAGATTCTTAGAATTTATCATATTTCCTTTTTGTGTGATTTGTCCGTCTACTTTTACATTTAGGAAAAGTGTATTGTGACGACAAAAAAACTATATATTTCTATTTGCAAAACAGGTCCTTACTACTATTCATTAAAAAGTTTTTTTTTAAATTGCATTAAATTGATTGATTGATTTTTGGTGTTTTAACGCCACTTTTAAGCACCGCTTTTGGGCTATTTCGTGACGGCCAGTTTTTATTGGTCGAGGAAGCCGGAGTGCCCGGAGAAAACCACCGACATTCGATAGGAAAACTGACAATCCTAGTCAGTTAAGATTGGAGTCGAGTGCACCCGCACGAGCGGGGTTCGAACTCACAACCTCAGTGTTGACTGGCTAATGATTACAGTAGTAACTACTTAGACCACTCGGCCCCCAAATTGCATTAAATGAATTATATAGGTTATAATAAAAGTCTGAAGAAATTTTCTGTTCGGATTTTTTTTCACTGGTACCTAAATAAGCAGTATTTATATTGGGATATCTTAATTGTAAATGCATTGGAAACCAATTAACATGTATGTTTTATTATGTCGATAATTTTTAATGAGATATCTGTTTGTGTCAGTCTATCTTTTGGAAATCCTTCTGCAAGTGTATCACAAGCTAACGTAGCTTCTTGTATGATGGAAGTGTTTTTTAAAAGATCTCCTTTATATTTTGTATCATAGTAGAAGAAATCTTCAAAAATATTGTGCTTCAGAATTGTTAGTGTGCTTTTTAATATGACGTAAGGCTATGATCACATAAAGTAATTTTGCTTATACAATGAAGCTGTATATAAAACCAAGACACCATATAGTACAAAAACATAGGGCCATCCTTAAAACAAAATTGGTTTGCTCTCTTAGACTTTCAATTTTGGATGTGGGTTGGTAGATAGGGGATTTTTTGGTCTGAAAGATGTCAAAAGTGTCGTAATTTTAAAAGGAAATGTGCAGAACATAAAACATTTTTTTTATCAGGTAGGCTTCTAAGTAGGTTGAAGAAAAGCAAACAAAGAAGTTTTTAAAGTTTCATTGTCGTCTGCACTTTTCTCATCTGACATCTGCCTCCGGTACTGTAGACGAATCATTAATATGTTTAAATATAAGGTAACATATTAGAAATTATTACAATGGAAAAAATGGATGTAATAATCTTCAATTTTGGAGGATACAGGTAAGATGCAGCGTCGGCGTTGTCGTTGATCAGTTCCGAGAAATCAGTGATTTCACAGAAGAAGCAGAAGAAATGTTTTCAACTTGTTTGATTCTGAATTGTATGATGATGAGGAAGATCCAACACAAATGGGAAAATTAAACGTCTAAATAAGTCGAGGATGATGCACAGTTATATTCAACTTGAGAGATATGTTATTCTAATAAATCTTACTATCATTCTAAAAGGCTTAGAACCGGGCTCTTTATTATGTATTATAATGTATGGAATAAAATTAACATGATTAATGGAATGGTACTGTACTATTGAACATTTTGCCATGCAAAACAGCTTTATTGGTGTATTAATTTTGCTATTGACTATATGTTATTTAAAAATGAAATTACTACATTTATAATAGGCAAACCTAATAAAGTCATTGAAAATTGGAAATAATGAAATTTGTTTTTTTTTATACATTTTATTCTAAATTAATATGATCCCTTATGTGAACCTTCAGGTCCCTTGTACTAAGGTTGCCTGATTAATGGCTAATATGCCTAATCATACAACACCACTCACCTTGAAGCTATGTTACAAGCAGATAAGCATGCTACAGAGGGTGACTAATAGCCAAAAGGTGCATAGAAAGAATAAATTGTGATGCAATTTACAGTGTGCAAAACATGCAAAGCAAAAATAAAGCAGAAGCAGATACATGTACATGTACATAAAGAAACATATGTATATGTAGTTATAGAAATAACACTACAAAGTATTTAGTAGCAGAGATAAAAGTTAACATTATTATTACTCAATCAATTTACTAACACATTATATTACCTCAACAATAATTTATCTGAAAATATTTTATCAATTGCATCTTCTATATTTTATAGCAGTATCTTGATAATTAAAATTCCAGCTCCAACTGATTGAGCAATACGACTATCGTGGCCTATTATTCAAAACAGAGAATAGCATTTAATGGAAATTTGTGTATGGCTATTGTGTAGAGCAAAACACGTACACCTCTATACAGTATTAAAGTAGACTATTGTACACTCTGTCAGGAAACAAGCAAAACGTGTTGAAGATATGTCTATCTGAGTCAATATTAGCCTTCAAAGATGGACTACAATGCTTATAACATGGCGGCCATCTTGGATAAAACAGGAGGGATGAATTGAAAATTTGAACACTCGTAACTTTTGAACCAGGGGTCCGATTTAGATAGCTCAAAATGTTCGTCTGAAGGAGCTTTATGAAAATTTCAATATATTCCCTGTAAATAAATGGGCCTGGCCTCTCTACTTGATATGGGATTCTAGGGCTGATATCAAGGCCAATATGGAAAATGCCATGTACTAATCTATAAATATATCTCAATCTATCTATCTCGTTTTATGCCGGACGACATAGGGCACGGCTTTTCCTGGAACATAGCGTTAAATCACTGAAATAGCAATCTACAAATAAAATAATCGAAATCAGCCATTTTGCTTTAACCATGATATTTTGGTGTATATTAAGGCTAACACCTTCATAAGTGGTTGGGAGAATATATGGTCCCCAATGCGTTCCCTCCTTATGCTTGAAAGACTTTTTATTACCATTTTGGATTGGTTATATAGCTAGCTAAACCTCTCACCTGTATGACAGTCACTTAAAATTCAATTATATTGACAACGATGTGTGACCAAAACAAACACATATTCTAGGTAAAATTTCATTAATAGGGCTACATCAGTCAATATTGTGTAATACTTTTAATCAAATAAAAAATAAGTAAATATGTCTACTCAGACAAAGCAAATTAGTCAAAAGAGTATGACGAGAATATAAACTTACCATAGCACAACACAATGACGCGATGCAAAGGTGTAATACCACCATTGTTTTTCACTTATTAGTCCATGTTAAATTTGCACTTTTCAAAAAATTGTGCAGAATTTATCTATGTTTCAAATAAAGAAATACTTGGCATGAGTAAAGATTTATCCTGTCCAGTACTATAGAAAAAATGTCACATAACATTTCATTGCATATAAGAAAATAACCATCACTGGAAGTTAACCAATCAAATTTTCCCCCTTTTTTAACCTGTGTACAAGCTTTAGTAACCATGTAACTTCAAGTTTCCAAAATATTCTATAGAAACTCCAAATAAAGAAATAATGGTGCTTTGAAATACCCAAGATATATGTTTATGACTCAGAAATGTTTTACTGCAATGAAATGTAGGATCAATTAACTACAACTGTCATATTCAAGGGAATATTTTTTTTCGACTTATTTTTGTATGCAACCGGATGTGACGTACTATGATTTGGTGGTATTACACATAAAAGTACAGAGCCACGCGAAATGGATACTGTCAAAAATTGGCTGAACAGTTACATTAATAATTTACTCTGTCAAATAAAAGAATACCATAACACGTTATTAAGAACATAAACGTCAGTACCTAGAAGCTATACTTCAAGACCAGCGTGTATTATTTGTGATACGGAATATAACAAGATCTTGGTATCTTCCAATTAACTTTTCTAAGAAAAAGGACGAGACGTTCTTTCCGTTCCTCTGGTTCAAAAACTTTCTGCTCAGAAACTGGTGACGGGTTAAAAAATCTGAGTAGCAAATGGATGTGTTAACATTTAATTGAAATCTCCAATCACTGGAAACTTCACTTGTAAGATCATTGAAACATGATCCAGGATCTTAAAAAAATACTTAAAAAAAACTTTATATAAAAAGAGTGTTAGAAAATGGCAGATGGTTCAAACTTGACTATCATTCCAAAAAAATATATTAGAACCGGGCTCTGTATTATGTATTATAATGTGTAAACTATGAAATTATATATGTGTGTTAATCGTTTCAGGACATTGTGTAATTATTGGGAGAGTTTCAGATAAGATGGTAGGAGGAAATTTTGAAAAGTGTGTGATATTGCTAAAAGTAAGAAAGCAAACCAGAAGCTCCACACACGTAACATCAACTGGGAGAGAAGCAGCAAAGAGCAAAGATATGGAATATGGTTATTGAGATGGTATCAGACCACATACGAGTAATGCCAGACTATATAGCTGTAAAGCCGTCTGAGATTTCGAAACTTCTTGACATGCCAGAAGATCAGACGAGGAAGATTTTGAATCATTCTGGCTGTAGTAGAGGACAGAATCGCATGCAAACCCGGAATAAAAAATGCTACAAGATCTTCAAGAAATTTTTAACTAACGACGTTGTCAAGAAGTTGGAAGAAGCTATGACAATGTAAAAAAATATTAATTAATAAGCACTTGATTTCAATCGTTATCACACCACTGTTTTGAAAGTTATTATCATTTTAATTGTGTTTTTTTGGCCTCGACTTCTCTGTTATATTTCTGAGCAATCTAATTAAGTATTGGGGTTGTTCTTGTAACGGAATAGTAGGAATCAAGTGCTACATACTGTATTGATTAGTGATAGTATTCTAACTATATAATTATTATTATTGTAGGGCTTCCTCAGTTTGTTTCTAAATTCATTTTTTCCCGCTCATCTTGAAGAAATATTGACCTATACAATGTTAATCCATCCTCAACAACAGACATATTTTAAAATATGCTTACAAATTTCGCATCAATATATTACAACACGAGAACATTCATCACTACTGAAATGGCCTTCTGTTCCAACAATTACCGAGGTGTTGTAAGGGTTTTCTGACTGTCTGGTCTTGGGAACAGATGCTGCTCTCAGATATAAATACTAGTAGCCAGTGTTTAAATTTTGTGTAATTTAACATCATGAACGTGATTGGATGTGTATAAATTAGTTCCGTTTTCTCTCTAGTAATTTGATAAACAAATGTATTCACTGCCAATATCCAGAGTCATTCATTGCAGAGAAAATAAAATAGAGGCTCACATTTTAAAATTCATCTGGCTGATAGATTGTATTGCACGTTATGCATGTTTCGTTATATTGACAGAAAGAACTTAGACAGACCTGTTGTCATTTGTGACACATCAGACAAAAACAAACCAGATTACCAGCATCAAGTACCTACGGGATATGGCATACTTGAAGGAAAGTCATGATCCTCACATATTTAACACAAACATGATGGACTAATGCATCGGAAGAAGAAACGGTAGTCTTCCGAACTAAGGCCAAAAAAGGTTCGGGAAGATGCTTCGAAGATTCAAATAAACATAATATCGAATTCGGTTATTTTTTTTATAATTATCAGTATTTTAACATATACATTAATGATGTGTTTCTAAACATTGCCAGCTTCAATTACTTATCGTCGTCAAGGTAACACTGACCAATATTTATATATTTACTATGAGTTTTAACTTTGATTGTTGAAAGACTTTCTGTTACCATTTTGGATTGGTTTTATAGCTAGATCAACCTTTCACTTGTATGGGTGTCAGATAAAATTCCATAATACTGATATCGATGTGTTACCGAAACAAACAGACAGAATCTAGGTATAATATCAAAAATAGTGGTACAGCAGTCAATATTGTGTAATACTTTAAAGCACTACAAAAACAAACAAAGTTGTCAACTGAGACGAAGCACAAGCAAAAAAGAAAGACAAGAATACAAATTTTAACCAAAGGACTACACAATGACAAGATGTACAAGTACCGAACCATGCGAGAAAAAAATACTGAACACCGAGGAAAATTCAAAATGGAAAGTCCCTATAATCAAATGGCAAAATCAAATAATTAAACACATCAAACGAATGGACAACAACTGTCATATTCTTGACTTGGTACAGGCATTTCAAATGTAGAAAATGGTGGATTGAAATGGATACTGCCAAAAATAGGACTAAACAGTAAAATAAAAATTTACTATGACAAATAAAAGAATACCATAACACGCTATTAAGATGATAAACAACGTCAGCACCTAGAACCAATGTTCCAAGACCATCGTGTATTATTTGTGAAGTTGATACGGAATATTTTTCAACTTGATAGTTGATTTATCTTGTAATATTCTGTATGCATATATGTCAAAGGTAGAGATAATTCTCGTATTTTTTATTTTTTACAAAATAATAGAAGAATATAAGGTCCTAATTGAAAATCAGTAAACCAATAATAAAATTTTTCGAGAACTTCATGCCGAGGTGGATATATCAGATGGAGAATACAATTCTGATTGCAGCGTCGGCGTTGTCGTTGATCAGTTCCGAGAAATCAGTCATTTCACAGAAGCAACAAAAAATGTTTTCAACTTGTTTGAATCTGAATTGTATGATAATGTAGCCTTTTCAATAGTCGTCTGGCGCGAAAAGGACGATAACTCAATTTTAGAATTAAATCTTTTCGGAGACGGTCAATTTCCGGAATTGCATGCTTTATCATCATGGTTTTTTCTTTGGCCGTCGATGACGACACTATTACTGCATTCTTTGACAATAAGATATATTTAACAAGGCAGTATTATCAATGTATTATCGTGGTATCAATATATGTTAGCAATGTTAGATACCTAAATTAATTGTTATTTTGGCAAGGACAATTCATCACTTCCCCTGAAAACATGATTTTGTACAAGTTAACTTATCGGCATCTCCGGGCGGCAAAGCAGATCAATTTCCTGATGATTTTTACTACGGCATTCTGATTTTTATTAGTTGCTACATATTACCGCTTTTTTTAAATCAATTTTTGTTTATATTATCAACAAAAAATAGTAACATACTAGGTCGAGTTGTCGTTCGTAGTGTATAGTTTGTTCCAAACCAGTGTTTATTTCTTGTACAGGTTGGCAGTTGATTATTAACAATAAAGTTGTTGCAACTAAAACACATGTTATCTTCAGTTTGTGTGTGTGTTTTTTTCCAATTAGTAATTGTTTATAAAAACAAATTGTTTCTAAATACATTTGGCAGATATGATTATCATGTAATTGTTATTTCCCTTGTTTAAAAATATAATAGATTGTTCTTAGCAAAAATGGATGTGGAAAAGATATATGAGGAGAAAATTAGGGGAAAATATAAATTTCCCTTCCCCTTAAAAGAAAAACAAACTATATATAAATAATTATACAGGGTCTGCACCCTCTCGATCTACCTTAAAATGTTGTGAATGTTGGGTGATTCGGGAAAGAAGTGGTGACCAATTGAGAAATTAAAAAAAAACAATAGAAATGTCAGAAAAGATGTTTGGGAATTTGAAAAATTATTTTTAGAGCGTATGCTGTACTCGAGGATGAAGGGGGTTACAACGCCAACATTGAAGTAACAAAAAATAACTATCAACTTTTAAACGACATATTTTCAATGTATCGTGCGAGTTCTTGCCACACTCAGTCATTCCATTGCCATTTTTTTATATGTCATTATGTAAATCTAAATGGTCTCTGTGTTCTTCCAGGCATAAAAAATCGATTGTATTCCCTCGTTTGTCCGTCTCCAGAAATTCTGCTAAAATTCAGCGACGTTTTGCCCAAAATTGACCATCAAATTGGGCGAGGGTAGGCAGAAAAACTAGGGTAGGTAGGGTAACCTGAAACAGACATATGTATGTTTATGCCTTATAAGTTTTAGCAAATTATTGATTATTGTAGGGGCGAGAAATTCATGACAACATTCATTTGGCTTGGGGAGCTTAGGAGCCATTTCACGAATATTCCTTTTCTTCTTTTAACTGCCACCCGTACAGATAGCACTTTACAATCTATAATAAGAAAACTGTATATTCAAGATCCCCTCATTGAATCCCTATGTCCTGACAGGTTTGTTTAATCTCTATAGTATAAAAAGACAAAAATGGGGAAATGCCATAAACACAAAAATAATCAATCACTGAAACAGTCACATCAAAGGGCAACAATGAACGGCCCTGGTAAAAATAAGTGTCAAACTACTTTGTTTCATACTTTTTTGTCAAAAAACGTAATTTTTAGCATATTAAGGACCAAGCAAAAACAGTTCTATGAAAAGATTAGATACCAAGTACGTGTTTGCTTTAAAGATATAGCTCAGGGCTATAGTAGAATTATAAATATAATATAAGGAACATTTATCAGTGATAACATGAACTATCATATCATGTTTACAACTGGACATTCATTTATTTAATATGGACATATATGTATATACTGTGAAAATTATTTAACTATAGCAAGATGAAGGACTCTAACACTTATAATATATTCGACAAAGGATTAATATTTAGATAAAGCGTTTTAACATTTTGTGCTTGAACTGTTCGCCTCACATCCTATGTACAGTGTATACTTCGTTCCTGTAGTGTCTTAACCGTATTATGACAGCGCTATTTCGTCCGTCGTAAAAGTTGCCGATTTCTAAAATGGCGACCCGCTACGAGGGACGTTTCACCAAAGCAGGAGAAAGAAAACGACGTTTTGAATTAAGTGCAAAAGTGAAAATGCTACACAAAACGGACCATATGTTGGAAGCGGAAAGCAATGAAAAGTGCCACAAGTAGGAATTTTTTGGCTGAAAATTTACTACAAAACAATACCAGGCACACAATGATTCTTAGGATGTAAAACTATTGCAGTCTATTCTAAACTTTGCAAAACCATCAGCATCAGAAATGTTAGAAAACTATTTCAGTATAGAATCCATAATAAGATATAATGTTTCTGTTGCATACCATCTTGCCGTGCAATTTGGTACTCTGGTAGCCTGGGTAAAAAGATTCGAAACAATGGTTACTAGTTATGTACTGTGGCCTCAAAATTTCTGTGTGAATAGGTTGATTTACATTACTAACAAAAGGTTTCATTGACTGCTGCATTGCCAATTGTATCTGTTTCACTTCTTCAGCAAATGATTTTAGCCTTAGAATTTCATATTGGCTCTTTTCTTGCTCGGCAACTTCATTTCGAATTTTACATTCACTATCTTGTCCGTGTTCTATGTTTTTTTGTGTTCTTCTGAACAACAGTCGGAAATCTTACTGGGTACCGTACGTCATTTTCCAATAATTTCCTGGTAGGATTGTTAATGGGTTTTTTAATAAAGAAATTTTTGTTTTCATTATCTTGTCTATAATTTTCTTGAACTTTTTGGACCGATTCTCCATATCCGTTGGAATATTTTGTAGTGATTTTCCAGAATACAAATATGTTTGGTAACTAAAGCCCTCCTCATAAATCTTCCACTTCCCGTTTCGAATGTTTATTTTTCAATATCAGATTTAACCACTTTTGAGAATATTTTCCTCTTATGTCTGTTTGTTTTGTTCACACGTCGTCGTCAATATGATTGATTTTTTTATGCGACCGTCTTACAAGTGAGGGGTTAAGCTAGCTTTAAAACCAGGGTAAAATGCCTGTACCAAGCCAGGAATATGACAATTATAATCCATTTGTTTGATCTTTTGATTTTGCCGTGTGATTAGGGACTTTCAGTATTTTGGTGATTTTACATTTTTCAATAGGGCGTTGAACAACGTCAAAAGGTCAAATGGAGAAGACTCCCAATAAATTAAGTTAAACTACCCATTAAAATGCACCAAAACTACTGTCCGATGAAAATTATGATAGTCATTTCACAGACATGAAGAAGCAATTTGAAAAAAAAAATAAATAGCAATGAGAGTCATCTCAGATTCCTTTTGAAAGAATCTTTTAATAATAGACGAAACTGGATCAGAAATATGAGTGGTGGACCGGTTAAACCTATATTAGAAAAGTGTTCATGCTTTGAGATGGGAAAATATGTAAGTATTATATGCTGCAAAATGTTTGATTTTTTTCCTGAGAAGCTGAAAACTAGTTTATCTTAACTAGTTAAAAAAACTTCTTTGTTTTATGATAATTCAATATAGTTCAATATATAATCTAGAAAAAATAGATCGTGTAGATGATGATTGTATTGCATACGCCTTATATTTTTACAATAATGTTGAACGATTATTTGAGAATTAAATTTAAATGTATAGTTTGCTTAAAAGTGATTAAAGTGAAGTGATGCATGCAAATTGAAATGAGATCATCAAAAAATATTCATAATAAACACTGAAATCTATAAAAATATGATTTACCTTCAAAATATGTTTAAGGATGTATTCTTCTGACGTTTCAGTCTCGTTATGGAATTATTTCCGAAACATATGGTACAAGTGGAAAATATCAATTAATTTAAAAAATGGGAAATAAATTACACCATATTGATACCCGTTTTTAATTCAAATGCATGTATGTAATTTGTTATCATACATTTTTTATCGATAGACGCAGTTTTCGGGCTCATTGCCATTAATAAATATATGAATATTTTATGCGGTCTTTGCGGAGTTTCACCCCCCCCCCCCCCCCTGACCAAATTTAATCGAAATTGTCCTAACATCACTGCGTGGGAAGAGTTTATTTGATGTTTTCATGTCTGATATGTATTCTTCTGAGATGGAGAGTTTCCTGGCCACCACTGTCGTCACTATATACTTTAATTCCCCGTCTATCGAAACAGAGAAAGTGTGTAATTCTGTATACTTAATATAGACGAGTGCGGCTGCCGTCATCCTCATTATCAAAGCATCTACCATGTTGTGGTCTTTTAGAACTTGGTCCTTCAAACTGATTTGATAGTATCTTATAGACATCCCAAGGTCTTATTTAGAGATTGCAGTGGAGTCCCAAAGTCCGAAGGTCAGTTGTTGGAGGGCCAGTCCTTCCTAGATGGTTGTGCGTGTTGGCGAATATAACCTTTTGGTTGGCTCCTGCGTACCCTTAACTATTTCCTCGGGACAATTCCACCCTAGAACCCAATCCTCCTTTTTCCTGTTGGTGTTTCCTACTCTGTTGATGAATTCAAGAACCTCAATCCTGGCAATCATGGGCCTCTTGAGAATTTTCATTGGACGGTGAAATTACCTTGGCGTATGTTTCTAGGTAGTTGACATCCTAAATCCATTGTTCTAACTCAGAAAGCTGTATGGCATTAGCTCTATCTTGCTCCGGTGGTTTGCCATGATATATTCTTTGAGATCCACCATTCTCCTATATGTCTTCTCCTCAGGTCACCAAACATAAATGACCGAAAGCCGTTTGTGTGGACAGCTGACAGATGGTTCTTCCGTTGTCTCCAGATCCTAAATGTCATTGGACACAGCCAACACTTTATCTCCACTTGGTCTTATTCTGAAATCGAATCAAATCTTTAAAGTCCCTCCACTATTTATATAGCATATTATAATACAATAAAAGATATGTATGTAGTATGACTATATGTGCTTGTAATATTGATTGATTGATTGTTGGTTGCTTAACGTCCAGTGACCAAATTAACAATAAATACAATAGGTAGGTCCGGTAATAGAGGTCAATTGGGTTGCAGGTTAAGAAAATTCGGACTGCCACGGGAAAATGAGGGTATATTGGATTGGGACAGAAATTTAGCCTTGCAACAGGCCACCTACGGACCCCTCAATGAGTTGTTGCAAAGGTTCTTAACGTGCAGAGAGCGTGACACTCTATACGAGGCATCGGATTTAACGTCCCCATTCTGACCGGACGTGACTGCGTACTGGATACATCCCGCACAGCCAAACGGACGCGCAACTTTGGCAAGGGTTTTACTGTTGGTAGGAAGAAGACCTGTAGTGACCATATTTCTATTCCACAGTCACCCTTGGGTAATATTACCATAATAAAATCATCCCCCCCCCCCCCCCCCATTATGGCATCTGCTTCTTGTGAATTAGTCAGCCTTACATTTCAGTAAAAATATGGTTTCCACCCCCTTGGTCTCCCTTATTCCA
This sequence comes from Mytilus californianus, assembly GCF_021869535.1. Taxonomy (NCBI): domain Eukaryota; kingdom Metazoa; phylum Mollusca; class Bivalvia; order Mytilida; family Mytilidae; genus Mytilus; species Mytilus californianus. The sequence continues at coordinate 332,949 of NW_026262744.1, forward strand.
AGAGTTTCAAAATTGTCATCCATGTTGTCCCTACCCGCTGTTTGCACCGCTAACTTCTAAATATCTAATGGCAGTACATTTAATTTTGCCATTTCCCTTGCAGGTAGGTCCAGCCCTCCCTTACAGCCAGAAATATGTCCTGAGAAACAATTGCCATTTGTCTCCTTACATATTCATCCAGGGTGGATCCAACCCTAGGAATTCAAACATGACTTTCTCCAACCTGAGAATAGTCATACTAATACTCGTAAACATAATAACAAAACAAATATGTGGAACAACGTGTGATAACAAAAAAATGAATATCAGCTCTTCATGAAAGCAACAACGTGGAATGACATTTCAAGCCTTTCTACTGGAGTGTCAAGTGGGTGGATTTCGCCCTTGATATGGCAGTGGTCTATCAATGTGAAAGACCTTCTCTGGCTATTTCTTTGACCTTTTTACAAGGTAAGAAATGTCGTCAATTTTTCAAGTAACTACGTACGGTCCTTTCCATTTTGATGTCAACTTGTGACACATTCCCACCTTCTTCTGCTTTTATTGTTAATTATCAGACTGACATACTATTGTCATCTGTTTTTGGTGTCTTTCAGTATTTTACTGTAAAGTCAAATTTGTTTTCGTTAAATCTGTATGTACAATGTATTTGTTAGTTCTCTCAAATTATTTATTAAAATTCTTGCAGTTGAACAATTGTTCTTTGCATCCAGTGGTGTAAAAAGTTATCAAAGGTACCACGATTATAATTTAATACGCCAGACGCGCGTTTCGTCTACAAAAGACTCATCAGTGACGCTCAGATAAAAAAAAATACAAAGTCAAACAATTACAAAGTTGAAGAGCATTGAGGACCCAAAATTCCAAAAAGTTGTGCCAAATAAGGCTAAGGTAATCTATGCCTGGGATAAGAAAATCCTTAGATTTTCGAAAAATTCATAGTTTTGTAAACAGGAAATTTATAAAAATGACCATATAATTGATATTCATGTCAACACCGAGGTGCTGACTACTGGGCTGGTATTATCCTCGGGGACGAAACATCCACCAGCAGTGAAGTAAAAAGTAACACAGTCGTCGAACTTTGCTGGGGATTTTGATAATCTGGAGCTCATATTTGTCTCCGAAAATGGCGTGATAAATATGTATATTTATGACAGGATATACTTTGTGTGTGAGTTGTATAAACTATGTATTTTCATTCATATTTTGAAGGAATCGATCTTTAATTCAGTGTCCTTTTGACTAAATTGGTTTCTCATTCAAAACACGTGGACGTCGCCATCTTAACCGGAAGTCTATATCCTTAGTATACACAGTAGGTAAGTCTGTAACGGATCATGTCTATATCACATACTTGTAGTCCATTCAATGCGTATGTATGCATAATATGCGGAGTGCCCATAGTATTCAATGAGATTTTAATGTTTCCCAACAAGCGCTTAATCCCATCAGTACAAAAAGATATACTACTTCCTGTGTAAAAAATGCATATGTATCAACGGTATGTGATCTGTTTTTTTTTTTAGTTTCACTTTAACAGGAACAATAGCCATCGCACCTGAAGTATATGAGTCACCGCCCCTTATTTGATTAACAATATCTGGGATATGACACGCACTACGACTTTCCTGATGTTAAGTTGTTGGGTGCCTTCTACGACACACTGAACATGTTAATCTGTACTTATAATCTTGACATGTGTCCCATTTTTTAGTCATCTAAAACAAAGTGCCTGAAGATTGTATTTGTCTCGAGTTGGTAACCTTTATAAATGAAGTACACTTTTCCAACTTTTTGCAGTATGCACACTTAAATGACTAAAACCTGATACTACTGTGTGTGCTTCTCCAAAATGTCCTTCTCCAAAAGTAAACTGTTCCAGATAGTTCATCTTTTCGTCTTCGTTATCACTTTTTTTGTACTATTTTAATTGTAAATTGTCTCACAAACTTTCTAAATTCTATTTGGTAACCTGAGAACTTTTTAATTTCTGGCATAGGTTTTCTCAGATTTTTTACAATTGCAGTAATGGCTTCTGAACTATTGTTCTGATCTGTTGGATTAGAATTTTGTTTATTTGTTATAGTTAAGGTCTGTTCTTTAAATTTCTTGACTGTGATTGGCATGCTTGAACTACTCTTATAAGTAGAATTAACAGTAGCTGTACCTATATTTGATGTTTCTTTATTCTTGTTATTTGTCGACTTTTCCACTATCTACACTTTAGGTTCAAAATGCGGATTTAACTTTACTTCAACAGTTCTTGAAACGATATTTTACTACGCACACTACTTGCCTCTTGACTAGACAGAATTTTTCATATATATCCATTGTCACCCAGCCCCGTTGTTAAATATTAGAATCGGTGATAGACCTAAATCTATTAAAAGTGTTTTTTTGTGCTTCAAGGGTCTGACAGCCCTGATAAATGGCCCCCTTTAAACCTGAAATATGCCTGCTACAATCAGCCCATTAGGTAAATATACCACATTCGTAATTGTTTTCTCAATGGCATACTGCATACAAATTTTCTCCATGGCATACTGCAAAAAAATTTGGTTTCTTATTTCTCCTGCTCATTTTGGAACAATTCATTCATTTTAGCCTTTGATTTGTTGTTTTTTTACAACTCAAACAAAAAGTCCGCCATTTGCATCGGACCGGAAGAATTTATATGATGTTTAATATGTTAGAATTTTTGCATTTTGTATATATTTGTATTGTATTATTTATATATGCCTTCAATCCCTAGGGGTATAAATGTGCATGTCATTAATAAATATATTAATAAATTGTTTAAAAGGTTCAATATACATATATTATATGTTTATGGTACTAGTTTGTGTAATTTGCCATCTTATTTAGACAACCCATTACACAAGTCAGGACTGTACTGATCGAATGCAGTAGTTGACTGTATTTTTCCTAATTGAAAATGAGTTGTGAACGCGGATTTGACAATAATTTTATTTATTTACATTTGACATACTTAAAGCCAGCGCACATGTATTCACTAAAGTATTATCTGCAAACTCCAAATCAACCAACTTGTGAAAGCGAATGGCTGGTATCATTGTTCAGGTTTCCGTGTGAGAACGTCAAGGGAAGTCGTGGTCGCGAAACACCTCTACAGAAGTTAAGCATCAACATTTAGCAAAAAGTAAACTCACAAATATAATGAACTCCGAGGAGAATTCTAAAAGGAAATTCCCTCATCAAATGGCAAAATCAAAAGCTCAAAGACATCAAACGAATATACCATCATTTTCCAGTGGCAGTCCAAATTTTCCCGTCCATCATCCCGGAGGCCTCTTTTACAAAACCTACCTATTGTATTTATTGTTAACTTGTTTTCGTCCTGAACATGCATGAAATATTTGCCACTTGACATTAAGCAACCAACAATCAATCAATCAATCAATCAAACTAATGGATAACAAATATATACTTGGATGTTGCTAGTAATTACTTAGTTGTGATGGAGATAATCAGAGTTGTCCAATATCGGAACTTCTTTGTGGACAAAGCAACACTATATATATTAATGGATTATAATAAAACCCCAAAGGACCTTATATTATTTCTGCTACTGATAGGTTAGGATTTTTTTTTTCGAATGTTCTATACTATTTTTTTGGACTGCCCTACTGTAAATATTACAAAAAATTTTTTAGCATATCACACTTCATACAAACAAAGATAATATCAAACATTTACACACTGGTTTAAAAAAATTCTAGAATCTTAATGAAATTCAAGCTTCCTCTCCAAAAAAAATATGACTGCTACCTATCCTTATGTATTTTGTACAAATTTACATATCCAATACTTGTGAAAGGTCTCATCTTTAAATGTTTACTGTTTCTGTTTCCTTTATCTTCATTTCATTTAGTCTCTTTTTCTGATAGTCAGAGAGAGTCATGTTGTTTTCAAAGGATGTTGATGGTACATTTTTTGGGCCAATAAACCAAATGTATATTTATTTGGGTAGTTTTTTTAATTTTGCTGGTCCACTGGTGTGTCTGTTTTTGGAAAACAAGTTTGTTCCGGAAAAGTATACTTTCTAATCTTCGAAATTGTCACAGATGTCTCCAAAACCAACATTCTTCAATTTGTTTGTTGCTTTATTTTTTTAATATGAAAAGACACTTCACTGGTTCCTTCTCATGGTTTTGCAGTTAACCACCAATTTTAGCGAGCTCCTGCATGATTCTGGTCTTTTCATTCTTTCTGTTTTTATTATTCTACCTTTGGTTTGATATTTGAAAAAAAGTCCCGGCTTTATGATTTTTCCACTATCTACACTTTAGGTTCAAAATGCGGATTTAACTTTACTTCAACAGTTCTTGAAACGATATTTTACTACGCACACTACTTGCCTCTTGACTAGACAGAATTTTTCATATATATCCATTGTCACCCAGCCCCGTTGTTAAATATTAGAATCGGTGATAGACCTAAATCTATTAAAAGTGTTTTTTTGTGCTTCAAGGGTCTGACAGCCCTGATAAATGGCCCCCTTTAAACCTGAAATATGCCTGCTACAATCAGCCCATTAGGTAAATATACCACATTCGTAATTGTTTTCTCAATGGCATACTGCATACAAATTTTCTCCATGGCATACTGCAAAAAAATTTGGTTTCTTATTTCTCCTGCTCATTTTGGAACAATTCATTCATTTTAGCCTTTGATTTGTTGTTTTTTTACAACTCAAACAAAAAGTCCGCCATTTGCATCGGACCGGAAGAATTTATATGATGTTTAATATGTTAGAATTTTTGCATTTTGTATATATTTGTATTGTATTATTTATATATGCCTTCAATCCCTAGGGGTATAAAAAAATTCTAGAATCTTAATGAAATTCAAGCTTCCTCTCCAAAAAAAATATGACTGCTACCTATCCTTATGTATTTTGTACAAATTTACATATCCAATACTTGTGAAAGGTCTCATCTTTAAATGTTTACTGTTTCTGTTTCCTTTATCTTCATTTCATTTAGTCTCTTTTTCTGATAGTCAGAGAGAGTCATGTTGTTTTCAAAGGATGTTGATGGTACATTTTTTGGGCCAATAAACCAAATGTATATTTATTTGGGTAGTTTTTTTAATTTTGCTGGTCCACTGGTGTGTCTGTTTTTGGAAAACAAGTTTGTTCCGGAAAAGTATACTTTCTAATCTTCGAAATTGTCACAGATGTCTCCAAAACCAACATTCTTCAATTTGTTTGTTGCTTTATTTTTTTAATATGAAAAGACACTTCACTGGTTCCTTCTCATGGTTTTGCAGTTAACCACCAATTTTAGCGAGCTCCTGCATGATTCTGGTCTTTTCATTCTTTCTGTTTTTATTATTCTACCTTTGGTTTGATATTTGAAAAAAGTCCGCCATTTGCATCGGACCGGAAGAATTTATATGATGTTTAATATGTTAGAATTTTTGCATTTTGTATATATTTGTATTGTATTATTTATATATGCCTTCAATCCCTAGGGGTATAAAAAAATTCTAGAATCTTAATGAAATTCAAGCTTCCTCTCCAAAAAAAATATGACTGCTACCTATCCTTATGTATTTTGTACAAATTTACATATCCAATACTTGTGAAAGGTCTCATCTTTAAATGTTTACTGTTTCTGTTTCCTTTATCTTCATTTCATTTAGTCTCTTTTTCTGATAGTCAGAGAGAGTCATGTTGTTTTCAAAGGATGTTGATGGTACATTTTTTGGGCCAATAAACCAAATGTATATTTATTTGGGTAGTTTTTTTAATTTTGCTGGTCCACTGGTGTGTCTGTTTTTGGAAAACAAGTTTGTTCCGGAAAAGTATACTTTCTAATCTTCGAAATTGTCACAGATGTCTCCAAAACCAACATTCTTCAATTTGTTTGTTGCTTTATTTTTTTAATATGAAAAGACACTTCACTGGTTCCTTCTCATGGTTTTGCAGTTAACCACCAATTTTAGCGAGCTCCTGCATGATTCTGGTCTTTTCATTCTTTCTGTTTTTATTATTCTACCTTTGGTTTGATATTTGAAAAAAAGTCCCGGCTTTATGATTCTTGTAAGCCATAGCTTTTAGTTTCTCCTCTACCAGCTTTAATCCATAAATATTTGTGTTATTGTCCTCGTTCCCAGAGCTGCTATCTCTATGGGCTCCTTCTCCTTCCATTGTTGTCATTGTGTGTCCTGAAATTTATCCAAACATTTAAATTAGTTTAATAATAACATTGTTACCTACTATTTTTTGCATGATTATTTTAATGATCTACCTCCAGGGATTCCTTTTGATTTATCATAACATTGACCATGTTGACTCTTATTCTAAAATTATGCATTATATTTTGTTTTAAAAGAAGAAAGACTGCAATTGTTGTAAATGTTTTATAAATCATGAAAACATTGTACAAAGACATAAGCATTTAGACAAATGGAGAATTTCTGTTTCAAGTTGCATGTCTATGTTGTTTTTTGTATACTGTTGTTTGTCTTTTTGTCGTTTTTATTTTTTGCCATGGCATTGTCAGTTTATTTTCGACTTGTTAGTTTGGTATCTTTCTAACTTGCAGTTGCTGTAGTCTTCTAATGGTATATAAACTGTTAACACAGAGCTATGTCTCGCCTTTATTGTAATTTTAATAATGCAAATTTTGAAATTAAAATAGCAATACTTTAACATGTATTTTTAGCCATACTAAACACGAATAAACTAAGCACACAAACAATTCTGAAGCACAATATTTATGAAGATTACATCTACTATGATACAAATTATAAAGACGATCTTGTAGAAAACACTTCCCTCATACAAGAAGCTACGTTAGCTTGTGATAAACTTGCAGAGGGATTTCCCAAAGACAGACTGACACAAACAAATAACTCCGGAAATTATCAACCTAATAAAACATACAGGTCAATAGGTTTATAATGCATTTACAATTAAGACTTCCGAATATTTATACTGGTTATGTATGTACCAGTGAAAAAATACGAACAGAAAATCTGTTCAGACTTTGATAACCTACGTATAAATGATCCCTGCAACAATGTCCGCTGATATGAAAATAAAGGATACAAGTTTGAGCTTTCTAAAAAGCTGTAAACTGCTTCGCTCTATCCTAATTTAAGGTAATATGTGTATATGTGGTTGTTGGATTAGTTAATTATTGATATTTCAATATTGAATTTCAGTGTGTAATATATGCATAATAAAACGAACATGAATTAATGAAAATTGATCGGAACTGAAATACACATATTTAATTTTCCTGCATTTGATGTCTTATCCTGAGACGAGAAAAGTCTGTAATTCTTTATCTCATTAACGCCAATAGCTGTCGCTGTATCTCAGCCGAATTATAAAGCAACCAATCAGAATCTATATGTGATTAGTAATTATTTCAAGATGGCGTGTATATCGACTGAAACTAATAGCTCCGCACCATGATGCGAAGCAATAATATAGACTATAATAAACACTGAAGGGAAATCTTCATGATTCCAATGGCTATCTTCATCTTCGGTCAAAAAGTACAGCTAGATCTTCCACTTTAAGTTCATTTACTGCAATTGAAAAAAACTTTTTAATAAATATAAGTCAGGACCTGGTTTTCCAAAAAAAGTTGATAGTGTTTTTGTCGCCACAATACACTTTTCCTAATAGTAAAAGTGGACAAATCACACAAAAAAGGAAATATGATAAATGCTTAGAATCTTTAAATGAAACAGTAAATTTTAATAGAATCATTGATTTTGTCTGAGCGGGAAGATTCATTCAAATTTTAAATAACGCAACTTTATGAACGGACCATCGTTATTTTAAGAATTACCCCCAAGGGTGACTGGGGAATAGAAGTATGGTCACCATTGGTCTTCCTCCGACCGGCAGTAAAACCTTGCTAAAGTGGGGCATCCGTTTGGCTGTGCGGGATGTACAAATTTGCAGCCACGCCCGGTCAGAATGGGGACGTTAAATCCGATGCCTCGTGTAAAGAGAGTGCCACGCTCTTTGCACGTTAAGAACCCTTGCAACAACTCTTTGAGGGGTCCGTAGGGGACCTGTTGCACGGCTAAATTTCTGTCCCTATCCAATATACCCTCCTTTCCCGTGGCAGTCTAAATTTCTCGGACCTTAATCCCGGACGCCCCTATTACAGAACCTACCTATTGTATTTTTTTTGTAAATTTGTTCTCGTCCTGAATATGCATGAAAAATTTGCCACTGGACGTTAAGCATCCAACAATCAATCAAATATTTTCAGAATTGGAAAGACACCTTGAAATTCATACAGGAGCTCTCCACGTTTAACGACAAGTGTTAAGAATTAGATGACTTTTAACTATTTACACAAATGTATGTCTCGCATTTTTGTATTAAGTTTGTGTTCGCATCAACTTTTTTTATTGTTGAAGGCCATATGACAATCTATAGTTGCATACATCCACGTTATGTGGATTCTGAATGCCACATTTCACAATTTTATATTTACACTTACGTAGTACGCACATTTGGTATAAAGTAAACTGTTTATAGGTTATATATAAATATTGTGTAGACAATAGACAATGGTATTTCTTATATATGCATACATGTGAAACAATACTGTTCAAAATAAATGATCGTATTTAATATTTGGTTATGATAAGCTAAAATAATAATTAAACATGTTTTTGACTATTTGTTCTATTCTGCACTAGCCTCTTTTAAACTGTTGCGAAAACAGGGAATATGCCGTTGGTCCTTTTACCATTTTTTTTCTTAAGGTTGGAACAATTCCCTGGCCACCACGTTTCTGCTTTGCTCTTCTGTTACCAATCCAGACCTGGAGGTAAAATACATAAAATATTAAGTTCGAAAAACAATAATTAATGCCCAACTGTCTGGAGGACGCTTTTATCACATAAGAAGTTTAGCAATGAATAAACATTGAAAATGTTTTCATTATTGTTGAACATTTTGAAAACGTACAGGATTTTCATATGATTGATTGATTGATTAATTGATTGGTGTTCAACAATATTGGCTATTCTTGGCGGTGCCACATGTGGAGCAGGATCTGCATAGCTAAATAACTAGCATACCGCAGTCATGTCTCTGCTAATTAATGTTTCTCTTAAACCTCAATCTCTGTAGCATGGTCTTTATTGGTTGAAGTAAGGTCTTTCTGGTATGCATCCTGACGCTTTTATAATTGCATTTTTGAGAAGTCTAGTCTGATTCCAGTGGACCCCTAGATTAACAAAAATCGGTACTAAATTTTCTTAAAAGTTTAATTAAGGTTCACATGTATCTGAAATAGACATTTGAGGTAAAATGTTTGTATTGTTTGAACGGAAATCGGAATGATGATCATAATTTATTTACAGGAAGACGTTTGAACAACTAACAAGAAAAAACTACCAAAATGTATACTACATAGTAAATTAACGGACTTGAGCATTCAATCCACATGTATATCTTTAATATTAGGTTGGAAAACAACGAGTGATATACGATAAAACATGGTAGATGATGTAGATGAACCATAACTATATTGGAAAAAAGATGAAAAGATCGTTCAGAAAAGGGTTTAAAGAAAGTGTGGATTATTTAATAAAGTTTGATTAGATCTATCAGCATATAATGAAGTTGGGTTCTTGACAGGTACATATTCAGAGTTCAAAGGGGTATAACTCCAAAATAACTCAAAGGACCGAAACATCATTCACGAATGGACATCTGCATACATTGTTCCTTTGCTTTTAGTATGTTTTTTTGTTTTGCATTTACTGATATTTTGTTATGGATGGATACCCTTATCCTTTGTTTTTCTATTACACTGTACTAAAATTCGAGTGCAGCTATTAGAGGTAAAGGTCTAGATGATGAAAAATTCTAAAACCCTTTTCATAGTGATAGATATAAGAAGATGTGGTATGAGTGCCAATGAGACAACTCTCCATCCAAGTCACAATTTATAAAAGTAAACCATTATAGGTCAAGATACGGTCTTCAACACGGAGCCTTGATTGTGTGCATATTATAATGAAAATATCTTCAAAGTTTAAATTGAATCAAATAATATTTGATGATGTTTGTACGAACATATACGGGCAAATCAATATATTAACATAAGCTTTACTGCAGCTATGACAAATAAATAATAGAGCAAAACAATTAATGGAAATAACAATATACTCGTTGTTTTCAACAAAAAAAAAATCTAGAAACTAAGCATATGCTCTGTACCTTTGACATTTGGCTGGACACATTAATTACTAGAACTAGTTATGTCTTCTTTAACAATGAATGAATCATCTTTTCAAGTAATTTTATAATGCCTTTATCATATTATTAACAACATTGGATACTATAACCTCATATTAAATTGTCTCTTTCTATGATGGAGGTTTAAGTAATAACAGATTGAAAGATATCTCCCTTGATTCTTGCTAAATATGTTGCCGCCGTTGTTTTAAGTTACCGCGATTTTCTTTGCATAGATTTTCTAGTTGAAAGTACATTGTACTCTTCATATTGCCTCAATCCTCTTTGATATTATTTCATGCTCTTAAAATACAAAAAAAGAATTAATATTTGAAATATTAAGATATTCAATTCTTTAATGTATATTGATGAAGTAAGGTTTGCTATAAGTTCGCATGCATTGTAATTCTCTTTTTACATATACCTCATGTCTAGTCCAAAAGAAATATTGTTTACATCCTCAATGTACAAGATACCTGTCCTAGAAGAAATAAAGATTGGTTTGGATATAATTTGAAATGTTGTCGACCAAAGGCATATGAATGCCATCCAATACATATTTGATGAAGATGCAAGAATAGTATTTAATGCCTATCATGATGACTATTATTTGTCGCTTCTTTTTCAAATAACAGGCGGGGAGTTCTATCCAAAAGTCTTGGCTATATCATTAGATTAACATGAATCATACCAGCAATCAATAACGGTGTAGCAGTAGTGATAGGTATTACTAACTGTTTTGTGTTGTGTGTATGGATAATCGTTTCAAATTTACTAGGAGATAATGCTGTCTCTTTAAAACAAATTATTGGCCGAGACCATGATTCACAAACATACGTATAATACGCATACGTACGTATAAATCTTATATTTTATAAGTAACACATGTTTGTATCCGTATTGTTATGTAACGCCAAATTAACATCTATTCAAATAATTATACCCATCTTCAAATATTCATTGTTACCTTATAAATGTTACAGATAATCTTGACTTGGACAACTACCCATGGACAACCATAATTACAGAATCATCCACTATCAAAGCTATCACATAAATGAATTACTTCATATATAAGTTTGCTATGCTGCCACCGTATGAAAAAAGTAAAATCACAAAAATACTGAACTCCGAGGAAAATTCAATCGGAAAGTCCCTAATCACATGGCAAAATCAAATGACAAAACACATCAAACGAATTGACAACAACTGTCATATTCCTGACTTGGTACAGGCATTTTCAAATGTAGAAAATGGTGGATTGAACCTGGTTTTATAGCGCTAAACCTCTCACTTGTACGACAGTCTTATCAAATTCCGTTATATTTACAACGATGCGTGAACAAAACAGACATTATAAATAAAATAGTCAAAAAATGGGTACAGCAGTCATCACTGTGTTACAATATCAAAACAAACAATTATTTACAAAAAAGCACAAAAGCATCTATCAAATTAAAAACCACATTCATTTCTTCGCGTGTCTGACGTCAGAAAATGTAAACGTCACATAAGAAGAAATTTTGTCATTCAATGTTTATTCAAAACAATTTTATAAGTTCACATGGGGAATGTTGGTATACAGGGTTAAAAAATCAAAAGTTATGTTAGAATTAATTTCAGAAATAAACCGAGATTTAAAATTGTCCAGAAGTTCTTTAGAATTTTTAAGAATCCACAAATGTTTAATACCACTACGCGAGTAAAATAAATTTGTCGTTTGTAGTTCAAATTATTTTCAAATTTATAATAGAACAATAACATAATGACGGGATCTTTTAAAGTACAGAGTCACATTATAAGAACCACTGAAACACAAAAAGTCGCATATACAAAACACACCAGCAAAAATGAAAGATAATACAAACACATTGACGGGATGTATAAGTACCTAGCCACGTCAAATGGCAAACAAACCAAACAGTAAAAGTAATATTAATAATAGAACAAAGACAAATGAAAGAACAATATTACACGTTGTTAAAATGATAAACAACGTCAGTATGCAGAATCTATACTTCAAGACTATCATGTATTATTTGTGAAGTTGATACGGAATATTTATCAACAAGGTCTTGGTACCTTCCGATGAACTTTTTTAGAAAAAGGACGAGACGTTCTTTGACATATCACTGGTTCATCAACTTTCTGCTCAGACACTGGTGACGTTTTACAAAGTCTGAGTAGGAGCTGCAAGCTCTTGAATATCGAATAAGTTGGGAAATGTATATCCCATATGCAGGTGAAGTTGGTATATTGCTACTAAGGTGGGGGAAATTTATAATTTTAAAATTAAAATCGTCTCGTTTGTCATAGATGCTGGTGCTGAGATGACTGTGTATGTCATATTCGAAATATAAGTCTAAAAATGAGGCGGAGGAAGCCGTGTCTGTTGTTTCTTTAATTTCTAGTTCTGGGGGATATATTAATGGAACCCAATCAGAAAAGTTCGGATTGTTAATGGAAAGAACATCATCAATATATCTAAAAGTGAAATTAAATAATCTGGCTTCTTTGATCTTCTTGTTTTTGACAAGTGTCTGAAGGAACTCCGATTCATATGAAAATAAGAAGAGGTCGGCAAGGAGAGGCGCACAGTTCGTTCCCATAGGAATGCCGGTAATTTGTTGAAAAAGTCTACCTCCAAATTCAACAAAAAATGTGTGGACCCTGTTTGTCGTGTAGAATCAACCCAATCACAGCCATGTAAAAATTCTTGAAGATTTGGACATAGCAATTAGTTCTTGTTTCTTTCAGTTTACATGCTAGACCTTAAGACATGAAACAAAAGGTGCATGGGACATTCCGGCAATTGCCCATCGTCTGTCGTCAATTATTTTTTCAAACGTCTTCTTTGCTGAAATCAGTGATCTATAGTCCCTGGTGAAACTACACCGCCGATTGCAAACAAAGTTTATTAAGTATGAATGTATTTTTTAGACTTACTGTACCAAGAAAATAACTTATGTGTCGGTCTTTATTCCTCGTCAACATTTTGCAGAATGTACAAGTTTGTTCTTGAATGAGGGCTAACACATTTTCAAAATAGAATATTTCTACTATCTCATTGCAGAGAATCAAACCTCAAAATTGTTAGAGGAATTGGAACAGAAGGTGAAACGACTCCCGGAAATCGCAGATCAAGAAATGTATGTAACAGCATCTGTGGCGTGCAGTAACGCTTCGTTTTTTTTCTACAGAACCAAAGGATTTTTTGTGTATTTTTGGGGTTTTTTTTCAGGTGCTAAAAATGGACCTCATGAAGTAGGGAAATACTCAAAGTTCAAAATTGCAATTTTAAGAATACTTTTGATTCTTTACTTTTAATTAATAATTTACATATACTAAACAAATGCCAATATGAACTTCAACTGGCCTTGTGTAATTATAATATAAAAAGCATAAATATATAAATACCGTAGGTAGTTTTTTCCAGGTCTTTGGAATGACGGTAGACGGGATGGAGAAACAGTTGTTGTTCTGTTTCTGGCAAAAGAAAACTCCGATGACCCTTTATCATAAAGGGAAGATGCCAGTTCATTCCCATCTGAGCTTGTAGAAGCCATATCATCTCCGTTAACCACATAGTGGCCATTCATTGAGAGTTTCATCATTGTTAGGGAATACTGTACAGTTTGAGTCGTCTACTAGGTAGCAGGTACTTGGATTAAAAATCTTTTGGTCTCCTTTTAGACGATCTGTAGTTTTGTAGTAAGCAGAAGCATTACATTTTCTTGTTTGAGATTAGTTTTTGCATTAAAGTGTAAACCCCTGGCTTGTCTGTTCCCGATCTATCAGTTTGGTCACTGACTGCTAAAAAAAAGCAGTTGCCATCTGGAGGACAATTATCTTGTATTTTCCAAACCTTTTTCTTGCTGAACATTCAAAACTTTCTAAAGCATATTTATTGCCAAAGTTGTAGTCCAAATAATTATGACGTCTAGGAAGGCTATCATAATTTTTTGCTTTGACGCCTTCCTGCGACGTCATAATGCTGAAGCCGCCATTTTCGGTTGGACTTTGAGAGCATATTTTGCTTCTGTTAAAAGATTGTTTTAATGATAAATTACTTACTTCAGCAATAAAAAATTCACTTACCTTGTCTTTATTAACTGTTTACCCGTGTATCGATATTAATATTAAGGTTCTTATTCTGCCACAGCTATTCCTGGCAGACGATACAGTTTTAATGGCCGATTAATAACTGGCATGCACTGTAAATATGACTTAAATTATAGGAGTGTTCTCAAAGGTATTTTTACAGCACTTATTACTTAACTTTGATGGTAACAGTGTTTACTATTGTGTTTACAACCACGCTTTGTTGTGCTTTATAAATCCAACTCCTAGTATATAAAATATTGATCATATTTGGTTTTTAACAATAAATGTAGAATATATCTTCAATTCTTACGTTTTCAAAATAAGTAACTGCGGCAAATTTTTTACAATACTTAAACTTTGATTAAAGTTTTCTTGTAGACCATTGTTTAGCTGTGTTTATATATGTTTCACACATTAAGATGCTTTAATATATATATTATGCAATGTCAAACTAAGTGCGTGGCCTATGTATATAGATAAAACTCTCATATATGTTAGTCGTTAGTATTAGACAAAATAATTGCCATGTAAATCATAAAGGCAGAAGTCCAAGTATCTATATTGCTTAAAGAAACTGGTTTCTCGTTATTCGCCTTCTTTTATAACACAATCACTATCCAAGTAGGAATCGGAAGCCAAATCTCTAGCAGCTTTTGACAACAGTCAATACCTAAAAATGAATAAACATCTCTCTATTACAATTTTACTCCCTAATGGTAGATAGAAGTAATAAATACAAATTTAATTTTTTCACTCGTCCTGAAAAAAAACAGTTGTGGAAAAACAGGAACATTTCCAAATGAAGAAAATATCATATGCTTTCATTAGGCTGTTATTTGCTTTAATTGTGAGCCATGATTTGATATTAGTATCAATCTTGCAATAAACGTTAGTAGAGGGGCATTTCATTTTCTGCTCTGTTAATCCGTTTGTACGTCCCTTTTATTTGCAGGTTCAGATTTTTGGTGAAGGTTTATTATCTTGTAGTCACATCAACTTGATACTTGATACTTTATTCCATTATTAACAATCACACAATTTAAAATGTGAAAGTTTCTGTTGCATGAAAAAAAAACACAGTTAAAAACGTTTAACCTGTTACCCGATTTGCATCAAACAATATATTTACTTTATGCATCGTTATAAATATAATGGAATTTAATGCGACTGTCATACAAGTGAGATGTTTAGCGCTATAAAACCAGGTTCAATCCACCATTTTCTACATTTGAAAATGCCTGTACCAAGTCAAGAATATGACAGTTGTCCATTCGTTTGATGTTTTTTATCATTTAATTTTACCATTTGATTAAGGACTTCCCGTTTTGAATTTTCCTCGGAGTTCCGTATTTTTGTGATTTTACTTTTTTTTTTAGACATGTTGCAAAAAATACAATATAAAATGAGATGTGGTAAGGTTGGTAATGAAATAACTATCGAACAGAGTTGAAATGGAGTGAAGTTAACCAACTTTGGCGACTGTACTGTACTGTATTCAATATTGTTAAACAATTCAAAAGAAAAAACCTAAGGACTGATTTGTGAAAAAAACCAAAATGACAGACAGCAACCAACAACAACAACTAAATTGATTGATTGTTGGTTGCTTAACGTCCAGTGGCAAATATTTCATGCATATTCAGGACGAGAACAAGTTCACAATAAACACAATATGTAGGTTCTGTAATAGATTAAGGGATTATGGTCGGAGAAATTTAGACTGCCACGGGAAATCAGGGTATATTGGATAGGGACAGAAATTTAGCCTTGCAACAGGTCACCTACGGACCCCTCAAAAAGTTGTTGCAAGGGTTCTTAACGTGCAAAGAGCGTGGCACTCTCTTTACACGAGGCATCGGATTTAACGTCCCCATTCTGACCGGACGTACAACAACTAAAAAACGTGCTCTAAACTTAGAACATTTGTTGTCCTATATATTTTGTATTTTATCATGACAATTATTACACACTATATATATCATATATACTACAACATAGAGTAAATAGCGTATATAAATATAGTTTATGATAAAAATACATGATCTTTTTTATAAACACGTATTCCTTCTCTTTAAATTGCAATGATCTTGGATAAAATGGAAATGTTGTTAGAGCACTTCAAGTTGAACAGTCCTTTATATTCCTACGCTGCTTTATTCTTCTATTTGTATTTTTGTATTTATATTTTGCTGCAAGTGTCAGTACAAAAATATATCATACATTTGTCAACACTTCAAAAAATGAAATAAATATATCTCTTGCGGCTTAAAACAGGGAAATGAAAATTAGAGTAAACGTGTTCAAAGATTAGTATGCTTCGCCGATGTGTTATCAAATGATACAATCTTTACTATAATCCAAATTTTATGAAAATGATGTTGATTTTCTTTCAAATACTTTTCCAACTATATTATATATTCATGTCATAAATTTAGCTATGTATGGACCAGATGCCATTCATTTTTTTCATTCATAACAAAAATTTAGGCAAAGATGAATACTTGACAACTTTGAAAAGCTGTAACATCAGTGACCAAGGGAATGTCTTACAGCTCTTCGATGTTGTCAACACATATTTTAAGTAGTGTGTTCAACTATTAACAACAAGTAATCTATGTCGGCCGTGTTGTTTCTTTTAGTTCCAGTGGAGTTGTAATCCGTCGAACGGGAGGGGACAAGGTACTGGTAGATCTTATTTATGTCCTGGCCTATACCTCCAGCTAAGATCAAATGCCTCTTTATAACATCTGCTGTTAAAGAGCTGGTAGATGAATCCACCCGATCCCCAAAAAAGTTATACTTAGATATATACAGATGCCAACCTTACTTTTGAATATTTACTTGATTACCGGGAAAAAATGGTACAACTTTATTTATTTGGCCGCATGTTCAGCACTCTAAACCACTAGACCACATCCGTTATATGAAAATATGACTTCAATAGCCGTAGTGTGACCTTGTCATGTTAGGCTAATTTAGAGACACAATACATTTGTTTTAAACGTGTGTAAATGTTTCTAATTTGTTGTGTTTGTATGGGTATGTAACATAGAATGACAGCTTATTGATACAATTTGGTTATGGTGTCAATTAATATATTCTGGTGATTTGACCGGTGCTTTTAGACGATTAAAGTCGCCCAGTCTATAAATGATCTTAATTAAAAGGGTGGAAATTACACGGATTATAGTAATTATAAATATCTTTTCTGCTTTAATGTATCGTTAGACTTCATTTAAGTGATGCTTAATATATATTTTAATTGACCTTTGAATTCTCTGTTCAGGAATTCGTTCATCATATCCATTTTTATGTTGCTTATTTGTCCTCCTCTATAATTCACTGTTCCGTTCCATACTAGGTCCTGTCTCAAACGGTCTGGAAGCCAGCCACTTACACCTTAAAAACCAGATTGAAAAGGTGTTGTGTCATTTTGTTGATTATGTTTCAACATATTCCAAGAGGTTTTGATATATTCGGTTCCTTATAATGATATAACATATTATTTATGTGGTATGATTACCCATTATACCCATGAGACAACTCTCCACAAGTGACAAAAATGACATAGAAATTATAGATAACTATTTGTATTGATATTATTTCCTTATTAGTTTTTATATCAAGCTTAAGAATTTCTTTTTTGAAGCGTATACCGGATTTTTTTATTATTGTGTTTTATTAACAACAAATAGCTCCACAAAATATATTCAAAGATAAATCAGTAAATTATCAACATGTCGATTTAGAAGTCAGATATTGATATAGACATTATAACGGACAAAAAAAAAATACACATGAGAAAAAGAATACATCCAAAACTACACTGTTTGGTAACATTTTTTCATTGTGGATGTTGTCTAAAACTATTTGGTTGCTTTGAGGTTGATGAAACACCAGTTTTCTTTTTATTATATACATGTACATAAATCAAACTTAATATGAAAATCTATTATATTTATTTTGAAAAGTTTGAAATTATAACACATTTTAAGTTCATATATACTGTTTAAAGTTTAACATTTTTTTACTTTTGTCATCAAATTCAGGGTAACATATCCCTTAATTTATACACCAAACTTTACAAATAATACTAAAATCTTCAATTTCAGAACGACATTGGAGAAAATGGACGGAAGACGAGGAGAACGCAGTAGCAAAGCATTCAGGTGCAAAAGATGGGAAAAGTTCCTCAAAAACATGAGGTCATGCCAGTTCTACAGAAAGAACCTATCCTACATACAAGAAGTTGGAAAGACATTAAAAACTATGTATACAACAAAACAAAAAAGTTGAGAAAGTCCCTGAAATGAAAAGCAGTACATATAACAATGTTTCCTTTAATGCTTGAATTTCAAATTCGAAACTATGTTATTTTAAGCTATTAAACAGTTTTGTACTTATTACATTACCATAACTCAAAGCAGTTTTTATAACGCTTAATTATCATTATCAAAACTCAAACTATATCATTTGTGTATTATAATCTTATCTGGCTATTGAACAAGATTTTAATAATAAAAGTCTTCCCGGACTTATTTCATTTTCCATTTCAAAATATTGCATTTTTTTCAGAATGTAAAAACTTTTCATATATTTTGTAAGAGTTTTATAAGTAATTTAGAACTGAACATAAAACATACGTTATTTTAAGAAATTGTAAAAGTTAGACATGTTTAAGTATATATCAAATTATTTACTCTGTTCAAAAGACGCAATCATCTATAACAAAGCCTTGTTTAGATCATTATTTAAAATTTTGGGCTTTTCAAATGAAAATATAACAAATATACAAATACAACAATTCAGTTTGCAAGAAAGATAATAATAACAAATATCATACTTATCAAATGATATATTAAATGTGTTGTATTTGAACATGTTATTATTTATTATATATATATACATCTAAATTCGGTTATAAAGGTTTTAGTTAAAATAAGGATACCTCAGAAGATGTCTGTTTGAATGAAGGGTATATTTAATGGTTAAGAGTTAAGATTGTAACACAAAGGCTGTCATGGTTTTAGCTTTGGTATAGAATTGTAAATTGTTCTGATATAAATGGCTTTATTGCAAATACAAAGGACATGCACACAGTTTAAATGTTATTAGACATAAAGGGACGCTAAACAAGAATGAACACAGCGTATGCAATGCACGGTTGGTAATATGAAAAAAAGACTCTTTTCAAAGAGACTAAAAAAAGAGTCTCAGAGGAGGGCACTGTATAAGAATCGTGTCTCAACTGAAAAAAAATAAAGATACTATTAGTATGTTTTATTAACAGGAAATAGATCTATTATGACTGGTGTATTTAAAAACCAACAATAATACTGTTGTTATTATATAATTATGTTCTTGTAATATTTTTGTTTGTTGTTCCATGTTTGTACATTAATTAGGCCGTCAATTTTCTGGTTTGGATTGTTTTACATTTGTGACTTCGGAGCTTGTTCTTCGATTTGGTGATTGATTCAATTAAATATTGATGGTGGCAGTGTGATTATAAAGTCTTTAATTGTTCAAATTCAGATACTTTATATGTGAATTAAAAGATCATCAGTGTTAATACAGAGAAGATTATAGTCCTGGTAATTTTAATCTCAGTATAAACAAACAGTTTTAAAGTTTAGACAAAAAAGATCCAAGTTTTTTGTTGATGATTAAAGTTACAAAACAAAGGGAGAGTATTTGCCCAGAAGTTTATTATGCAGGATTGATATAATGTTGCTTCTTATTCAGTTGTTAATGAAAGATTGTAAATATAGAGTAGCTGAAATGTTTTATATTAATTTTGATTAATATTGTTCTTAAAAAGTTAAGGATAAGTTAAGGGTTGTTTGATTGTTAACGGATCAAATGTCAATAGAGAATGTTGTTCAATACTTTAAGGTTAGAGTGTAAATATCATAAGGCGTTTCTCAGTGTAAATAAATAGTCATTCTGTTGGTTTTTTTAAATGCCAAATAAAACATACTCCTTATTTTTGGTTGATATATTTGAGTGTACTCTAAGAACCTTAGATGATGTCAAGCCTTTTTTTCTGCATGTTAGTTCAAAAGCATATGTTTTATGTCACATAGTAATATCTGTTTTTGTTTATACTTTTGAATGAACAACAGTAAATTATCGAATATAAATACTTGTCAGTGAGCTTTTCTGTTATTTCGGATAAACGATTTAAATAAACTCTTGTTGTTTATCTTCGTAATCATCATTTTGAGATTTGTTTCACAGATTTTACTTCAATATATTATATTGTTCGGTTAGATTCAAGGTCGTAATGCCTCATTATTCCAACAATGAGATTAAATTTAATGGTAGTAAGATGATAATTGTGCCATGAAATTAAAATGTATTAAGATAATCTAGGAAATCTATTTAAACGTGTTATTATAAATAATGTTGAAATTGAACACACTTTTTTCAAATCTTTGTATATTTAATATTTAAATGTTTAAACATATGCATTATCTAATATTATATAACTGTTGACTGTGTATTGTATTGGTAAAAAAAAACAGTTGTCATAATTTGTTTCTCTTTTAAATGTTTAGTACAATTACAATACATAAATTGCATCGCAGTAAGTAGTTTACAAAGTTAACGATGTGTTTGTAGGAATATTTGAAATGATGTTTACTGCTCATTTAAAATTTTGCGAGTTTGATGAAAAAACTAACATTTTTGTTTATTTGATTGTTAAGTGAAAGTTGATGTACAGTTGGGTTAAATCTCTTAATTTTTGGGTAAATGCAAGAGCTTAAATTTGTTATTTAGTCGTATTGTCTTGATAATACAATGTTTAAATTACAATATCAATATCTATACACAAAAAAGGTATATGACTTGAGATTTTTCGATTTCGTTCATGTATGTTATTGACATTTTGATAGGGAAGTTGATTTGTTGATTTCCATGACTTATTGATGTTTTGGAAAAAGAGGTCGTGCATACAATAATATTTTTCATATTCTGGAACAATAAAGATTGATAAATTGTGTTCTGTTTGTTTACATACTCCAAAACACTAATAACTACTTCATAAAGATAAAAGGACATAATTAGATCATTGCCCATTTCTCTTTTTTTCCTTCCGCTTGAAGTAAATTCATTCCACTGATGCAAGACAGTTGGTCAACTATATGCTGTGTTTTTGATCAAAAGAAATTAAAGATATGTACAATATATGTCCAAGGTCCTCATTACAATGCAAATGTAACACTAGGTCACTTAGGTCTAACGCACTGTTGAAGGTGTACTTGAAGAGAACTATATTTATACTAGTTATCTGCATTATCTTTATTTACATGACACATCGTTTCAGGTTTTACAATCATGTAACAAATTTCAAATGTCAAAGTAAACGGATAAAGCAGTATGTTTTTGGACAAACAGCACACACACACACCAAGTTTTTATTAAAATAAGAACATTGGTTAAGCTCAAGCACAGATCATTGAGGAAACTCTTCGCCATATATCGTCTATCACAAGACAGTGAAAAAAGTGCGAACGAAATAAAAGAAAAACAAGTACCAGGTAGCAGATGATTTAATACTTTACTTAATGTCTTTCGTTGAATGACGACAAGTCCAGATCACATCAGAAGCCAATTAGACTAAACTCTACTACAAACCAATAATGTTTGATGTAAGGTCACTGTTCGTATGCCAAAGCGGAGCTAAAAGAGAGACGAAAGATACAAAAGAGACAATTAAACTCGAATGGGGAAACAAAAACAGACAAATCCATGATGAAAATTAACACCGACTAAAAGATAAAACTGCAATCAACTTAAAAACACAACAAAGCAAAAAAAATAAAAAATTGAAAAACAACACACCAAAAGGTTATTTCGGACAGCCTATTATCTTGTAAGATGACCCAAAAATCAGTTGTCAGCTATTCAAGCAAGACAATTAAGAGCCCGGTTCAAAGTATTAAAACCGTAATCGATTAACAAGCAACCTGAAAAGTCAAACTAGGAGAAAATCAACCACCTTAATGATGTACGTTTTAATGATAAAGAAGGCAGCAATAGACGACAATAACTGAAGAAACAGGGACCTAGCTTAGGTCATCGCCAATTTTTTTTTCGGAAGGTGGGGGTCGTAATTTCATTCCACTGATATGAGACAGTGGGTCAACTATATGATGTGTCTTTGATCAATAGAATTAAAATGCAATATATGTCGGAGGTCCTCATTACAATACATGTAATACATGGCTAAATTCCCCATTAAAACATAAGTCATTCACATTGGCAGAAGTCCCCAATACAACATAATGCATTCACATTGGCAGAAAACCCCACTACAAAAACTGGTGTTTCTTATTTTTAGCAGTCCCGCAGTTGCATACTTCCGGGTCCCCATTTAAAAAACACACACGTTCCAATATCAAACTTCCGGGTCCCCATTTGCTTATTTGAAGTCCCCAGTTGTACTTTGAATTCAATTCTTCAAAATTATACTTCTATAGGAGTTTTTTAACAATATTTTTGTTAACAAAGTTAAAATCATGCCAAACAAGTAAAAATCAATACTTATCATGATACGTTCTAAAAGTCCCCAGTTTCAATGTCAGATATCCGAGTCCCCACTTGCAACAAACAAACGAGTATGTGTGTGTTAGTGTGTGTATGTGTGTGTGTTTTATTGTATGAAATGTTTTTCGTCGGAATTGCTTTCAATGTAAATTTTTCATTATGATCATTGGGAAATGTGCTTATACGGAAATGATGAATTTCGAGTGTAAATGTATCCCATGTTATTGTTAAACCCATGCTTGGTTAATTGGATTAAACATTGTCAAGGTGACAACTTTGTTGAATTGTATTGACATTGAATGTTATTATTAACTTTGGTTTTTGGAGATTTATGTAAGGTGTGATTTTTTCATTACGATCATTGGATGACATTGTGTGTATTTTTTTGTTTTATCCATGCTTGGAGTAATTGAATTAGACATTGTCAAGGTGACAACTCAAATAAATTGGATTGATATCGAATGTTACTTTTCACTTACTTACTTTTTTGAAGATTTACATGTGTTTGTGTGTGTGTGTGTTCGTGTGTGTGTATATATGTGTGTAGATGTGTGTTTGTATATATATATGTGTGTGGATTTGTGTGTGTGTGCTCATACGGAATTGTTGATTTTCGAGTGTAAATGTGTCCTATGTTATTTTTTTACCCATGCTTGGAATAATTGGATTAGACATTGTCAAGGTGACAGTACTATTGAATTGGACTGACATCGAATGTTACTTTTCACTAACTTAGTTTTTTTAAGATTTATATCTTCTGTTATTATTTTACTCATGCTTGGGGTAATTTGATAAGACATTGTCAGGGAGACAACTCTGTTGAATTGGATTGACATAGCTTGTTACATTTCACTAACTTAGGTTATTTGAAGATTCATGGTGTGTGTGTGTGTGTGTGTGATTATTTTGTAGATTTATTTTTAAAGATTGTCAGGATGACATTATTTTGTTTGGATTTTTAATTTTTCCATAATATCATTTTGTGGATAAATTGTCATTTTATTGGATTTTGCTTTTAAATTACATTTGAACACATTACTTTTTTAAATACGCTTATTTTATTTTATTTTATTTTGGGGGTATTTGAACTATATAATACGTGTTAATTAATCGGTATTATTGTTTGAATATGTTTTGTTATGTCTTGAACATTTTGTTTTGTAATGTCGGGAAGACACATTTTGTTATTCAATAAACGTTTATTACATTCAATTTTGTTTTTATTAGCAGACTCAGAAATATCTCATGAAATGAACATACCAAAAATCAGACGACTATACGACTATTTCAATGACATGAAAGAACTATCACAATAACAATATCCTTATTTCAATGAAGTCAAAGTTCATGGATAACACAAAACCTATATGTTTAGTATAATAGTATAATAGATAGATAGATAGATTAGAGAGAGAGAGAGAGTGAATATGTCCTATTTTACATCAATATTAAACCCTGCAGGTCTGGCTACATTAATATAAATGCGAACCTCGATTTTGGGTCTACCAAACATGGGTTTACCTGAAAAAAAAAGTGTCCAAAAAGGGGGTCTAAAAATGTTCATTATGCACTAAAACGTGAAATAAAACAGCTTATTTTTCGACCTTAAAAAAAGTTATATTTTACCACTTGTACAACAAACATGTATCAATATCACCAGAAAATGTAGCCAGATGTAGCCAGCGGTAAAATGAAGTTATCATATAACCGAGAAAAAGTAGCCAAAATGTAGCCAAAATGCCACATTTACTCATCACAAAAAAAACCCCAAGGGTGACTGGGGAATAGAAGTATGGTCACCATTGGTTTTCCTCCGACCGGCAGTAAAACCCGTGCTAAAGTGGGGCGTCCGTTTGGCTGTGCGGGATGTACAAATTTGCAGCCACGTCCGGTCAGAATGGGGACGTTAAATCCGATGCCTCGTGTAAAGAGAGTGCCACACTCTTTGCACGTTAAGAACCCTTGCAACAACTCTTTGAGGGGTCCGTAGGTGACCTGTTTCAACGCTTAATATCTGTCCCTATCCAATATACCCTCATTTCCCGTGGCAGTCTAAATTTCTCCGACCTTAATCCCTTAATCTATTACAGAACCTACCTATTGTATTTATTGTGAACTTGTTCTCGTCCTGAATATGCATGAAATATTTGCCACTGGACGTTAAGCAACCAACAATCAATCAATCTAGTCATGCTCTTATATAAAGCCCATTTCACTTTTTCTAACTTTTTTTTAAAAGTTTTTTCAATGATTTCTTTGTTGCTAAACATACCTTAAGTTGCTGACCAGGTTCCTTGGCAGATCTTGATCAAATCTGTCTCTGGAGAATATGTTGAATAAACTGGGATACAATTTCAGCAAGTACAGATCAAGATTAAAGAACGCATATTCAGAATAGAATGGAGGACACTTTAGAGTTATCAGAAGGATCCAAATTCCAAGATGTCACTTTTATAGACAAAATTAGGAGTTTTTAGTGGTGACAACCCTGCAAGACAGTTCAAAACAGGACAACAGAGAGGTGGAGCATACAGCTGTCTTTGTGGTATTCCACCAAAACCCCATATTAATCTAGAAAGCTGCTACAAACAAAAACCTTATGATCTGGAAGACAGAAGAAAAATTGTATCTGAAGGGTATTTGTTGAAGAAAATTGAGGGAGGTAATTTCAATCCATTCAAAAATTTAAAAAAAAGAAGAAATTATCGATGAATTAGATCATAGGAATATTGAAATCGTGAAAGAAGACAAGCCATCCCTATAACAAAAACTGACAGAGCTGTTTCATAGAATCTGCAGACCATGATCACTTATATGCTAAATAACCAATCAAAATCAGCCTCTGAACATCATATTGATAATTATGAAATAATGCACTGTGAACCAATGCATGACATTACTAATGTGGTTCAAAACATTCTATCCCCCAAGGGTGACTGGGGAATAGAAATATGGTCACCATTGGTCTTCCTCCAACCGGCGGTAAAACCCTCGCTAAAGTGGGGCGTCCGTTTGGCTGTGCGGGATGTACAAGTACGCAGCCACGTCCGGTCAGAATGGGGACGTTAAATCCGATGCCTCGTGTAGAGAGAATGCCACGCTCTCTGCACGTTGAGAACCCTTGCAACAACTCTTTGAGGGGTCCGTAGGTGACCTGTTGCAAGGCAAAATTGCTGTCCCTATCCAATTTACCCTCATTTTCCTGTGGCAGTCTAGATTTCCCCGACCTTCTTCCCGGATGGCCTACATTACAGAACCTACCTATTGTATGTATTGTTAATTTGTTCTCGTCCTGAATATACATGAAATATTTACCACTGGACGCTAAGCAACCAACCAACAATCAATCAATCAATCAATCAATCAAAACATTCTATCTGAACTTCCACACCACGTAGAAGATCCCGAGACAAAGATTGCACTGGAAAATTCACATCTTTCACATAGGAAGAAGGCACAAGTCCAAAACTGCAACCCTTATACCTGGGACTTTGCCTTATTAGTGAAAAGTGACTAATCATAACAAGTTGAAACCTTACATAGGTGAAAAAATTCTAAAGTGGATGAAAATAGTTAACAAGCAAAGTTCTTAACTGCTGTTAAAGACAAGTTAAACTCAATCATCCCTTGTAGGTACAATATTTGAGCGATAAACTGAAAGTATAAATTTATCGATTTTGTAAATGTCAGTAAAGATATCAAATTTGGAAAAAAATGATTTTTTTTTATTTATTAATTCTTCAAAAGGAAATCTAACTTGACAAGTTCGGACTAAAAAAATATATTTTTGCTTAGCAATATAAAAATAGTTAAGTATTGAAGTTAATTTATATTTAAAATTATATAAACTAGGTGTATTTAATTTGTATACTTTTTTAATTAGGTAATTATCTCCCATTTATTAAGCTAAAAAAAACTTAAGATACACTGCAAGGTTATTAAATTGGACAATAGATCTAACGGTCAAATACTTCTAGATGAGTTTCCGGTATGATGCTGCCAGAGTTTAGGCACCACCGTTGATCCTGTACTACAGCTGTTCAGGAAGCAGCACTGGTGGAATATCTCCCTCAACTTAAATTCAATCCCAAAACGGTCAGGAGGACTGTTTATGCTTCATTTATGCCTCAATCAGAACCATGCCAGCTCTTCAATTTCAACCCACTTTCATTACCTCATCATTACCTCCACCTCCATATGATTTTTCTCCAGGACGTTGGTAATCTTTATCTTTGCTTGGATCACCCACTGCCAGCAATAGAAACTAACAACATTGAGGATGAGCTAATACAGGAACACCAGGCGGCACATGGAGTTTAATTGCAGTACACGAACGACATATATTTCTTTAACCTTCCTGAATCCCCTGCTGTATCCACTCCCGGATTGGCGTCACCGGTACGCTAAATCATCATGCGAGAACGGGAGATAGAGGAAGAGAAAAGTCTACTGCATCAGTTGTTGGGTGCTAGTAACCTTCCTACTCCATCAACTCACCATCCTGTCCCGTAGTGAAACAATGTACCGTCAAGTCATTCGCCAAATTCTTCTCCATCATCATCTTCATCTAGATGTACCGCTCTGGGCGAGGTGAAACAGTCGATCTCTACTTTACTCGGGAATACAGCTGCCGAGCATGCTAAGACCAGGAAAAGTGTGAGCCAACTGCACACTGTGATCACCAGTCTGGTGTCACAAGTGCAGGGATTCAGATCAGTTGTCCGTGAAAAGGGACAAGATATAAGGAGGTCGAAAAACGACAGACCTAACAGAACTACCATCGTCAACAGATCTAGGATCCAGCAATGGCGCCGGACGCAATTCCCAGTGGACAGACATTGGGTCATCCACTACCACCTGCAAGAAAACGAACGTTTGAGTATATATTGTATTATTATTTTTTTCTGGTTAAGTATTTAAAGGGTATATCATGAATATCAATTAATTTAAAATTATATAAGGGAATTTAAAAGAATGTTTTAAAATGTTTGTCAATAATAGTGGTTTTATTCAAAATATGAGTATTTGCATATTTTTCATTAATCAAGTTTGTTTTCATAATTGTTTCAACTTAAATTAAACATACCTGTTAGTTCAACGATTTTCTCCTAGATTCATAAGATCAATGGTATTTCAGGGCATTTATCTGAAAAACATATTTTACATTTAACTGTGTATTACATATAGTAATGTTTAGAAAGGGTGGTCATTAATTATTGTGAATATAATTATTGTATGAATTTAGAGTCAAAGAAATATGGTGTAATAAATGGTGAATGAGATAATAGTTATCGAATATGGTTGAATTGTGATAGAAAAGGAAATCAAAGAAATTTTAAAGATTATATTTTTACTGTAAAAATATTATAAGGAAAGAAATCATTGCATAACTGATGTTTTTTAAGATACGTACCTTTTACTTTTGAAAACTTCAATGCATTACTTTTTTATGACTGGATACTAGTCATAATGAGCTGGATAAATATTTTTGTAACATAAAATTTATGATATTTTGCAAGATAAATGTTTGGCTGAAAAAAAATGTAATCATTTTGGAAAAATGTGAAAGGCTTATTATTGGGTAAAACTATGCTGTGCGTAGAGTAATTCTAGTTGTGGGGTCACAAATTTTAACAGGGGGTCCTTCCTGCATTTGGACAGGCACATCCATAGTATGGTGGGGATCTAGAAATTTGCTAGACACAAGCCATCGCTCTAACATAAATCAGTGTTTTAACAATACAACAAACAAAGAAATAGCTTTAATCAGTTTTCAGTTTGTCAGTATATTTTGTTTTACCTTTTCTTGAACTGGATTTTTCAAATACATTTCCATGTTTTATTACCATTATATATTCATTCAGTTTGAATAACAATGGTGAAGTTTCATTTCACTATTTGCCACTGGACGTTAAACAACCGACAATCAATGAATCATTTTCATTATTTTTATGTTGAAGGCCATGTATCAATGCAGTGTTTTTAAAAAAGGTGGATTCACTTCTTGGACAACAAATATTTGCTAAGAAAAGAAAAATATGTTTTAACTTTCATTTTAAAATAATCTTTTTCTAGGAACATCTGAACAACATTTCTAATGAAAATTTAAAATCTTTGGTTATGAGGAGGCAACGGTCAATAATTTTGGATATAATTTACGTAGAGGACAGTGGAATGGCAGTCCAGAAACATCTCCTCAGAGAGAGGTGCCTTCATGGTGCAGATGTACATTTTGCAGAGAAATGCCTCGTGACCTAGTAAAAGTGTGATAATAGTTTTAACTGTTGAACATCATTATTTTACAAACAAATAAGTATGCCACAGGCACAGATGTTGCTTGGGTTGGAGCAAACGTATGCTCAAAAGTTACTGCATATTGCAAAGGAAAAATCAAAATGAAAGAGATGGACAAGGCACAAATACAATGACATTGTCACTTTGATGACAAAAAAAGTAAAAACGAGAGAAAAAAGGTTGCTTACTACTATCTGCTGACAAAGTAAATATGCAAGCCATTTTAATGATCCTTCCATTTCCTATATTTTATACAGATTACACTCTTCACATCATTTAACATTAACATAGATAAAAAGGGGGGATACTGACGGGCATGGATCTTTAAAAAAAACATAATCTTAAATGTCTGACGAAAAAACTAAATTGTGTGAATAGCTAAAGTAGTGAAAACTAGATATGCAGAAACAAAATAAACCATTTATCATATGCAAATTTATACGATTTGTTGTCTCGTAGGTTAACTATTGCTTTGATAAGTTGTGACCCCAAAAGAAAAAAAAATTTGTGCAGAAGTGGTTTTTATGCAAAATATATTTTTTTATCAATTTGAAATGTACCCTTCATTAAAGGATTCACAATATATTTCGCCTGGTATCAAAAGATGGTATTCCGCTCGAATACTATACAAGGAAAAATCAGTTTGAACTTGCGGATTCCATTATTTTTTTGTCCCTTCAGATTTTTATACTGAAAACTTTTTTCTCCTTGTTTAAACATATTTATTCGTCATCATTATAAATATATCCTTATACAAAATACATAATTCAAATATGATTCGGCAACAAGCTTTACATAGTTTATATTAATCCGTTTCATTGAAATACCAACTCCAATTAATGATTACATGAATATAGCATGCAATGTCACAACGATATGGAACAAGAATAAATAAGTAACTATAAAACAAACAAAAAATGATTGATTGTTGGTTGCTTAACGTCCAGTGGCAAATCTTTCATGCATATTCAGGACCAGAACAAATTAACAATAAAAACAATAGGTAGGTTCTGTAATAGAGGCGTCTGGGATTGAGGTATGAGAAATTTAGACTTCCACGGGTAATGAGGGTATATTGGATAGGGACAGAAATTTAGCCTTGCAACAGGTCACCTACGGACCCCTCAAAGAGTTGTTGCAAGGGTTCTTAACGTGCAAAGAGCGTGGCACTCTCTTGACACGAGGCATCGGATTCAATTTCCCCATTCTGACCGGACGTGGCTGCAAATTTGTACATCCCGCACAGCCAAACGGACGCCCCACTTTGGCGAGGGTTTTACCGCCGGTCGGAGGAAGACTAATGGTCACCATACTTCTATTCCCCAGTCACCCTTGGGGTTTAAACAAAAAAAAAAGAAAGTCGAAAAAAAAATAATTTGAAAATAATGAAAATAAGAAAAGAAGTTTTTTTTTTAAATAGAAAAAATAAGAAAAGAAATGTGCCGTAAAATTTGATCTGATATGTGAAAAACAAGTTTTTATTTTAAATGTGGATGTTGTGGTAAAAACAGATGTGAATCAAATAGATTTAAGTAGAAAAGCAGGGCAAATGTGCAATAGTCGATGCCATCCAAACTCAGTTTGTAAAAATAAATGATTGTTTTTGTAATATTTTGCTTGTTGGTTGTGATACATTTTAATGTGTTGTGATACATTTTAATGTGTTGTGCCTGATATTTTAAGATATTATGCTCAACATTTTAATATGTAAAATGCCTCACATTTTAATGTATTGCGGTTATCATTTTAATTTATATGTACATATATTGTGCTTAACACTTTACAATTTATGTTTAGTATAATTCTATGAAATGAATTATGTAACTTTTATTCATTTTCTTTATAAATAAAACCAAATCTTTATTTCAGTTATTATGTTTAATCCCTGACGTTTTTTCTAGTGATTATACACATTCCTGAAAATTTCAGTGAATATATATAACCCTTAAACTAACCAGTGATTCTAATTTTAGGGATTCTACATAATCACTGATTATACAAATTCACTGTAACACATATATATATATATATATATATATATAGCGGGCTAAAGAAAATACTAGTAGACTGTCCCACTTTCATTAACTGGGTCTGTCAATCAGTTATGGATTGTAGCTTATCTTTTGACACTGTTCATTTAGTAACAATAAAAACAAATTACCATATTTCATACAACGCTGACCACTCTTGATTTTATATCATTGTTTATTTATATTTCAGACCATAAATAAAATAGAAAAACTACTAAAATTATCAGGCAACACCCCTTAACATGTGCCACTTAAAAGAGTAAATGTGTCTGCAAGAACCAAGTGCCAGAGGGATGGGTGGATAAACCAACAAAACATGCAAAAGCATAGGGAACTGAATACTTCGCAGCCATCTGCTAATGTTTCAATGTCTTAAAGGCTTTTTTTTTTCTAATTATTATTATAGTTTGAATTTGGAGAGCATCTGTTTTACTGTTATGTCCTTTGATAACATCATTTGCGGCTCATGGACACATTCTTTTTTTATTTATCAAATTATAATTTGTTAATTTTATAGATTGCGTTCATTGGCATATGATATAAGGTTTTGCTGTATTGATGTAAATTCTAAATTTATTAGTTTAAACATATTTTATTGTACAAAACAAATGGATTAGACACAAGTTTTTCAACTTAGTTCCGTCTTCTCCATTTAAATTTATTAAGGTAAAATCATATGAATATCTTAAATAAATTGATAAATGACAATTTTGAGAAACCAAACTTCCTTTTTTTAATTTGGATTCATTATTTTTTGTAGAATAACTAGTGGTTGTTCCAGAAAAAACTAAGCCCCCCCCCCCAGGGAAGGCTCTTTTTTGAAATTTTATGTGGGGATGGTTGTATTTGAAATACCAAAAATCAAAGGGAGTGTTGTTCTTATTTCTTTTTAATTCTGTCGGTGGTGGGGGTTAAAAAAAGGGCCGTCCCTGGGGGGCGGACATAGTATTTTCTGGAACAGCCATAATTTCATTAACACATGTTCAATTTAACAACAAATTTAATTTTTAAATAAGAACAAAGGTTAACCAAAAGTTATGAATTATTATATACTGTATACATTATCAAAATGTGTTGATTGGCAAAGATACAAACATTTCAGTAACAACACAACATAATTATGAATCTGCAAGATTTATTATAGGACCAGCAATAGAAAAAATATTGATTATGTTTACACACAGGATATTTTTTTAAGAACTGCTGTAATTAATAAGTTGAGATCAACTTTTTTTTTGTATTTTATAACTTTTGATTATTTTTTTTTTCAAAGACCGGAAACCAACACAAGACCAGCTGTTCAGAGGGCAGAAAACCAAAATTTGGAATGACATGTATACAACCAACACAAGACTTAAATTTGGAATAAAAATTTAAAAAAATCAGAAACATATTATTATTTTTTTATTGGTTCATGTAGCTAAGAAAAAAGAAGTCAACTTTTGGATAGGTCTATCTCTAGTTGGTCAATGGAAAAAAAACAATAGTTAGTTTGATTGAATTTCAGGTATTTTCTTCATTTGGGATATTTTTAGAAGTGTGTTTAAGTTGTGTAGAATATATATTTGTAAATTAGACAGTCAGCTTTTGGGCCTTTCTCCAAATTTTTTTCCTAGCTTGTCATTGTGTAGTGAATGCAGCTGAACGAATCGATCTACAGTAAATATTAAGGTATATGTGGTAGTTTGTTACATTCTGAATGATTCATTAAAAAATGATTTCCTTCGTCAAAGTGAAATCTACATTCTAGAATCTCCACCATCATAGTGAAATCTATATTCTAGAAAACTGAATCCCTAAACATTCAGAAGTTGCAGCATGTACCAATATGTCATTTTGAAGGCTGTACAGTTACCTATAATTGTTAACATCATCAATATTTGATTTTATGATAGATTGATTGGTTGATTTTTGGTTGCTTAACGTCCATTGGCAAATATTTCATGCATATTCAGGACGAGAACAAATTAACAATAAATACAATAGGTAGGTTCTGTAATAGAGGCGTCTGGGGTTGAGGTCAGAGAAATTTAGACTGCCACGGGAAATGAGGGTATATTGAATACGGACAGAAATTAAGCCTTGCAACAGGTCACCTACGGACCCCTCAATGAGTTGTTGCAAGGGTTCTTAACGTGCAAAGAGCGATGCACTCTCTTTACACGAGGCATCGGATTTAACGTCCCCATTCTGACCGGACGTGGCTGCAAATTTGTACATCCCGCACAGCCAAACGGACGCCCCACTTTAGCAAGGGTTTTACTGCCGGTCGGAGAAAGACCAATGGTGACCATACTTCTATTCCCCAGTCACCCTTGGGGGGTTTTTAGGATAGAGGGTTGTCTCATTGGCCATCATACAAAATCTCCTTTTTTGAATAGTATTATGTGTTAATTTTTTTAAAGAAAAGTTGCTTTTGTTAAATGGAAATGTGTAAATCTTGTACTTCGGTATTGCAAAAGTTAAAAACTAAGACTTTAACCTTAAACAAATGTGTGAAACATGAATTGGACAAAACTACAGGTTTTAATGAAAAACATAATGCAAAGTTTTTTGGGAAAACGAGATATTTATACATTTGACATTGAAACCTGGCAAAAAGGTAAAAAAAAACCTTTTGCGACTGTATTATACACAGCTGGCAGTTTGGAAATAGAGTACATATCGACATTGTGTCCATCTATCCTACATAGACAAATTAACAACTTAAAACAGGTCAAAAGAATAAAATATAGACCCTGTTTACTTCTTCAATGGAATTATATTGCTCCTATCAATCAAATGAGGACACGGGACATTTACAGTTACAACGTCTTATGATGGTAATAAATATGTCACAAATTACGTTGTGGCAACGTTTTGTGGATGGTTGTCAGCACGTGCATTGGAGTCCACAAAATTACGTTGTACCAACGTAATTTTACTACGTTGTCACAACGTAATGTCAACGTTGGATTGTTAACTGGGTCTCCTTTTGATTTTGGTTTTTCATTTGAACAAAACAAGAACAAAAAACCAAAATAGAAGATGCACAATGTTTATCAAATGTCTTCATGTTTATGGAATTGTAAAGTTATTATAACAACATTTCATTACTTTAAATGCTTTGTTTCTAAGCTAAGAATTCTTTCACTTACCCAGGTTTGATCCCTAAGCTTGACATTGTCCCAACCACTGCATTGGTAACAAGGTTGTATTTAATGTACGAGAGCTTGTCTATTAACTGAAGAGGAATGTATAAAGTCTTTACAGTCTTTGTTACACTATAGATACAGTTGGTTGTGCCATAGTCTCCAATTGTGAATATATAGCAAATGCCGAACATGCTTTAATATGATAGCATATTGAACCAATTTGAAGATATGATTTAATTAATCATTATGGGGAATTTTTTTAGAGGCATTTATATGTCCCGGCAAGCTATATGTTGCCATCACCATAAAAATTATGTACAAGTAAATTATGAGAAAAAAAAGTTGGCATTTGTTTGTATGTCTGTCACGCTCAATGCTTGTTCACATGTTAGCTGAATTAACACTTTATTATTTGATATGTACAAGTAACTTGTAAGTACTATATAATTGCCATATGACTGTAGGTCTAATATATGGAATGATTCAGTTGAACTATTTTTGAAGTAAAAAATTAAAGTACTTATGCACATGATTATAACTTGGTTTCCATGTGAGGGGATGCCCTGATTAACGGTGCCATTGTTTAATTTTTGATCTAGTGGAACAATACTTGATTATTACATCTAGATTTTTTTTAAGGTTAGATACAATCTTTTAACTTTTACAGCATATTTCAAAACAAACGACCGCCCAAGGGTGACTGGGGAATAGAAGTATGGTCAACATTGGTCTTCCTCCGACCGGCAGTTAAACCCTTGCTAATGTGGAGCGTCCGTTTGGCTGTGCGGAATGTACAAATTTGCAGCCACGTCCGATCAGAATGGGGACGTTAATTCCGATGCCTCGTTTTAAGAGAGAGCCACGCTCTTTGCACGTTAAGGACCCTTGCAACAACTCTTTGGGGAAAAGGGGGGGGGGGGGGTCCGTAGATGACCTGTTGCAAGGCAAAATGTCTGTCCCTATCCAATATACCCTCACTTCCCGTGGCAGTTAAAATTTCTCCGATCTTTATCCCGGAAGCCCCCATTTCAGAACCTACCTATTGTATTTATTGTTAACTTGTTCTCGTCCTGAATATGCATGAAATTTTGCCAATGGACTTTAAGCAACCAATAATCAATCAAGCAACACAAACGCTTAATCTCATGTCGATTTCACTAAAACATCAAATATGACCAAAGCAGGCTATTTTAAGGGTAAATCAAGTTCATCACGTTTATCCGTTACATACGGAACAATCACATGTTCTATGTTATGCCAGATAGCGTCAGTTGTGCTCCGATGATTTTTCGAATG
The DNA here is from genome assembly GCF_021869535.1 of Mytilus californianus. Lineage (NCBI taxonomy): Eukaryota > Metazoa > Mollusca > Bivalvia > Mytilida > Mytilidae > Mytilus > Mytilus californianus. The sequence goes on from NW_026262744.1 coordinate 368,612, forward strand.
GTAAATGTTTTTTTATGAAACTTGGGAAACTCATACTTCAGTTTTCAGTTGAACGGTCTTGGTTGTCTGGACAACATGACTTTGTCAACGAAACTAAGGCAACGATAGAGTAATATGGAACTTTTGGTAAACGAGCGTTATCAGCCTGCGATCAAACCGAAAAGGATTAAATACTGTACATATGTAAAGAGTTGACTTTATTGAGTGAAAGGATACGAGGCCTATGGCATTTGAAATTCAGAAAATTATTATTTTTCAAGAGATGAGAAGTGGTGTTAATGTCGGGATTCAGAATGTCCCTGTCGCCCAATTGATCTCTACAAGTAGATTAACGTTATTTGTTGTTTAAAATCCCTAAATGAACCCCATTTACAATTTGGTCCATATTCTTTAAATAACATCGTTTGACAAAAAATTTCAGTAAATATGATGCCACACTATAATAATCTAAAAACATGTCTAGAAAATAATGAAAAACAGTTGAATATCTTGTCAATGGGCGACAGAGGACGATCGACCTCGAAATTTTTCGGTACTAAATGGCAAGTTTTGGAGTATAATACAAAATCTTGATCTTATTTTGTACATATCGGCCTAATTATTTAAAGAATTATATATCAGAAAATCATTTCTTAAGCGGTACCTTCGTCAAATCAGTAGAAATTCTTTAAATTGAATGAATTCTTACCTTGTTTACTTTTTTTCCTATTTCACTCCGCTTCGTTAGTACCAAATTTCCGGTGGCGATGATACACAGTGCGAATGTGTACCTTGCTTCTAATCTGTGAGGTCATCTAATGTAAGTAGCCATTCTCTATTTGTTCAGATGGCTTTGGATCGTGCATTATGTTTCCAAACAACATTTTTTCATTTCAAATTCCCTATTTAAAATTTTAAAGTGCCCCCTTACCACTTTTAACTTTACGTAATGCTAAGTCACATTGAAACGTTATTTAACACATTTAAACGTTATTTAACTTTAATAAACATTTGTGGAACATAAAATAATGGTCACTTAATTTTAATTGAGGTAAAAAATATATTTAATTAAAACTTAAAAGTAAATGTCGTTTGTGCAACCCAGTCCAGGCCTGTTAAGCTTTCTTTGGACATAAAGAGTATTTGCTTAAAAGTATCTTATGACGATCCTAGTTATGTTAGGGAGATCTCCTCCTCCTTTCAACGTTGATAATACCATGATCTGAAAAATGTTTTCATTATCTTCATAGTTATCCAAGATTGTCCTGTTGTTCAATGTTATTTATATTCAGTTCGGTTCAGAGAAAAATAAATTCCTACAATGCTAAGATTGATTGATTGATTGTTGGTTGCTTAACGTCCAGTGGCAAATATTTCATGCATATTCATTGATTGTTGATTGTTGGTTGCTTAACGTCCAGTGGCAAATATTGCATGCATATTCAGGACGAGAACAAATTAACAATAAATACAATAGGTAGGTTCTGTAATAGGGGCGTCCGGGATTAAGGTCGGAGAAATTTACCACGGGAAATGAGGGTATATTAGATAGGGACAGAGATTTAGCCTTGCAACAGATAACCTACAGACCACTCAAAGAGTTGTTGCAAGGGTTCTTAACGTGCAAAGACCATGGCACTCTCTATACACGAGGCATCGGATTTAACGTCCCCATTCTGACCGGACGTGGCTGCAAATTCGTACATCCCGCACAGCCAAACGGACGCCCCACTTTAGCAAGGGTTTTACTGCCGGTCGGAGGAAGACCAATGGTGACCATACTTTTATTCCCCAGTCACCCTTTGGTGGGGGGGGGTACAATGCTAAGAAAAAGGTCAACCAGTGGAATACAATAAAAAAAAAGTCTGTCATTGTTTTCATTGTCGGCTAATTTGTTGATTGGCTTCGAACATTCAACCAACAAATTTCCTGATCTCATGAAACTTTTTCAACGGTGCCAGCAATGGTTTGAATTTGTTCGTGAATCACAAAGGGAGATATCTTTGAAATTGTGTTTTCATCTTTTTCTTTTGTTTTCAGATCATTTGTTCAGATATGCAGCATAACTTATGTAGTTCACCAGTTTCATAGTCATCCATATTTTTTTTTCCTTTTGCTTGGTCTATGGTAGATGATATCATGTCAACAGCTGCAGTGTTCTTTTACTCATTAATAGTTTTAATATTGGATGTACTAACCATTAGTGCCTTAATCAGGAATATACTGTTTTCCTTCTGTTTTGTCAGGATTAATATTTAGTCTAATATTTAGTCTACGAATAATTTGTTGGCCATGCAAACTGGTCAATTGGGATTTAATTGAAATATTTTTATCCTGGACACGAGAAACTTGTATGTTTAAGTCTATGGCAGTGTTTGTAAGCACAGTTATTCCTTGTTTTTTTGCCTCATAATTATCACTTAAATTATACCTTTTCGTTGATGATGTGAAGACACTTTCCAACTCCTTTTCCCTCATTTCCCGTGGCAGTCTAAATTTTGACCTTGACCCCGGACGCCCTTATTACAGAACCTACCTATTGTGTTTATTGTTAATTTGTTCTCGTCCTGAATATGCATGAAATATTTGCCACTGGACGTTAGGCAACCAACAATCAATCAATCAATCAAATCCTTTCTGAGATTACTTACTAGAGACCTCTCATGTTGCAAGGCACTTTCATAGTTTGCGCTGTTCAAGGTTACATTGTAACATTCATTTTTTAGCTGTAGATCTAAAGATTCATTGTCCTTTTTGAGTTTTGAAATCTTTTTCTGATAATATGTAACTGTATTTGTGTCCTCGGTGTTTTATTGGCTGATTCTGTATACTTCAGAACATATCCTGTACACTTTGTATTAAAAGTTGGAGATAATTTCCTACTGATTGTTGGTAATTCTTTATTTTTTATTAATGCACCATATGAGTCAGTTGGCCCCTATTTATTAAAATTTCTGGATCCGCCACTAGACTATGCTGATACCTTTTGTTATTTAGGATTTGTGTACACCAAACAACATTCGATACAGATATGATTAAATCATTTTAAGCTGCTTAGTGATGTATACTGTAGTTATTGTAAAGTTTCATAGAATTTGGAGCATTTTGAAATTTTTTGACATTTTTGCTGTTTTCATGTTAACGACAGCCATTTTGGAAATTCCAAAGTCAAATGGGATATCTGCATGCCAGTCAATATTTGTGTGAAGTTGCATTAACTTTGGAGCATGTTGACCTTTTGGACATTTTTGCTGTTTCCATGGAAACGGCGGCCATCTTGGAAATGCCATACCTCGATTGCAAATCTGCCCATGCTGGTTAACATTATGGTTACTTTCCATTGGTTCTTACAATTCCAAGATATAAGCTGGATAAAAAAAAGTGTAAGAAAAAAAGAAACGTAGAATAACAACGATAATATAGCTTCCTAATGATGCAGATATGTAGCACATAATATAATGAATTTTCTTATAACTAAATTTAAATCAACATATACATACATATGAAAACTATATGTGTGTATAATATATAGGTAAGCATCTAGCCATATATCACGGTATCTATAGTAACAATAGAGCATCATAACGGTGTAGATATGCATCACACTGTAAAAAATCTTCTAAATTTACATAACAAGTAGTTTTCTTATAAGTTATGGATGTGATGCTGGAACTTTTAGAAAAAAATCCCCTATTTATCAGGATGCTGAATGAAATTTCTGGGGAGAACACTGACAGCACTAATACTATATTCACATATTTAGACTGTCCATATTGTCAGATCCACCAGCGCCCCGAGATCTAATAAACCACTAACCTCTGGTTCTGTAGCAACTGCATAATCCCCCGTCGATCAATTACTCTGTAATCAATTCTTTTCTTAACATTCCTGGGATAAACTGTCCGAAGATCCTGATTCAGGTCACTCGTGTACAAATAATAAATAATTTCAAAGATATATGTCAAATGTGCCACGAATCCTTAAACAAAGAACTATATATGAGCGTCCTGTATTCATGAAACAAATTAGCCAATCAAAATAAAGAATACTCTGAACAATTGAATCCGAGTTAGATGTAAACAGTGATTCACGTGGTAATTATCTATTTTTATAAAACTAAAAAATTACACGTTTATTGAAAGTATGTCACTGTCATTTCCTTTGACTTCTATTACTACAGCCAGAGGTAGCTTTAGGGGTAGGAACAGTGTCTACCTGTTCTCCATCACCAACAATGGATGACAAGTCTTCTCTAATGCTTTATGCTGTAGTTTGTATAGTCACCTGTTCTGGATATATTACATACCAATCCTATAGGCTCCTCTAAGTAGTACCCATCTACAATCACATTTACTCTTCTGACCGATGCATCTCTAACCTTAAATATTGTGTTGTTATAAGTATGATTGATTGCATATGCAGTTTTAGACGTCTGTTTCAAATAAATTAATTGAGTTCTACATACTGGATATTGAACATATAACTAATGACTGCTGGATGCAACTATCAAAATTATCGTAGGGTATACAAGATAACGCATGTAATATGGGTATTCATGGAGGTTTTTTTTTCCTTTTAATTTAAGGCGATGACCTTTCCATTAATGGCTTAATTTTACAAATTGTATCTGTGGGATAAAAAAAAAAAAGATAATAATGTTCCTTGTCGTTTTCTTGATTCGATCGGGTCGGGGACCTTTAGGTTGACAAGGTCCGATTCGTGGTAAAACATTAAAAAGTAAAAAAAAAACCGATATCGGAAACGGTTTTTCGCGCCCGGAACCGTTAAGTTTGAAATAGGTTTTTTTTTCAGATGTGACTAAAAAGACCCGTTTTTGTGTTCGGTTTTGCCAATTACCTTTGTTAACATCTTGTCAGCTAAATGTTTGTTCGAATCCACGCTTCTGGCTTGAAATTTGACAAAGATTTTTTTCCGTTCATGTTAATTTTCGTTCGCCAAAGTGGCGATTGCAACTGAATTTTTATTAGCCACATTATAACATAATTCGCCCATGGCGAGTGTGGCGACCTTTACCGCTAACACAGATTTTTGGCACGTCCTTATGCATAGTGTTCTACTATAAATGATTCCCATGTCCTAATATATAAGATTTTGATGGAAAGCATCTCCAAAGGATGTGCTAAAGGGACAAAAGACAAAATATGTTAACAAATTTCTTTTCTGCATATAGCGAAAGTTCCCTTCACTGCTTATATTTCTAATCTATATTCTACAAATTGTAGTTATCACCAGCTTTATAGTCTTGACAAATAAATTTCACAGTATGACTTTTTTTACGTTGCCTTTTCTACATAGAATAATTCTAAAGTGACAAAATACTAATGGCCCTTAATCTTATTTTGTCTCTGGACCAAGATGTTTAATCATAAACTGACATTTAGTTCTCTTTTCTACCCTTAACTTTTGACAACCTTAAAGGTAATTGTCTAGTTTCTATCGGTTCCAAACACATCATTTGCAAGATTTTTGTTTTTTGTATTTGTTTGAATCAATCTTAAAAAGACCAGTTCGCGTTTATATTTGCACAAGCAAGATCGATCGAGATCGATCTTATTTAATGCAGTGCGTTTACACTACAACATAAAAACAGTGGCGGATGCAGAAATTTTCATAAGAGGGGGCCCACTGACTGCCTAAGAGGGGCCCGCTCCAGTCATGCTTCAGTGATTCCCTATATAATCAACCAAATTTTTCCCACAAAAGGGGGACCCTGGCCCCCTGAAAAACCCTCTAATTCCGCCCCTGAAAAAGAACCGGTCTAACCTTATTACCTTATATTTCGTAAACAAATAATCCTAAAAATAGAATAGTAAAGAAAATTCTGCAAAAAAAGTCCTTTACTTCCTATGTTATAACGTTAAACAAGATCCTGCACTGTGTGATAGACAAGTATGTGTATTTTATCAGTCAAATATTTCTATCTAATTGCTTCCACGCGATTACAAGATCTCGTATGGTGATTGGTTGATTCTATATACGCCATAAATACATGCACGTGTATTTTTTTACCTCACTTAACCTAAACTATATCTTATAATAGTTCAGGAGTGCCCGTAACAGATGGCCCGAGAACACAGTTATTTCGTAGTGCATTTCTTTTATACAATAAATTCAGATTAAAAAAATCGCACCTGCTCTATCTCAAAAATATTTTTACAGTGTAGTGTACTACTTTTTGGACAAATAATATCAAAATTATAGAAAGGTCTACCAGCTCTAACTCAAAATATGGACAATTCTATGTTAAGGGGGACTATAATTCAGTTTGACAACTTCAGACATACTAATTTTTGACCTTTTTTAACTGGACCAAATCACTACTTTACATACAAATTCTTCACCCAAATTTTTTTAACATGTAATTTCATCTCCATACTTAATATTTCATGCATAAAATATAAAGAAATAAATTTGGAAAGTGTATGAACAAAATTTGCAAGTTATACACTGTCCACACTAGGGACTATATTTGTAGACAACGAAAATGAAAGGACGATAACTGTGTCCTCGGGCCTAATAGGATAGAAAGACTTGACCAATTCTGATAAAACTTTGCATGACCTAAGCTTAGCAAATTATAAGATAGTTGGCCATGTTTCATGGCCATAGGATATATATTATGGAAACAATGGCCATTTTAATATTGAACTTTGGATGATTATTTTTGACGCATAAATCGAACAATTTCAACTATCAAGATTTGAGCCTCAAAAATTTATATATTGGAAAAATTTACTTTTTAAATGCCTTTTTATATAATGTATTGTGTATTTAAAGCAGCTGAACACTCATTTGATTTATCAGATTTGTTATATTGATTCAAAAGTCAAATTTATATGAGCCTGTGCCTGAAAATGGAGATTTTCGAATTAAGGGGTGCCTTACATAAACATACATTTTGTTTAACCAATTTAAAATTTTTGAAGTTTTTTTACCATAAATTATTCTTTCATATATATTTAATTAACTTTAAATGGAAAGAAAAGTTACAAATAGCATACCACATGAGTATAAAATGGTCTTAGGCCATGTAAGACTGAAAATTATTTTGGGTCAATTTAGGCCGAAGCACATATTTACATCAAAAAAGCATACAGAAGCTATAACACTCTAAGACATAAGCCCGAATCTATAGCTTCTTAGTAGTTGTGGTCTTATCAGACATCATGTCAATGCCAATTACCCCAGACCATGGATCATGCTGGGTTTGTTTATCTTAATCCCCTAAATAACTGGTCACATGCATATCATATTACTTAATATATATTATTTTCAGTATTTATTTTATAGTACAGTTATAAATGTGTACAAATGATTTCTAGTGAATATTGATATAGAAATAGAACATTAAAATCTAATGTGAAAGTTGGACATCAGAAGTTAATAAGAAAAAAGAAATCTATTAATGATTATATTAAAATTTTATTTTATTTCAATACTGCGAAGGGATTTAGTTTTTATTGTAATTTATTGTATATCATTTTTTTTTTTTGCACAGTAGCAAATATTACACTTTTTAAAAGAGAATGACATAATTCTGATATTGTCAAGCAATAATGGGCAGGATGGAAAAGAAGAGAACACATCGATGAACACATTGTGCTGTTTCGGAGAAAAAAGGGGGATTGTCATTTGGAGGTGTAATTAAATTTTTCATTTTCTGGTAATCAAATTGATCTTTTGATATAATTTATTTCGACAAGGGAGCTTGAAATGACACCAAAAGCTGCACCATGTTACTTAATATAAAATGACATATTTACCTCTGTTTTTGTACAAATTGAATTTTGCAACATCTCTTCATTGACTTACATAGGAAGAAAATAGATAAGAAATTTAATAAAATCAAATGACTTAATAGATATATGGAGACACGTTAACCCCCAAAAGATCCAATATACATGGAGACGTAACAATCCAGTCCAGTCTAGTCGAATTGACATGTTCCTAGTCAAAAAAGATTTCATGTTAAACGTTAAGTCGTGTGATATTAGGCCTATTCTTATTAAAAGCACTGACCACAAAGCAGTTTCCATACAATTACAATCTGTCTCAACTGAAACTAGAGGCCCGGGTTACTGGAAAATTAATAACGGTATCCTCGACGAGCAAGATTATGAATGCAATATAAGTAAAATAATACAAAAACATAGTAATAAGATAGAAAAAAATTATATAGATCCAAGACTTCTGTGGGACTCCTTCAAATTGGAAATAAAGGAAAATAGTATTAAGTATAGTAAAATTAAAGCAAAAAATAGGAAAAATGTACAAAACTAAAAATAGTATATGAGAAATAAAATAATGAGGAAAATATCCACATTAGAAAAAAAGCTAAAAAACCAATATGAATACAAAGCTAAAGGAGCTCAAATAAGATCAAAACAAGAGTGGTTAGAAAAAGGAGAAAAAAATAACGCGTATTTCCTAGGTCTTGAAAAATCTATACAAACCGAAAAAGACAATACTTAAACTGAGAAACAATAATGGGGAAATAGTAACAGATCAAGATAAAATATTAAAGCTTGAAAGGGATTTTTATGCTAATTTATACGACACTAAACAAAAACCGGATATAGATGTTCAAAAATACATTACTGAAACAAAACGCAATTATAAATTATCAGAAGAAGAAAGTAAATCTTGTGACGGATACGTAACGCTAGAAGAATTAACTATTGCAGTCAATAATCTAAAAGTATACTAAAGTCCAGGAATGGACGGGATAAGCATTAACTTTTATAAAAAAATTTGGGGACTTCTTGGACCGCTACTTGTAAAAATTTTTAACTTTAGCTTTGAAAATATACAACTGCCAATTACGCAAAGACAAAGTTTACTGAATCTAATTTATAAAAAAAAATGATCCGTTGGAACTCACAAACTACAGACCAATATCATTATTAAATAGTGATTATAAAATACTCTCCTACACTTTAGCTTTAAGAATATAAAAAAACCCTAAATCTAATCATTAATGCTGATCAAACAGGATACATCAAGAACAGATTCATAGGTTTTAATCTACGCCAAATACAAGATGTAATAGATTACGCAGATTAACGTGCAAAGAACGTGGCACTCTCTTTACACGAGGCATCAGATTTAACGTCCCCATTCTGACCGGACGTGACTGCGAACTTGTACATCCCGCACAGCCAAACGGACGCCCCACTTTAGCGAGGGTTTTACCGCCGGTCGGAGGAAAACCAATGGTGACCATATTTCTATTCCCCAGTCACCCTTGGGGGTTTGACCACTTGAAAGGCTAAATTTCTGTCCCTATCCAATATACCCTCATTTCCCGTGGCAGTCTAAATTTCTCCGACCTTAATCCCGGACGCCCCTCTTACAGAACCTACCTATTGTATTTATTGTTGATTTGTTCTCGTCCTGAATATGCATGAAATATTTGCCACTGGACGTTAAGCAACCAACAATGAATCAATTTTCTGCACATAAAAGTATTAAAAGGTTTACCTAATTTAGGTTTATTTTCATGTATTTAGTTTTTCCATGGTATGTCATTTTTTAAATACATCCACAACTTTGGTATACAGAGCTTCACTGTTTACAGTTACACATGTCAGTGAAGATAAATGCCTGACCGCTACCTTGTTTGAGACTTTACAGAAGTAACTAGCAAGTATAGTTAGCACCTTTTGATAGTTAGAACTTGTGCTTTCATCCATATTCAAGGAAAAGCAACTTGTCTTGAAACATCTTATAAGATCTTCTTCAAAGGTTTTTTCAACTCCAAAACGGGTCTTATATGAAGCAGTGGTTCTGTTCATAGTGATGGAGTCCAAAGCCTTTTTATCATCAGATAAAGTTTTTGCCAATTCAAGTATTTTTGGCACAAGAGAAAATGATAAAGAGTTTTCGGAAGTAAATGCCCCTACCATAGATTCCATATTTATTACCCTATCCTGAAATGATGTAAGTGAAGCTGGTGCAGGTTCTTTTAGTTGTGCAGTGGCCTTAAACATGGAATGTAATCCATATATACCTTGGAGTATATCTAATTTTGCTCCAAATGCACCTAAAAATAAAAAAAGTTTAGTTTTACAACCACAAGTCAACTAGTTAAAAAAGACTTGAGATGCATTTTGAAAAATTTCACATTATGTTTAAGGAGGAAATTATGCTCTGACTACAGCATTAAAATGGTTTTTTTTTATTATAGATTCAGTGGCAATGGTTGATTTTGTCAGGTTGGGAACAAACCCTCAATGTAATGACTATCCCTTTTATGAGGGGTACATTTCAAGTGATAAAAAACATTTTTTTGTAAAAACCACTTTTTAGTACAAATGAGCAAATATTATTTGAAGAAACTTTTCCCAAAGAACTATACATCTATCCGGTATTATATGGTCAAAACATGTCCAAGAATTTTGTAATATTCCTGGACTTATATCTTCCTTATTATTAAAAATAAGTGGAACCCTCTTTTAGAAAAGTTGTTCCAAATATAATAATGTTTTCCCTTTTGAAGTTTAAATATCAAAGTTTTTCTTTTTTCTTTTTTACAACAGTAAAACGACCCCTTGTCTCAGGGACAGTCCCTCATTTAAGGGATATCTCTCATTTGCGGGGTTCTTCCCAACCTGTTTGTTGTTCATCACTTATATAACATTTGAAGAAAAAAACGCCAGACCTACAAAAAATTTGGGCATAGTGGCCCCTAGAAATTAAGAATTACTACCCCCTAACCCAAATCTCCCAGGTCTTTAAGTTTGGACAAAGAAAGAAAAGCAAAGAGAGTAGGACAGTTCTCCTTATCCTAAAAGAACATATCTCATTGCTAAATAGATAGATACACAACATTAAGACAAATAAAAAAAGAATTTTCAACGTACCAGAAAGGCTGTGGTTTGTTTTTCTTATTTTCAAATTGTCCAGGTGAAGTTTTTTGGTAAGGTGTTGCTCCAAACTTTTCCAGCCTCTTCCAGCGTAATTTATGTCTTTTTGACATAATTCACATCTGACAATTCCTCTTGAATTAATTTTCCGTATTAACTGGCCGACTGGGTTGCCATAAACCGTACGCTCGACCCAATCCCATTTCCAACAGTTTTTTTATACCTTTGTCCATCTCCAAATTGTAAGTCCCTCTGAAGTACAACACGGGAAACCATGTTTTCATCTTGTTAGACTTTGTAATATCGACCAATTACATTCGTCCTTTTAATAAAACATAGCTTTGGCCAATCAAATGAGCTTATTTCCGCTTTTGGAAGTTTTTATTTTTATCGGATTCGGAGAAGAGCGGAAAAAATATCCGGTTTTGCCGTGATAAATAAAAAACGGAATTCAAAGCCCGAAATCGGAAAGAAACCGAACGGAAAGCGAAATTCTGCTAAAAAGCGGAGGAAATCAGGTCTGGATTTATTAATAGATGAAAAACATCATGTTTTATATTTTCCCTAAAGAATTGCAACGATACAATTTTTAATATGATGAAGTACACACTTATGAATTTGATTAAATATGCAACAATCAGGTTAGCCAATTTTACTGGTCTGTAAAGATTACTAGTTCATTAAAGAAATTAAAGAAATATGTTTTCAAAGAAGAATTTACATTGAAATACCTGTCTCATGTAGATGTCGTACTACTGCGCATGATTTCCTGTCTTCTAAAATTTATAGTCATATAATAAACCGGATTTTGTGGTGCCAGCAGAAGGTGGATTGAGTGTTCTTCGACTCCTGGACATATTTCCTGATTTTGCAAAAAATGCCGATTATATATATGCCTAATGCCGCCTTATAAATAGCAATTCCGATCAAAATAATTGACCTGACCGACCAAATGCTGATAACAATGGGAAATAAAACGTGCAAGAAACTCAACATAAACACAATAATTGACCTGATCGATTGCAGTTTTGCTACTGATACCGGAAACGTCTACATCAACTGGGAATTGGGGAGATAACTCTTATAAGGTAAATAGTACACTTTGGTTCCCCTTATACAAGATAGATTTTATTAACCCGATACTCGGTACCGAAGATCATCATTGTGTCGCGTACTTTTTTTGACTGATGACTTTGAAATCGGACGAGGAAAAAGAATTTTAATTATAATAAAAAGACGAAAAACAGAGGTCTTTCCATGAATTAAGAAAAGACCTTAGTAAACAGACGAAATAACGGACTCCGAATAAAAACAAATAACCAAAAATCAACAGGATAGCCAAACAAAGAGAAAGGGCTAAAATGATTGATTGTTTGTTGCTTAACGTCTAGTGGCAAATATTTCATGCATGTTGAGGACGAGAACAAGTTAACAATAAATGCAATAGGTAGGTCTTATAATAGAGGCCATCAGGGATGATGGTATGAGGAAATTTTGACTGCCACTGGAAAATGAGGGTATATTACATAGGGACAGATATTTTGCCTTGCAACAGGCCACCTACGGACCCCTCAAAGAGTTGTTGCAAGGCACTCTCTCCACACAAGGCATCGGATTTAACGTCCCCATTCTGACCGGACGTGGCTGCAAACTTGATACATCTGGTACAGCAAAACGGACGCCCCACTTTGGCAAGTGTTTTACTGCCGGTCGGGAGAGTACCAAGTGATCATATTTCGTTTCCCAGTCACCCTTGGGGTAAGGGCTTAAATGAGCCATCAAAAGGAGACATGGATAGAAAAAAAAGTCTATCAAAGGAAAGCACGTAGTCGTTAAAGGGAAAAAGAAATGAAAAGTACAGTTACACCATTTCCGTTAAAAAAAATCAGAAATGAATAGAACAACGGAAGATCAGTCATCTATTCCTCAAGACAAAACGACAAATTTTGTGATGGTAAAAAAGAAGACGATAATGATACCTGTTTCCTTAAAAGTCCATTTACATCAGAGAAAAGAGAGTGGAACATTACACCAAAAGTACGTATATGACTACAACATCAGAAAAATTTGCTACCGTCATGAACAATCTAAGAGAAAACTCAACACCAAAAAGAAAAAAAGCATTGAGGAGAATCATATATAAAAAATATACTTGTTTCGACAAACAATCTATGCTCAAAGTAAAATCGACTAATAAGGGGGAAATGACCATCACAGAATTTGCAAAGACACTTTCTGGAAAAAAACACAAATACAAGCCTACTCTCCAAAACTTAAACAGAAGAACAGTTCTAAAAACTGATGACATTAGACTATGTGTAGATATGCGCAAGGTCAACAAAGCTATTTCTCTTGAACGATTGATTGATTGATTTTTGGTTGCTTAACGTCCAGTGGCAAATATTTCATGCATATTCAGGACGAGAACAAATTAACAATAAATACAATAGGTAGGTTCTGTAAAAGGGGCGTCCGGGATTAAGGTCGGAGAAATTTAGACTGCCACGGGAAATGAGGGTATATTGGATAGGGACAGAAATTTAGCCTTGCAACAGGTCATCTACGGACCCCTCAAAGAGTTGTTGCAAGGGTTCTTAACGTGCAAAGAGCGTGGCACTCTCTTTACACGATTGATTGATTGATTGTTGGTTGCTTAACGTCCAGTGGCAAATATTTCATGCATATTCAGGACGAGAACAAGTTCACAATAAATACAATAGGTAGGTTCTGTAATAGATTAAGGGATTAAGGTCGGAGAAATTTAGACTGCCACGGGAAATGAGGGTATACTGGATAGGGACAGAAACTTAGCCTTGCAACAGGTCACCTACGGACCCCTCAAAGAGTTGTTGCAAGGGTTCTTAACGTGCAAAGAGCATGGCACTCTCTTTACACGAGGCATCGGATTTAACGTCCCCATTCTGACCGGACGTGGCTGCAAATTTGTACATCCCGCACAGTCAAACGGACGCCCCACTTTAGCAAGGGTTTTACTGCCGGTCGGAGGAAGACCAATGGTGACCATACTTCTATTCCCCAGTCACCCTTGGGGATTCTCTTGAACGACATCTTGTACCTACTATAGATGAATCGATACATAACTTAACTGGAGCAATGATGTTTACAAAACAAGACCTAAGGTCAGAATATCTCCAGCTGGAATTCCATCCTTTGCCTCGTTATGTAAAGAGATTCAGTACACATGCTAGTCTAATTTGTTACAAACACCTCAATTTTGAAATATCATCAGCTATAGCAATTTTCCAAGAAGTAATACGTTATGTTGTAAGTGGTACACCTGGAGTTGAGAATAATTCAGATGACTACATACCAATCTCGTTTTATACAGAATTATACAACACTATGCGTGCCTTTAAGAAGACGCGTGGTTGCCGTTTGTTGGTGTGGTTCATAAGGGGTTATCCTTTTTGTTTTGAATATAGATTAGACCGTTGAATTTCCTATTGAATAGTTTCACACTAGTCATTTTAGGGTCTTTTTTAGCTTGCTGTTCTGTGTGAGCCGAGGCTCCGTATTGAAGGCCGTACTTTGCCTTATAACTTTTTATACAGTGTGACTAGGATTGAGAGTTGTCTCATTAACAGTCATACAACATATTCTTATTTGCAGTGTTTAATGGTTTGTACATGCCTTACATGCTTGTTCGACCATTTTTTGTTTTTGCATACTGGGTATGTTATATAATATTTTTTTCTTTTGCATTCAAACCACATTTCATTTAATTTTATCTTTTCAATTGTGTGACGCGTCTTCGTACACATGCACAACTGTATGTGGTGTTCCATAATTAGGCAATAGAAGAAGACCAAAAAGTTATATATATCGCTGTATTTTCTAGTATGTTTTGTCCACATATTTAAGATTCATGATATTGTAATAAATTTGATAAAACATTCGTGCACAATGTTCAAAAGAACAAACATTCTGATTTTGAGTGATGATAAATACTATAGTCAATTATTTAAATCTATAGTATTGTGTTCCTCAAATCAAACATGAGATGTGTCCATTTGTTCTGTCCCACCAACTGTCGACATAGTAACTGTGGGTTTTTTGTTTGTATGAATTGATATTGACATTATAATTTATGGAAATATTACTGATTGATTCACATATTTAATATATATAACCTGGTCTATATTACTATTGCGCATTCTCATGACATTCAAAGCAATGTGGTTTCTGATATCTTTTAGAGGAGGATAAAAACGTTTGCTGTAACATGGTGGTAGCTGATTCGGAAACAAGTCCTGTTTTAAATGAACTTCCAACAATGTTTTCATTAGTGTAGTGCTCAGGACATTATGAGTATTGACCATTTGGAATATGTAGTCCTTTAAATGGCTGTCCATAGGTTGGATTAATAAAGCCGCCTGAAAGGGAAAAATCATGTTAAGTCAAAATAATATTATAAACATTGTCAATGAAATGCAGTTGTTAATTTCTTTACGCATGATGTGTTGAAGTATTTTTAAAAATTGTGTTCACTACGAGAACCCTATTCTGTGGTTTTTTAATAAATTAATGTTTTGCATTCTTCAAGATTTCGTTATAGTTCGGGCTATTTATTCCTTATATTTTTTTAAATAAAAATAATTACATCAGGATCAACGAAATCAAAAATTTGCAAAGACAAAAGAGAAAAAAACAATTTCATGTGATATGGTCTGTGTGCTCATTTTTACTCGGCATACAAATTAGGTACAGGTGTTCTGTATTCAGACTGTCCCCATTATTTAGCAATTTCTTGATTCTGCGATTTATATCTTCCTTCTCTAATCGGTGTTCAAGGGATGAAGCCTAAAATGTCAGATTAATAAACAGCTGTATAAGGAGGAAACGGGGATAACATTGACTAGTTTAAGTTTACTGAATAGGTTTGTAAACGATAAGTTAATTGTGAGGCGGGCATATTTCCATAATATTCATAGGTGCGTTTATTGTCATGGACATCGGTCACGGAAGCATTATAAATGTTCGTTATTCCCATCAAATCATAATTGTTAATTATCAGGATCTAAGCATATATGATAATGTTCATTGTCCGTTGACAACGCACCAGAATGGCTAGTGCCTTGATAGTATCAACCTTGCTAGGTCATTGTTTATAGAAAATTGCTAACATATATCTCTGTATTTCATTACTTACCTTGAGGTCGGGAAATGTACCTAACTCTGATTTTTGCCGGACAGTTCATCTTTTTAGTTGGCTGTATTGTTCTTTTATTCTTTGTAAATGTGTGATCTCCCTAGTAAAATAAAAGTACTGGTGACTAAACTTTAAAAGTCTGATTTCTTAAACTGAATAGAAAGTTTCGCATTGACATGCCATATGCTTGCTTTTATGCGAACATTTTAATTAGTGATAGTGCATAACACTACTATCACATATACTCTCTCTCGCTCTCACGGAGCCTTTATTTCCAGACACAGATTTTTCAAAATTTTTACAAAATTATCAGATTTATTTTATATCATACATGTAAAAAAAATATTTTTTGTTTGGTTTTATGATAACAATAATTTAAGATAATATGCAATAATATGAAGTTTTCAGTAAAAAAAATAAAATGGGACCACAAATAGCTTCAATAAACATTCCTTTAATAACTAAGGTTATCTGAATTATTTCCCCTTATATGGAAACATCCAAAAAATCTTATCATACGAATACTTTTCTTGATTTTTTTAAGACGTCAAAATGCTAGATGCCTTGATAAGAAGGATGACCGCACTTGTCAACATTAAGTACACATGAAAACATTCCTTTTTCTGCCACGATCGACGGTGAATTAAAGTCTAGTGACACGCAGGTAGGTTAATGCTGTTGTAGAGTAAATCGGATAATTATTCTCCAAAAAAAAACAATGAAATATGATATTATATTGAATTTTAGTCTAGAAACTGTCATACCAAGAACTAATTTTGATCATTCCTTAAATGCTGGTGTCCCAAAACCCCCACCTGGTTACCATGGTGTCATTCAGGGATGGAGTGTGATCCTTCAACTTGAAGAGCCCGGCTTACCCAAAAGAACTACACCAATGAATAAAAATGAAGTTGTATTTTGGTTGACAAAGATGTTTGTTCCTTTAATTATGCCCTTTATTTTCTGAAAAACCATTTTGTGAAATCGGTATTTCTGTCTGTGCTGTCAACAAAACTGCTAACTTCAGAAGTGAGAAGTGGAAAAAAAAGTTTTCTACATCAGTGTAACACATGACTATTGAAGATATTGCAAATTATAGACATTAGTATCTGTGCATGCTAAGACGAGACGATGGCAAATGAATAGCAAGGACAGATGGTCTGTCTCTTTATCTTAGCAACAATGCTACCTCTTTCCCATCATAACATATACACAGTCTGTGCTCAGACCAGACAATTTGGAATGTTCCAATCCTGATTGATAAAAATTGATGTACAAAGCATTCTCATTGGTAGATGTGGCATTAGTAAAAACATTCTCGATGAATAGAAAACTAGTTTTTATGTCATAACCATCCTGAATCATTTATTCAGTAGTTAAAACACCTGTTTCAAAATCATAAAAACGGAAAACCGTTTAGTCCTGAATTTGTTGTCTTTAAACACCACCTTCGTGTTGATAGCGTCTGATTCTGTGTATAATCCTCGACTTCGGCTAGTTGCCGTTTCCCGGTTGAGACAGTTAAAAAGGACAGTAATTTTTCATGTGTTCTTGGAAGTCCATAGTTCCAACATCCCTTATGTTCGGGACAATTTCTCTTCAAATGTTGATGTTATAGGAATAGTGAAGTGATAGCTATTAAAACAGGACATGGAAATTGGATAAATGCTCCTTTGCTGAAAGCTTAATAGCATTTCTCAAGTCTTTCACCAGTTTGCATTTGTTGGGATTTTGGTTTCCAAGCAAAAAAAAAACCTCTTCATCAATTAATTCTGATGTTGTCAAGTCATGTTCATATACATCAACAACTTCATGTAGATCAGAAACATTCATGCGCTTTTCACGTAGAATTGGTGGCACTAGTGCCAACAACTTCATACATTTTGTTGACAACACTAAAAATTTAGTTTCTATTTCTATATTGGCATTTTCAAGAAATGACAAGTTCTGCAAGAAGTATTCTTCTGGTTTTGCAGCTTTGATATTTGATTCGTAAATCTGCTGACCGAGGAATAGTAATATGGTCACTTGGTCTTCTTCCGAATGTTGTTCCAATGATTTTCCGAATGGTAAATATTCCATGACTTAGGAAACTCATATTTCGGATGAAATTGTTCAGTTGTCCCGGCATATATAATCTGTGGAGTAAGAAGAACACCAGATTTACTTGTTTGGCTTTATAACTATTTTGATTTGAGCGTCACTGATGAGTTTTACGTAGACGAAACGCGCGTCTGGCGTATTAAATTATAATCCTGGTACCTTTGATAACTAATTAGATATTGCTTACAACGCAGTGATTTGACGTTTATCGATAAACGTTTATCCCAACAATATTAAACTGATTACTGCCTTTAGCGTCTATTGTTTAGTCACCACCGGGAATACGATTTACACCAGTTTGGTCCCAATTGAAAATTAAATCATCTGGAATATTATTTTCATCAACACATTTTTCAATTCTATCAATGTAATTCTGATTTGTTTTTTCGAAGTCTTCTGGTTGGGACCTTGCTACCTTCGTTCCCTTACGTTTTGTATAATCCAAACGATGCAACACGGATTCAGCCCATGTCTTAGTTAAATCAAGGTTTCTAGTTCAGAATCATGATATTTGAGTATTCCTTTAGCAGATGAAATAACTATTTGATTGTTAACTATACCACCAAATTCTCGCATGCTTTGTATAAAATCCAACAATTCTGCATCATACTTTCCAAGAAGAGGTCTACCACGATCTTTTTTAGAAAGTTCGGTCGCATTTTCAAATTGTTTATGTAACCCACGTCTCATATATGAGACCAACAAGTTATTGATCGATATCAGATTAAGTTACTACCGACAGACACGGTTAAAATCATTCACTAATTAACGGTACACAAACAAGTACATGTACTAGTATGCAGTTTTAAAGATTTTTTTTTTCGGGACATCGGAAAATCACGAATTCAAACCGGCGCGAATCTAGATTGACTTGGCAAATCGCGAAATAAAAACGGCGTGAAAATTTCCCGGTTTACGGTATATATATTGACAAGCTATACATGGACGATAAACAATATTTTTTGGGAAGTAAGTGCGACCTGAACCTGGGTCGCAATTTCGAAAGTAATGAAATAGGAAATATCCGTAGCTCTACGGTCCGCAAATAGTCTAAAAATAACATACGGACATATGAGCTACGATTCCGCAGCTAGTGTAAATTGCTCGGCTGGTTTACAGATGCTACAATGAACATTGTATCAGAAGCTGAAGTTATGCAAGTTGGAATGACATCTCTTGACAGTTGTTGTTTACTCCAAGTCCACATCAGTTTGTTTGTACTCAAGTTTTTTGCAGTTCAATACGTAGTTGTGTGATAGAACCAGTAACTGCCATGTTTTGTGTTGAAGGTGAGTTTCTAGTTCATCCATCTTCGTACTTTTTACAACGGTTTTAATCTAAGGTTGAAACAGCTCATAGTGTAGTGACAAATCGGGAAAAGTCGCTATTTAAAGTTTAATGGACCGAAATACCTCACGGCTGAACATCCACATGAAGATAGAGTAAACATTAAACTTTCATTTTAGCCCTGTCGTAGAGGTTTCCTACGGTGCATTTTTTGGTAAAATTGCGTTAAAGTGTGACTTTCGGATTTTTTTCTTTTTTCATATTCTAACACGGGAACGCTTATAATAAATTTCTGAATGACAATATCAAAAAAAAATTATTGGTATCAGATGAAAGAGTGATGTATCAGCTTTTATTTGACATCAAACTTTAATATCATATGAACATATAAATTGAGTGAATTGGACGATTTTCAAATGTATGTAACATTTTTTTTCAATCTTACCGTCTGTCAAAGTATATTACATTTCTTATATATCTCCCCAATAGTAAATTTTCACGAAAAAAGTAGAGCAATCAATACTTAAGAAGTTTTGATTTATTAAAGTTTGACAGAACATACAAATCAAATTTTACAAGCCTTTTTATAATACTCATCACATAGTAGTATTACTATTAAATTTTCACCTCAATAAGTCATGTAACGCTCCCTTTTCCTATTTTTCCCTGTCATATGAAATGCTGTGTTTTTCAGAATGAATTTAATATGGATTTTCTTAAGCTTTATAAATAAGAATGTAGATTTGAACCATAGCTGTGTCTATGTGCTTGAATAAGCACAGATGCTAAGGTTTTTTAACTTTTGAGGTGCTTTTTTCTTAAGTTTTTCCAAAAAGACTAATTTTAATCCACATTGGAACACATTCGAAAAATTCCGGAAAATTATTGGCAGTGCTTATTCCATTAAGTATGAAAAAGTAAAGTTGCTTAGGTCGTGTTATTAAGCATTTACATGTACAAGAACAAAACATTTTGATGCATTTGAATTAGGGAAAAAACAATGCGTGTGATGACGAATCAACTTTCGTTAAAACAGGCTCTATGGCATTACCATGACTGGTAAACATATCTATTCTGGAGACAAAAGTCATACAACAAGCTAAGCAATTAAGGCATGTCGAGTCATTTGAGCGTGCCTATACATTTTTTGTTTTCAATGACGCAAATTATCAGGCAGGCGTCCAGTGGTGAGTTTTAGTCTTTATAATAACTTCTGGAAGCGATACAATGAAATCTGGTCAATGGTATAGTAAAATTGACGCTTTGACAGCATTATTTTCCAAAAAATTAGTCCTGCCTGCAAACCCTTTAAAATGAACTCTAGTTATTGAATCTAAAATTTTATTTTAAATATCCGTATCTATACACTACCTGTTTTCATTTTTATGACAATTTTACATTTTTGAATGGGCTTGCTTATTGTGACAAAGGGAATAAGAGCAAAAGATTTATAAATTATATTTAAATAAAGTCCATTCCAGAATAGGGAAGAAAGATACCAGAGGGACAGTCAAACTCATAGATTGAAAATAAACTGACAACGCCATGGCTAAAAATAAAAAAGACAAACAGACAATAATAGTACTGAAGACACAATATAGAAAACCAAAGAATAAGCAACACGAACCCCCACCAAAAACTAGGGGTGATCTCAGGTGCTCCGGAAGGGCAAGCAGATCCTGCTCCACATGTGGCACCCGTTGTTTGCTTATGTTATTAAATATCCGGTAAATAGTCTAATTCGGTAGGTCACATTCGTGAAATAGGAAGGGTATTGTAGTTACGAAAAATTGTATGATTGATTAATTGTTAGTTGCTTAACGCCCAATGTCAAATATTTTATGTCTGTTCAGGACGAGAACAAGTTAACAATAAATACAATATGTAGGTCTTGTAATAAAAGAGGCCATCCAGGATGATGGTCGGGGAATATTTGAACTGCCACTGAAAGAAGAGGGTATATTGGATAGAGACAAACAGGCCACCTACGGACCTCTCAAAGAGTTGTTGCAAGGGTGACATTCTTTACACGATGCATCAGATTTAACGTCCCCATTCTGACCGGACGTGGCTGCAAACTTGATACATCCCGCACAGCCAAACGGACGCCCCACTTTGGCAAGCGTTTTACTGCCGGTCAGAAGAAGACCAGGTGACCATATTTCTATTCCTCAGTCACCCTTTGGGGCGGATCACCGTCGAGAGAGGAGGTGAAACGTACTAAAAAGCTGGAATCGGACGGGGATGGAAAGACTTATTGATAAGACATAGGAAGTGGCCTTCTAAAACAACACTTTTGTATAATTATAATTGCATATGCTAGATGGTTCTACTTTTTTTCAGTATACAGTGTCCCTGTTATAGATCGGTTACATATTTCTGTGGTGAAAAATTACCTGTAGTATTTTATACTAATTATTCATTTTTATTATTGATTTTTAATCATAATCTACATTGTTTCATTTTATTAACCTTTGTCTTGTTTGAGAGATCTAAAATATAATATATAAGCACTAACATTTACTAAAAACCTCAACTGAGCCTATTTCATGAATGGTAAAATACAATGTTCTTTTTGAAAAGTTATAATTGTCATATTCAGGACGAGAACAAATTACAATAAATACAAAAAGTAGGCCCTGTAATAGAGGCCGTCCGGGTTGAATGTTAAACTTGTAAGTTTCACATGGAAAGATGAGATAGCTTTGGCTATTAACCTGATAAAAATAACTTGAGATGTTCCAGAACATAATTAAAAAGTATCAAATTACACCTTATTCACTTGCCAAGAGGTTTTTACAGCACCATTTAAAGAGGGGCGAAAGATACCAGAGGGACAGTCAAACTGGTAGATCGAAAATAAACTGACAACGCCATGGCTAAAAAAGAAAAAGACAAACAGACAAATAAGATATTCGCAGAATTTTTGAACAGATTAAGGGAAGGTAATCACACTAATGATGATCTAAGGATGATAAAGAAAAGGACAGTAAATAACGGGGACCCTAGTCCATTAGCAGATGAAACTTTGCCACATTTGTTTACAACTAGGAGAGAAGTATTTGCATATAATGAAAAGATCTATTGTGAAACAAACAATGCTGAGTGTCAGATTGAAGCTGTCGATACAATTTGTGGTGATATGTCAACTCAGATATCACAGAAAATATTAAGATAGAATTCCAAATGATAGTTAAAAAATAATGGGCTTAGAAAGCACCCTATTTCTGGCTAAGATTGATTGTTGGTTGCTTAACGTCCAGTGGCAAATATTTCATGCATATTCAGGACGAAAACAAATTAACAATAAATACAATAGTTAGGTTCTGTAAAAGGGGCGTCCGGGATTAAGGTCGGAGAAATTTAGACTGCCACGGGAAATGAGGGTTAATTGGATAGGGACAGAAATTTAGCCTTGCAACAGTTCACCTACGGACCCCTCAAAGAGTTGTTGCAAGGGTTCTTAACGTGCAAAGAGCGTGGCACTCTCTTTAAAAGAGGAATCGGATTAAACGTCCCCATCTGACCGGACGTGGCTGCCAATTTGTACACCCGCACAGCCAAACGGACGCCCTACTTTAGCACAGGTTTTACTGCCGGTCGGAGGAAGACCAATGGTGACCATACTTCTATTCCCCAGTCACCCTTGGGGGTCATCCGATTTGAATTTACATCTTGCATGTTTACGACGTTTAATGTTTCATTGCATATGGCAAACACTCCGAGATCACCAGGCTGGCGAGGCATGTTTAAACATGTGTTAAAAAAGGCATGTTAAAGACGAATTTCTCAAAAGATGCAACTGTGACAAAGTGATTTTCAGACACACCTAAGACGGAAGCATCCGAAATCATTGTCAACAACAGAGAACAAGGACAGCGAGTGGGGAAACAAAACAAAGGAACACTGTTTTGAGTTATTGGAGAATCGCCAAGAGCCTGACACGGAAATAATATTACGATTTCGTTGTGTATTACTTTGATTATTAATATGTAAACCTCATCTTAGCCGGTGAAAAAAGCCCCATCTCTAGTAAACACGTAGGATAATACTTTATTGTTCATGTAGAAATCGTATAAAAAGTAAAATCAATACTGAACTCCGAGGAAAATTCAGTTCGGAAAGTCCCTAATCAAATGGCAAAATCAAAAGCTCAAACACATCAAACGAATGGACAATGACTTTGGTACACAAATTTTCTTTTGTAGAATAAGGTAGATTAAAACTGCACCTCTTCATACTATAAACGACAAATATATTTTCCATTTACCTGTGTGACGTACGAAAAATTATTGTCACTTATTGTCCTGTGACTTGCTGTCCCACAGTCTTGAATCGGGTATATTTATTGTATGTTTAAACTGGTTTTCTGTCACTTTGGCCTTCTTTCGACGGGCTAGATGTTGGTATTGTGTATATCATATCTGGATGTACATATGTGAAATTTATTATTATCTTATATTATTATATTTATATATTGAGATAATAATAGAATTTGAATCATTTTTCAAATAATGTAATTCTTATAAGGTAGAATCACAAAAATTCTTAACTCCGAGGAAAATTCACAAAAGGAAAGTCCTTAATCAAATGGCAAAATCAAAAGCTTAAACTCATCAAATGAATGGATAACAATTGTCACATTCCTGACTTAGAAAAGGCATTTTTCTTATGTAGAAAATGTTGGACAAGACTGGCATGCTGTATTTGGCTGCAGGCTTAAAGATGTATATAATCCAAGTAGACTTATAACTATTTAATGGCGATTGGCAATACACAGTATACAATGCATGTCTTATCATAGCACGTATATCTCATTAACATAATGAGGTCGTGTTACTATAGTATAAATAGATAAGGTATTTATAGCCAATACTGTCACATCCTTTCTCTTTTAGAAAATAAGATAATGTCTTATCTTAAACTGTCAAACTATTCCTAAGCTTTTTAACTGAATAGCCTTGATCCATTTTGTCTAAGTTGCCTTTGCTGGTGGATATATAATGATGGAGATCTGGTGATGGCTGGAAGCAGGCACGTAAAGATCTCATCCAGTCTCTGCATGTATTGTTCATTTGAACATCAATCCGGACGTAACCACGATCTATACCCATATCATCCTTAAACGCTCTCTGCACCATCTTCATCTTTCCATCTAATATCTTAACATAAAGAACTTGTAAAATCAACGTTTTTTTTATATGCACTCTGGTCACTTTGGTTAAATAGTTTTTAATTTATAATTTACCGTTCCGTTGTATGAATTTGTATCTGTGTTGGTTCATAGATTTATCAACTCAGATGATGAGAACATACCAATATGCATTGTATTCAATCGAATAATGTATGCCTACGTTTATACGTAAGGCATAAACATGAATGATAATAAGCGATCACATGTAACATTAAAATGAAGATAACATAACTTCAAAATTGATTGATGTTTCCATTGAAACATCTCTTATAATAAGCATGATATGACATAAGTGAGTTAACAAACCTATTATTTAGCTGTCTATACTTTGTTATCTAATAGCACGGCATCAACTCACTTCATAAAGTATACATTGGTTGAAGAGGAATATCATGTTGCTTATTTTAATTTTTTTTTATATATCTCTCAGTCATTTGGCTTAATTCTCAAAACCATTTGTATATTGTACAAATTACAATGGCAATGGAAGGGTTTTTTGCATCAATTCTATTACATAATTCCATTAATCCGCGATCGATCACCACTGAACGACTAGTCCAAACACAATTTGGTTGATTTTAGGTTAAATTGTCGAAGTTGATTGTTTTGATAGGCATAACTTAGCTGTCTAGAGCTCTAGAAAAGGTAAAGGAATATCCAGTAGGGATATAGTCCAAGTCTTGCTCGATCTTACAAACATGTTTGATGTCCAGGACATCACCACAACATGTTACAATCAAAAACAACAAAACAAGGTTCTGAAACAGCATGGTGTTTTTGAGTGGGAAACATACTGAATATTAATCTTGCAACAATTCCTAGGAAAAAGTCTGACATGAAAATGGATTGCGAATGGCTTTTAAGGTACTGAGTTATCTCCCATCAAAGTGCTCATTTAATTATTCAAAATATAGTTTTTTGTTTAACGTCGAACCTGGGTAATTTCAGTTAGTATGTACGAAAAGCTTTAGTTTTTCCCGATTTGAACAATAATCTATGGTTTATTGCTCAATGCACGAATTTTTATATATTGATTTTAAACTGTTTAGAGAGCGACAACTCTTGTTATTCATGTCTCAAATTGCATCTAATATTGACGTAGTTATTTCCCTCGTGTCCCCAAGGGTGACTGGGGAATAGAAATATGGTCACTTGGTCTTCTTCCGACTGGCGATAAAACGCTTGCCGAAGTGGGGCGTCCATTTGGCTGCGCGGGATGTATCAAGTTTGCAGCCACGTCCGGTCAGAATGGGGACGTTAAATCCGATGCCTCGTGTAAAGAGAGTGCCACGCTCTTTGGCACGTTAAGAACCCTTGCAACAACTTGCTGAGGGGTCCGTAGGTAGCCTGTTGCAAGGCAAAATTTCTGTTCCTATCCAATATAACCCTCATTTTCCAGTGGCAGTCCAAATTTCCCCGACCATCAACCCGGATGTCCTCTATTATTACACAACCTACCTATTGTATTTATTGTTAACTTGTTCTCGTCCTGAACATGCATGAAATATTTGCCACTGGACGTTAAGCAACCAACAATCAATCAATCAATCTGTGATGTAGTATACACAATATTCTAATATGACGTGCTTCTTTCGCATTGTGAATAAACCCATGCTCTAAATCCAGTAAAATGTGTTTGCACATGCGTATATTGATTACTGCAGAATAATGAATTTTATCAAATTAGCATGCATTTAATATATTTCATTAACTTAAAACACTTTCAGAGTCTTAAATGATGCACATGTTGTTACTAATTCATAATGTGTTGCAATACGAAATTGACATATTTGACCTAGATACGACAACCGTTCATGTGGCATATATCTATAGGTCTGTATTCATTCAAGACTTATTTCAAACTACATTCTATGAACGACAAAATTATTTTACTCGCGTAGTGGTATTAACCATATGTAGATTCTTAAAAATTCTAAAGAAAATCTCGGTCTTTTTCTGAAATTAGTTCTAACTAAACTTTCACATGCTTTGATTTTTCAACCCTGTATACCACCATTCCCCATGTGAAATTATAATTTTGAAAGTACTTTGAACGACAAAATTATTTTATGTTTCTTCCTGTGTGAAATTTACATTCTGACGACAAACACGCGACTCTATACTATATACTAGAGTTGATGTGAATGCTGTCACAGGACTCCTTTATGGTTTGATTTAAAATACATATATAAATAAGCAATGCATGTGGTTGTTTATTTTGATAGATGCTTTTTGTGCTTCTTTGTTCAATATTTGTTTGTTTTTGTTCTAATTGAGATTGTGACACAGTGATCACTGCTGTATCCCTATTTTGACAATGTTACCTATTATGTCTGTTTTGTTTGCGCATCGTTGTAAATATAATGGAATTTGATGCGACTATCATACAAGTGAGAGGTTTAGCGCTAGAAACTAGGTTCCATCCACCATTTTCTACATTTGAAAATGCCTGTATTAAGTCAGGAATATGACAGTTGTTGTCCATTCGTTTGTTGTGTTTTATCATTGATTTTACCATTTGAATACGGACTTTCCGTTTTGATTTTTTCCCCGGAGTTCAGCATATTTGTGATTTTACTTTTTACAAGCTACACGTACAGATATTATATTTTATACTGCAACTAGTTGTGTTTTTTTCCTATATATAGTAATACAACTATATTTTGTGCAATGTCAATTTCATCATGGCACAATTTCTCCACAATCAGGGGTTCATTAAAGGATGAAAGTAAGTTTGACATTTGTGTTACAACTTAAAAAGCTATCATTGTATTAATTTAAGTTGCAGTATAAACAGTTTCTTAGCCTCATACAAAAAAAGTTTATATTTTTCTGACATTGACGTAATATTGTATATCAATACTTATACAGAAACACGTGTAAAGCAGTCAATAAGCTGTTTGTGGTCAGAGTACCGTGAGAACTGATAGATTATATTGACCATGCTTATAGACATGATGATAGATATGACAGTGAATGAACCAGTGGACAGTGAAACAAATTAAACTGCAGGCAACCGTCAATTGTACAAATTCAAATTCAGAATAATTTAGAAACGACGTAAATTGAAAGAATTCGGTGGAGGAGCTTTTAATCGAATCTTCTTATGGACATTCAGTATGCTACTCAATTTAAGCTTTCTTTGACTATCTGAATGCATTGTTAAGCCAACAGTTGAAGTCAACTTTAATCTTTTCAACTTTGTTATAACAATCGATAGTGTCAACTTTGGTTTATGAAAAGGAGGTAGTGATATAAACTTGAACGTTATTGCGACATTGAGACATTCTCTTCAAGGGGGACACGATTCTAATGACACATTTATTTAGTTTATCACGCCTGACACATTTGATCGTACTCGAATGTATAATTCTTAAGTTAATGCAATTACATCTTTTAACGACTTTTCGTTATAAGCAACATTAAAATAAAAAATAATGTCGGCGACAATTACATTGTTTGCATTTCAAGATTGTTGTTTTCTCGGTTTAGTGTCGACTTTGTCCACTATGGGGGTTTCTTTGGAATGTTCTCAGACATCGCCCATAGTTGCGAAAGTGGGCCCAATATTCGGAAGAAACGTTTTTGAACACCTTAATTTCCCATTCAGCGCCTCGATCTAAATCGGCATTTAATCTGTCCATTATAGAATAGACATACTCGTTTATTTGCTACTCTGAAAGTGTAGATCGCCAGGGATCGGAGCATGCTCAAGAACATTCTCTTAACTAGTTCGTCGTTCACGAATGTTAAGAATTTTGTTTTGGTATATTTCAAACGTTCTTTTGACAATATCTCCTTACACGCTGAACTACTTGCAGTCGGATGGAAATTTTTATATGTAGTAATGGCGGATACAGTCCCAGAATAGTCATTCGTTTGATGGCTTTAATTTGCTGTTCGTAATTATATTATTGAAATAGTCATATATATTCGAAGCTGTACCATGTAAAAGGTGAATTTGATTATATTTTTCGAAACTATTCCTGATTCTTTGGTTTATATCTTTCATATAATTTATTTTTGCTCTGGCCTTATCCTCTTTTGATTTTGGTTTATACACCTCGTCTTCTTTGCTGGTGGATGTTCTACTATATCAGGGCGTTCATCCGTGTCATTAAAGGTTAAGTCTACAAAATAGTTCAAAGGTTTATATACTTAACTTAGCTCTGTTACTTCCAAGATATGATTCATTTTCTCCGCATTCATTACGGAACTCAACCTTAAATTGAGATTAGTTTAGAAATATGCAAAATACTGAGCATTTGCCATTGAAACCCTCAACAACAAACTAGAACAGTTTAGCAACGTTACATGATGTATTTACATTACACATATACAGACAGATATAGGGAAATAAAACGGGAATTAAATCGATATTTGAACAACAACAGCAGTAAAAGATCCGTGTTTTACTTGATTGGCTTGTAATAATTAAACACTATATTTCTGTTAATATTTTCTACTCCAGTTTTTGCTACACGTGCTGTTCTTATTTTCAAAGTCTTAAATATTCATTAAATATGTAGGCGCGTCAAAATCATATCATACGTGATAATGAACAGCCAGTATAACTTTCATATATAATAATTTTATTACAAGGAAAAAGTGTTCCTCATCATCTAAAATTTTGCAAACTTCACCCACTTTGTTTTTTTTTTATATAATTTTCATATCGACTTATTTCAATTTCCAAGTTATGATCCCTTACTCGGAATTTTGTTAAAAGTTGTCGACCATTAAATTGTTTTAGATTGTGCAAGTAGTCTTCCAGTTTAATTTCATTTATATGTTTACTGTAATTAAAGGCAGAGTTTTGAACAGTTATCGATATTTGACATTTTTCTAAGACTGATTATATCATACCTTTCGCACCTTACAAAAAATGTTTTAATGTAGGGTTTAAATTAAAAACCTACATACTTACATACTTTGTTGACCAAAAAAAAAAAGGAAAATTTAAATACAAGATTTTGAATAAGCTTTTATTTCTATGTCTTCGCCAAAAATATGCAGTTTAATAGAGCGCTATGTCAAAATGTATATACAAAAAGAAAGCAATAAAACATCTTTCAATTAGTAGTAATGATCATTGTTTAAACTATATCCAGTAAAATTAATTTGCATTTTATTTCTCAGTTCTTGAAATGGAAATTTTATTTATCTTAATTGTCCAAATGATAAGTGTGCATATAATTTATAGTTACAAACCAACAAATCAAAAAATCAAAGCTCATTAGAACTCATTATGTAGACACCCCAACATCATAAATACCTCTCTGTGAATATGCAGGCACAGATGTTTGGTACCATAGGTCGTAAACTCTAACCATTTAACTTTCACTTGTTTATATAACGAATCAAGAGCACAACAGGTTACAACTGTCAAAAACTAGTTTATTAATGCTGTCATCAGCATCTAAACTGTTAAATTTAATGTCTCTCGAAAAAAGATAGTAGTAGACGATATTTTTCTCCCCTTCCATTTCGTTTTAATTTTTAGGTACTAAGTAGTTAGAGTGACAATATTTAACAAACTTGTAAAGCGACCTACGCTAGTTTCTTGAAGAAGTGCACATTTTGACACTTTTTTAAAAACTTTGTACAGTCTTTATTTCCAGGTTTTAACAAGTGGCAGTCCTTTTTGTAACTGCACTGCTTAGTTTTTTTATCATGTCTTTTAGTTTTACAACACAGTTCCCGCAAGTTGCTCCTGCACCAAGTAAAGCTACCTGGACAATATTTTGTTTTTTTGTTGTGTTTGAATTTCTAAATTTTTCATAGGAAGCGGATGTTGGTTGATAATGTGTTCTATTGCATTTTCCAATGGGGTATTTTTTGTGGATTTTCGTTATGTTAAACAAATTTTTTTGTATTATTTAAGAGACTGTTTTTGACTGTCCCTTGCTTTTTGTTAAGTGGTAGTAATTCATCCATACTTTATGATGATGGTATCTGACTTAACACAGTGAAGCCATTTCAATATACTCTTATTCTGAAGTTTGAGTCAGATTTTGAGTTTCAGATTCCATTTACAATTCCAGTTAGAGTATGTGTTATCTAATCTATTAATTTCATTTGTAAACACTATTCATAATAATATTTTGATGCACACTTTTTCCATTATTAACAGTCGCCTCCTAGAAAGTTAGATTCTCTAGGCGAATGCGATTCATAAAAAAATGGTCAATAGTTCATATATTTTTTTAATAATCACAAATTTGAGAAAATCAGAGACCATATATACATGGAGCGTTAATTGACTCTGCTTTTACATCCGTGTATCTCTTTTCCCATCTGAAAAAGTGTACAATTTTCTTGTGATGAAATACATAAATATAGGACAAAATACCTCTCAGCAGTATCTTGATCTTGGTCTTGATCCTGATGATCATCCTCGACAACATCGTAAAGATTGTCATCTAAATCAAAATTATCTGTGTAGGTGCTGGTAATTAAATCTTCATATGTCCTAAAATAATATAACCCGTACAATACCACACATTTTATATTTGAGACAGTCTAGCCTAGATTACAATCTTACCTTAATTGGCTGACATTAACTTATGTTTCCAGATTTTTAAAGGACGAGAACAACTTTAGGTATGAAGTGTTTCTTCCAGAATCCAAAAGTTAAGCGAGTCTTGTAATGGTCATTCACAAAAGAGCCATCAGACATAAAATGTTTTATCATACACTTTATGTCAAAATACATCATCATTTTATACCCATTTAAATGCAAAAATGGCCCAAAAGACTCCATTTTTTTCCAGGGTGATCCTTGTTTTAATGTTATGTTTCTAAACTACGAACTCATCATTTATGTTTTGCTAGTGGTTTTTGATTCGTGTCATCTTTTTGTATGCAATTGCAATAGCGTTTACTTTAAATGTGAAACTTTCCATACATGCCATTTTGAATAGAGGCTGCTGGAAATGCTTCATAAATATGACAGTTCACAGTTTGAAAGCAGAAATAATTTCTTTTATCGTAACGTTATATAAGTTTAAAACCTTATAATTGGTATGCAACATTCCACATAACCTCAACAACTGCAGAAAGACGTATCCCAATATCTGCAAGATTTCCACCACTAGTCCAGGAACTGATTTATTTCTCTGTTCCCACAACAATAATTTCAAATTCCTTAGTTGAAAAGAGCTGAGATCCCACAAATTCGATCAGTATCTACAATAGTACATTTCTATTAGATTCAAGCACGTTACAGATAGGAAAACATAAAGGAATATTCACCATTAGGACATCGATGTGTTACACAAATTCTAAACACGCCGATCTCCAATTATAGTCTATTGGTTCAAAAAGGGGGAGGGCTTGTCCTGAATAGTAAATGGGAAATTAGAAAATTCTTTACAAGGCAATTGATATAAAAGAACAAATGTCCCCCATGTTGCATATATTTTATCTTTCCAAGGGCAAGTACTTTTATTTTGTTCTTTAAGACAATTTATAAATATCATTGGCTAGTAATTTTGTGAAATAAAAAAAAAAACATGATTTTTGTGGTCTATGGAAAAAAGTAATAAGATATTTACCTTTGTTTTTGGCTTCACCAGGATGCCATAGGTGTTTTTTTCAGCTTGGTATATCTTATACACTTGGTCGGGTTTCATTTCAAATTCCTGTTAATAGGAGGAAATGGGAACTAGACTCTCTTCGTTAACATTCAGGGCCATTACATTATAAAGAGTAAAACTTTGTTGTTTAATTTTACTGTTTAGTTCCCTCTCCACAAATGTGCAAGGAATAGATGTATTGTTTAAAGGCAACCACGCGCCCTTTTCACCTACTATTTCATTACTTACGCTTCTATATTTATCTGTTCATTCTTCCAATTTTCTGATTCTTTCGTTTAATATCATTCATGTCCTACAATTGTCTTTGCTTCTTCCTCTTGTTTTGTCTTGTGGTGTATTGCTATATTTAATAGCAATGACCTCAATCCTAGATGCTTTGATGCTTAAATTTTATTAAAAAAATGTTGATCACCTACTTGTCATCTCCCCATGAAGTTGTCGTAGCTTTTGATAATTAAAAATATCTTAATCTTAGTTTCTGGCAAATAAATGGGCCGCTTCTTCCGATAATAATAACCCATTCAATCATGGATAATGACCCCTTTATCTAGAGACATAACTTGGGAATGTTACCAGTAAATATACATATGCATATTGTTT
Organism: Mytilus californianus; assembly: GCF_021869535.1. NCBI lineage: Eukaryota > Metazoa > Mollusca > Bivalvia > Mytilida > Mytilidae > Mytilus > Mytilus californianus. The sequence continues at coordinate 401,429 of NW_026262744.1, forward strand.
ATATTGAATCTGTGGTAATCCTACTGTTAAGGTAGGGGATGTTAACTAATTTAGTGTTAGTTTAAACTCTTGGAAGTTCGGGGCATATAAACGTTGAAAATATGCCGCACAGCCCTATATTTTGACCTTTGAAAAAAATAGTAGTGCTTATAAACTTTCCATTCTAGGATATGATTTTTTTCAAAACTTCATAGTAAAAGTGGTAGTTTAAGCCGTAAAAGGAGTTCCTATTGGAAATTGCATTGTCAATATTTACAGAAATGCAACCTATAGAGATTACCTCTGCACATTATAAAATTCCTGTAAAAAACAACTGTATGTGGAAAGAAAATCAAAGAATCAAAAATTTTGAAAAAGAAATGTTTAACATAGTACATGGTTTACTGTATTCCAGTCCAACAGGAAAAAAGAAATAGGTAATGTGAGCATGGGACACAAATGATACCCCCGCTTGCATATCATATTAATCTATAAAGGGACATAGCTGAAGATTGATTAATTTATTGTTGGTTGCTTAACGTCCAGTGGCAAATATTTCATGCATGTTCAGGACGAGAACAAGTTAACAATAAATACAATAGGTAGGTCCTGTAATAAAGGCCGTCCGGGATGAAGGTCGGGGAAATTTGGACTGCCAAGGGAAAATGAGGGTATATTGGATAAGGACAGAAATTTAGCCTTGCAACAGGCCACCTACGGACCCCTCAAAGAGTTGTTGCAAGGGTTCTTAACGTGCAAAGAACGTGTCACTCTCTTTACACGAGCCATCGGATTTAACGTCCCCATTCTGACCGGACGTGAGTGCGAATTTGTACATCCCGCACAGCCAAACGGACGCCCCACTTTAGCGAGTTTTACCGCCGGTCGGAGAAAGACCAATGGTGACCATTTTTCTATTCCTCAGTCACCCTTGGGGCTCATAACTGAAGAAACGGAAAGTACAGTGAGCACTAGAAGGATGCCTAATTTCTCAAGGATAGTGAATCTGATCACTCCTTATCACAGTCATCTGTTATGGTTCATTATCCCATGGAACTATTATATTCATTATAATAGTTCCATGATTATCCATAGGACAATTAGGATGTGAAAGTTTACAATCTGACTTATCTCAAGATTAACAACTGTATAAAACATTTGTCTCTAGTTTTGACCACAGGAAACAATGAGTTTTAAAAGTTTCTGAACATGTGTATTACAACTTTCTGAAGTGTTCAAATCATTTTGATGCGATTTCTTAGGATAGATATAGGACTGTAAAAGGTGTGTACGTTCTGAAATCATTTGTAAATATGTAAAATTATTTTATGAAATTATTTCAAAGATATCGAATAATAAAAAAAAATTTTAATGTTCAAATCGAGGGCCCTTGTTGGGCAGCATGGCATTCACACACACAAAACAATACACATCGGATTTCGTAAAACATTTTCACATTGAAATAAAATATTGAATGTTCATATAGTTATTAACCTACATAAATATTTCTTTATCTCAAATAAATCATGTACATTTTTGTACATATTTGATCCAGGAAGGACCAGAACCATACAATTAGTAATATTTGTAATGTGTTATTTTCAGTTGCACTTCCAAGAGTGGGATTAAAATAAAAAAATAACTATATGATGAGAAAATTAAAATCCAAAAAACACATTTACAAAACTTCAAAATTTTAATAAAGACATTAAAAGAATTGAGCCATGTTTTCTCTTTTTTTTTAATGTTTTTTCATTCACAAATAATTCTGTGTCAGACAGTAAATTTACATTTATTCATAACAGAGGGAAATTCATTATTGAAAGGTTATACAGTATATAATATTGTAGAATTATAGGTTGCATTCAAATAAATTGGAACAAAGAATTTTCTGTTTTTTTTTCTTTTACGTCATTCCATTCATTTATAATAGCACATGCTCATGTATATAAAAAGAATTGGCTAATTGTGCCTTTAAAAGCTTAACTTTTTAAGAATTAGCAGTTTCAAAATAAGGGACAATCTGTATTAAGGTATGACTTCATTCTGTTCATACAATGTAAAGGTTTAAGTAAAAAAGCAATATATATTTGTTTTCATTTAAATGCTTATTTTGTCCATTTTTCTTTTTGCATGTGTCAGCTATTCATATTCGAAAGAAAGAAAAAAAACAAGAATAAACTTTATTGTATACTCAGGGTTTTCTCAAAGAAGAATACAACTGAAAAATGTTTTCTAAAATCAGTTGCATCAGCTTCAAAATAAAGAATATGGAAGGTCATGATGAAACATCAAGGCAATATAATATTTACGGAATATCACTTACTAATGACTGCTAACCAGACAAAGTAAATTATCTTTATCAAATTAATTAGTTCAAGCTACTTATACATGTTATATAAAATAACAGAACTATAGTGTAGAATGTATTATGAAATATCAGTTCAAAATCAAAGAAAATGAGTACTGCAATCAAGGAAAACCCCTTTATACCGTATTCTGTTACGGATAGTGTCAATGTCCACATACTTCTCATAGCTATTTTTCAAGTCAATGCCTGCAACTTTTTACATTGTAGCTTGCAGTCATCATCTTCTCCCAACTGTTAATTGATAGAGATTTTTGTTTGGTGGGGGGGGGTCAAACTTTTGAAACTATGTTCTCAGGGGGGGTCATTATGTGGTTCATAAGAATCATGGGGGGGTTGCCAACAAAACCTTTAAATGTGAAAAATTTGAACCGACCCCCTCAGCTGATAAATAATGACAATTCCCTAATTGATGTTTGACACTTTGATTACTACTGATGTTGATGTTGTCAATTAAATAACACATTCCATCAATGTTGTACTAGTATTTAATTACTGCTTGGTTTTGGTTATAATTTATTTATTTATGAATGGAATGCACATTTATACCCTTAGGGGTTGAAGGCATATAAACAATACAATACAAATATGTACACAATGATCTGGAAGCATCATCTTGACCAGTGTATATAGTAGTGATCCTAGTAGAATAGTCTACTTGTTAAATCGGTGATGGTGGGATTGGACCAAAGGTTATCTTTTTAGGGTCATATGCTATTATCCCAGGTACCTAATCCTCTCTATTTCCAAATTGTTGTAATTGTGTATCATTAATTCCGTAGAGGCGTTCAGAAATCGCGATTGTTGCCGTATTTCATCGGCTATTTTACCGCCACTGCGAAACTGGACCTTTCAATAATAACTAAGCTCGTCAAATTCTAAGATTTAAAGATTTGGTGGAATCGATCTTACCATGCACGACCACATGTATATGAAAATAATTTTGTTGTCATCGGTACATTCAAATTAACGACTTTCGATAAATAAAATACCATATAGATACCAGGGACACTTTATGTACCAGGGCTTACAGGCTCCAAAACCTAAAGGGTCCCAATTCACCATGTAAAACTCTGCTTCCTTTTTTGTCCCTCCGTTTTCTCTTCTGGGGAAACAGCTTTTGCCTTTTCCCTCTTTCTCTTTCTATTCAAACGTTCCCGTTGTTGAGATGTAAATTTAAACGGTGATAAGCTGTGAGGATTTTTACCTGTTGTAACATAACAACATAATAGATAAAAGATAATTTATGAATGAAGCCGAGTTATTGAGTCACATAAATCTAATAAGTACCACAGAGCAGAGCGAGTCGAAACAAGTAGTTGGAATATTTTATTTCAAAAAATTCATATGAATCGTGAGAAACATGTGATTTAATATATATTATATATATCTTTACTTGAACTACATTGTTATCTATTATCAACCAGAAATTCAATTTTTTTGGGTATGACATAAGTGTATTATGTACCGAGACTGATACACAATTTTGAGTAATAACCAACATTTATTTATTTTTGTTCTTATTTCATATTGAACAAGATTAGGACTGCCACTGGAAAATGAGGGTATATTGGATATGACCACAAAATTTTCATTGCAACAGGCCACCTATGGACCCCTCAAAGAGTTGTTGCAAGAGTTCTTAACGTGCAAAGAGCGTGATACTCTCTGGCATCGGATTTAACGTCCCCATTCTGACCGGACGTGACCACGAGGAAGATCGCCACTCATGCGACTGCTAGTAGAAGGCGTTTGTTGTCTAAGCCTGAAATGCTGAACTGTTGAGTACCCTCTTTTTCCATGGTCCAGTCGCCGCCTGATACAAGTTGACAATCTGTCTGGTTCCAGTTCATGATCAGCGTGTGAGGGTATGTGTTTCTCTTATGAACCTTCATTTTCTTGTGTCTGGTTTTCTGATGCAGATTTAAGCATTTTTAGAAAGCTTAAAAATTGAACTTTCAAAATTGATGCCAATGAAAAATAAATTTTATGATTTTTACTGACAGCTAATCAAAATTTAAGATTTCCTTAAACAATCTATAGTAAATTTATCGATATCCATTATGGTCAAATTTGACGCATGCGCAAAGCGGGTGCTGATAATAGTTGCGTATTGACAAGAAAACCTATTGTTTTTACCAAGATTACTTATTCCAAATAAATATGCATTTGATTATTCCTGAGATATTAATTTATTAGGACAGTGGGTTCTAATAAAATTGTAATCCTGGTATCTATGATGAGTTTATTTCCCCTGTATCCAAATGAACTAAATATAAAAATAAAATGTAAACGACTCGTCTTTAGAGATTTCCGGCGATTAAATATTTCATACAATTGATCTTTGACATCTTAGCCAACAGCACAGGTGATAATAAACTACAGAAGAATTTCTATCGAGCACTTCTTCCTATGTGCAACTTCTAAAACTTTTGTGTGATTCGACGATCATTTAAGGTTTTTATGGTCATATTTTTTGTATTCCATAATAAAAAGTATGAAAAAAGTGTTAAATTAGTTATGAATAACATAATAGCCAGCCAGATAACAACATTGGCACATATTTCAGCATTTATTGGGTAGAACACAAATTTAGGGTGCTCGCATAAAGCAGCTTAACTGCTTAAAAATAAGGCTGTTGTATAATATGACAAAGGAAGCTTAAATGAAATGAATAATTGAAAACAAATAAAATTAATGTATATCGCTGTGCTGTGGTAAATTAAAATTCTACTCATATTGAATTTTTAAAGCACATTTTGATTTTTTTCATTTTATCACTAGACTGAACCTTCCTTAGGTCTATTCACTGTAACACCGTAATGATTATCATCTGTTTGACTGCTGTTCACTTTCCAATGGTTGGTAAAACGTGTACCCAGCTGAACAGCCAATAGCATCCTTTCTTTGAAGATAACGTAAGACGACACTACGGAAATCTGTAAAATATAAGAAAAAATAGACACTGCATTTCACTGTCGTCATTATCTGTATGTTTGAAACTCAGTTGTATTGGAGGGTCGAACCCTACTGGAGGGACTTTACCAAAGCTCGTGATAAATATCAACAGTTTCTGCAGACCTTGTGGTTCATCTGGAAAAATATTGTATACGATAAAATTATTTCACATCAATCCAATGGCGAAGTATACGGTAGAATATTGAGGTAGTTGCCTCGGTGAAGAAAAATTATAATCCAATTATTTTAAACAATTTCGACATGAAGCAGCAAACCCGCCTCTTAACCGACTTATTGTCGGAATTGACTCGTATACGGATAGATGTTATCCTTAACGAATTCAAGACTTATTGAAACAATTATCTCCTCTAATTGAAAATTCACATTACGGTAGTTATAAGTAATCTAAAACATGAAATACATCGTGTCAAAATCGTGAAATCTCCAAGAAACCAGGTTCCTTGTTCAAGCATACCTCCTCAAAGTGACATGAAATATCATAAAATATCTCTTCTGGAGAATATTCTAAGTATGAATATAGGCCGAAAATAAACTCATAATACCAGGATGGAAATTTCATATATACATCAGACGCGCGTTTCGTCTACAAAAGACTCATCAGTGACGCTCAAATCAAAAAATGTTAAAAAGGCCAAATAAAGTACGAAGTTAAAGAGCATTGAGGACTTAAAATTCCTAATAATTTTGCCAAATACAGCTAAGGTAATCTATTCCTGAGGTAGAAAAGAAGAGAAAGGGTCTTTTCTCCCTTCAGATCCTGGATTGATATAAAAAAGCCATAACAGTGACACAATATTGCTTATGGTCAAACCAAAGAAATAAATAGGTAGACCTCAGGGTATATCTTATTGCACTACTCATCAAACCTAGTAGGTAGGTAATCATAATTCTTTGAATGTGCAAAACATGAAAATAAAATTCCTCCTTTAGGTATACGTTTAAAACCACATTTATCTACTTTTGATTTAAAATCTGTTGCTCAAGTTGAAACTTGCAAATGTCCTCCATGGGAACTTCCCAAACCAAAAATGATATTTGATCTCCGTGAACACAATAAACATGAAACAAATCCTCTTTAAATTCAGCAACACTATGCTGAAATTAAAGCCAATTATTCAGATTTTTCAACTGTTTACTGATGGATCAAAAGATGGTGACAGAGTTGCATCTGCTGCTGTCTTCAGGGACAGAGCTGCAACTCTCCACTTGCCATCTGCTGCATCCATCTTTACTGCTGAAGCAATAATTTTGGCTTAGAAATTTATTGCTTCTTCAGATCAATCCAAATTTATCACACTTTATCATGAAGACACTCATAGCATGCAATTTACATGTAAATATTTTATAATTAATACCACTTAAAAGGTTGAAGGTATATGCAACACACACACATATACATATCAACTTTACTATAAAAGTCGATTATATAAATCCTTGTTGAAATAAGACAAAATACAAGTGATACTAGATACAGTGTGAATAAAGATATAAACTAGTGTTCAATATCCTGTTCGGGTAGATCCCATGCTCCCCACCCTGCAATCAGCTGAGGGTGGGAAAACGGATGCTAACAGGACGTACTGGGACATTGTACTGCATTTGCCGAGGACCTTATACAGGAGAGTTTATGATCTCCTGTGACAAGTGCAATGAGTGGTACCATGACAGGTGCGTGGGCTTTCTCTCTCACAACAATAAACTATTTATCATGATGAGATACATCTTATTTTATTTAATAAAGGCACATCATCTCAGAGGAAAAAAGAGAGGGAAAGTAGCAAGACACTTAACTTTTCATACGTTTTTGTTGGCTAAAAAATCAAGACTTTCTGCCTCCAACAACAGAATTGGACAGACTTACAAGAAATGGATTCGGTGTGTATATTTCAGTCTCTACCAATTACCAGTGGGAAGAGCGTGGTCATTTAGTGCAAAAAATCAAACTTCTCAGATGGTTGGATTTTCGCATATCAATTGAAAGTCCATAAAGCGTACATTTCAAACATCAAATTGACGTCCACAAAAAACGAGTTGGGTGGGGTCATAAAGTGTAAAGAGCGAAAAGTTTCAAAAAGTATTCTTGTCATATATCAATCGGAAGGTCGTGCAAAGTACATTACGAAAACATAAATTTTATAAGAAAGACCTTTCAATTGTTTTACAAACAATTGAAATACTAGTTTAATTATATTTTCATAATTTCAGGAAAAAAGTATAAACGCAAAGATTTTAAAAAAGAATACGTACACAAATATTACCTTGATAATCATATTACAGCACCGGGAGAGTTTTGTTCGTGTGAAAATGCAGTCAAAAATTTTCTAACCAAACGTCCGTGATGAGACACATTGATGTCGTTCACAGTCACGAAGAATCGTGTGTGAGCTATGCACCGTGTCTTTTAAATATAGAGCAAATTTAAAATTGACACAGGAAAACAAAATATCAGTAATGTGATAAATACAATGAAACTATCTAACTATATACTTGCCCTGTATGCCAGTATTTCCACCTTCCAGAAGAGACTGAAGTTGAATGAACAAATATCATAGCAACAAGAAAATCATTTTTCTAGCCGGATTAAATCGTACTCATTAATTATTTAATTTCCTCAGTTTATTCAACTTCATTATTTTTATTTGATATTGATTTTACATGTTGTACTCTTCAAGTAAAGAGAGTGCAAGTTTTTGATTGAGAATTGGTGGTGGTGTATAAAACGACATCGTCTAACCACACATGCTTGAACTTAAACTTACAAGTTTTCAAAAACAACTTTATGGCAGCAAACAGCACTGTTACAAGTTGGTATCAGCACTCATAAAGGAAGTCAATACTGTTTCGAGGCAAGTGCGACTGGTAGAGAAGCCGAGCCTTGCCCGTTGCCAACGTACCAAGTGAAAGTGGTCACAGGAACGCCTTTCTTCACTCTGGTACTAGCTGCAAGATGGTACCATCACAACCTTCTTTTTACTTCGTGCTGTCTAGCACATGCAAGATATTCTTGTGCCAGAGCCAGACGAAGACACCGACATATTTATTTAACATCCAGTGAACTGTATTACTTGCATTGTGTTAGTACATGCGCGTCTTCATCAATAATGTGTTCATCACATTATTTTTTTAAATGTTGAATTTTAGTATTATTTATACAAGGTATAGTTGTTATCCTTGCCCCAAGGGTAAAAAATAAGGCAAATGAGTACTGTTTATACAGATGCCCAGATACCGGTGAAACAATGGTGCAATGCGACCAATGAAAAGAGTGGTTTCACCTTACCTGTGTAGATTTATCAGTAGAGGAGGTAGACATAATAGATATATATATATGTTTGCCCAAACTGTAAACTTATAAATAAGCCACTTCCTGTCCCAGATAGGGGTGGAGAGCCAAGTGTACAATAAGTCACCATTATTAACCTTTCCCTTTTATCTTTTCAGTATGGCAAGTTATTCAGAAGGGAAGGTTGATGGAAACAACAACATGAAGAAAGAATCAGTTGTTGAGAAACCCAGTATGAGTAGAGGCATGACGGTGGAAAGGGGAGGTGAGACGTACTATAAAGATGTCCTTGGTATATCTAAACAGTCAGAATAGAGAACACAAATAATTGATATCAACAATGCTATCACCTCCTACCGACTAACAATATTGATTAATGATTCCTTTAAAGCTAAGTCTTGGAAGGGAAGACAATATGACCTGTGTACAGCCACCAGACTTCATGATAACAATAGCAATTATCGATGATAAGGGTATTCTAAATGTAGTAACTAACATACTTTCTTTTGTAACATTTTTTTAAGTTGGATAAAGGTATCAATGACTTTTAAATAGACATTTGATATGATTTAGAAAAACAGAACCAGAAATGAAACCAGTTTAAAATATACAAAACTTACAAACTCAAGTGAAGATCACACATTCACATAGAGAGAAAAAATTCATTCACAGAAGTACAATAAAGAACATGTATGAAAAGAGGTGTTGAAGATTTGAATTTGTTTTAAATTTTTCTATAATCTCCTTACAAGTCCAGTTAAACAGTCATTCTATAATGAATTTTTCAACATTGAGTGTTTGTTTATCACAATTTTGCAAAGGGATCGTTTGAGGGTTAAATTGCAATGATTTTTTTAACGTTGTTTAAACGAAATTATTTTCCCAACAACCACAGCAACCATTGCAAAGAACGATGAACATATTTTCAACAACATATTAGACAGTAACTGATAATAAACAACCAAAACAAGAACCAATTACCAAAGATGCTTGCCCGATTAACTGTCCAAATCAAGAAGAAATTATTTGGGGCAAGTTATCAACCTATAAACAAATAATCATTTACGTAGCAACAGATAACAGTATCATATACATGCAAATATATGTGTCGCAATTTCTACAATACGCAATATTATGGTAGAATAGATTTAATACAATACAGCAAGTTAGACTAATAACCGCAGTCTACAAGCCATTTTGAAAATATGTATTAATCAAGACAATAAAACATTTGTAAAAATGTATTTATTGAATTGATTGATTTTTATACACTGTTAATTCCCCAAAGTAAAGCGCAAACCACATTTGTTTTCTATTTTGTATAAAGCAAGCTGGAATACTAATGTTCTGTAGAACAGTAGATCTTTTGACGAGATAGTTTTCTGGAAGTTAAACACTGAGAAAATGAATGGTAGAAATTTGTATATTGTTGAGCACAGATGCCTCGGGCAAAGTTTACGGTGGCTTTTTGGTGAAAGTCACAGACGAAGAAATTGCGGGTAGTTGGAACGATGTAGAAAAATTTAAAAGTTCCACTTGGTAGGAACTTGACGCAGTTTATCGAGTACGGCAGTTTAAATCTATGTCTATACAAGGACACACGGTTAAGTGGCACACATATAATACGATCGTTGTTAACATAATAAAAAAAGTAGTTCAAATACTCTAGTATTAAAGCAGTTCAGTTTACAAATATAGGCTTACGTTTATTAATTGAACAATTTAGATTTGATAAATAAATTTACTGAAAACAATATAGCAGAGGTTAATTATATGTTTGCTTTTTAACTACAAAAAGGAGATATGGTATGATTGCCAAGCAGATGTGTATGTTCTTACTTTTACTACATGTATTAAATTTTGACTAGAAAAGATTGCATGCATGATCCCCTAAGGTATTTTGTTGTTTGTTTTTCATTTTTCAGACATCTTGCACACATGAATGGGATGAGTGTGAAAAAATGTCAGTCCGCGGTCTATCCTTTACACATGTGCCTGCGGCAACACTCACCAAAAACACAAAAAAAAACTCACCTGTGTTAACTGGACCAGAAACTGCTTCACCTTTAATATCAACAGTAGTTTCACCTAACAACCCACCTATTGTTTCACCTGCCGCCACAGCTATTGTTTAACCTGCAATCACACCAGTTGCTTCTCCATCTTCATCAAGCACCATGTCTTCAGTGTCATAAAAAAAACCGAGAAGGAATTTAAAACAGCAAATGGTGTTACTTTCAGGAAAGATGTGGTGTGTATTGCAATTTACAAATCACCCTGTGACTATGCTGAAGTCACACGAGTCTGGAAGACCAAAGTGGACTTTGAAAAGACTTCTAAGGGACTAATCAGTTAGATGCTTTCAGGACATTTACTGTAAAAAGATTGATTGTTGGTTGCTTAACGTCCAGTGGCAAATATTTCATGCATGTTCAGGACGAGAACAAGTTAACTATAAATACAATAGGTAAGTCTTGTTATACTAGAGCCCATTCCTGATGATGGTCGGTCAAATTTGGACTGCCACTGGAAAATGAGGGTATATTGGATAGAGACAGAAATTTTGCCTTGCAACAGGCCACCTACGGACCACTCAATGAATTATTGCAAGGTTCTTAATGTGCAAAGAGCGTGGCACTCTATTTACACGAGGCATCGGATTTAACGTCCCCATTCTGTCCGGACGTGACAGCGAACTAAATACAATCCGTAGAATCAAACGGACGCCCCACTTCTGTACGCGTTTTACTGCAGGTCGGGAGAAGACCAAGTGACCGTATTTCGTTTACCTAGTCAGCCTTGGGGGTCATCTTTGAAAACCTATAAATTAATTCAGAAACAAATTATCCAAAAACAGGGACACGGTATTGTAGAAAATACTCCCTTCAATCACATATATGAAAGTCAAGCCAAAGGGGGAACCCATAAGGTTTTTATTTTAATTTTTACTTGCAATTCTCATGAAAAATTGTCCCGATTGATTGATTGTTGGTAACTTAATGTCCAGTGGCAAATATTTCAAAGATAGTTTCTATGGTAGTTAAGTTTATAGGAAATCTGAGTGTAATGGGATGGTCACTTTTGTGGTTATTTCCTGTTGTGTATTTGTAAGAAAGCAGTGAAACGAAGAAAACAAAAAGAGAAAATCATATCATCTGAGGTTCAAAGAGAAAGAAAGTAACATGTAAGTTGTAACTTTAAAAATTCTGATATATATACGATTATGAATGACAAATATAATATGTTTTTTTAATCTGAGTGATGTTGTTCAAAATTCAAACATATAATTTCTATCACTTTATAATGTTGATCTTGAAGTTTATACGTTTCGGGCGAAATATTTTCTAGATTTTGTTTAAATATTTGCCACTGAACATTAGTATCATCAAACAAATTGTAAATATTGGAAATTTACATTTCTGAAATCTATAAAGATTGCATTTATTACCATTATTCATGGAAAAAAATCTGTCTTTAAGATGTACCTTGTTCCGTAATGTTTCAGAAATGTGGTATAATGATTTCTACTTCATAGAAATATAAATAAATTGGTTATTTTTATTATTTCTAAATCGCATGCAAACTTATACGATATATTTGTGAAACCTGATCATATACACACTTGCATAATTATGTAACAGTGTTTTAGATATCCAAAAGAGTATTTATTTCTTAATCTTATTAAATTCATTGCAAGAATGTTGCTATTTATATATAATTATACGGACTCGACTGAATTTAGTTTTTTGTCCTCGGCAAAACTTTTTGCAAAACAAAACCGATATTTAAATAGTTTGTAGGAGTAAATATCAGTCAAAAAAAGCTGTCGCTTGAAATATAAAAAAATAGGGGGGACGTAAAAAAACAAGACTATACTACACATAAGGATATTTATAAAAGAAAAAGACTATTAAAGATTATTATCTGAATTACTTGCAGTAGCTTTTCTTTTTAATATACAATTTTACATTTTAATATAAATTTATAGGTCAGGTATTTGAGTACTGCAGAAGATAAAATAAATCAAAAGGAATAATACAGAGCGAGGAATAATAGGGATTATTGACAACATCCTGGCTAGAAAATGCATGGGAATGGAGATGGGGAAAATGCATTCTACCATTTGATAGCCCAGAATGAATAACTTTAAGAAAGTAAGTTAACATAATAGCCATCCTTTAAGCTACATCGGATTCGAATTTCACAGATATATATGCATAAAATGTTTAATACTACCGTTAATGCAAGTGTATTTTGATTTGACTTTGTATTTTTTTTTTTCAACTAGTTTTATTTATTTACTTCGAACGTTTTTTGACAAAGTTTCCTGTATCCATTTCTACACTCAATTGTCCTGCTTAACCTAGCTAGCGAGGTGAAGTCTAACCATAATGGTAAAGCATCCAATATGCCTTTTGCCTTGGCTTGTATAGGCTAGGGAAAAGAGTATTTTTTTCTAACTATTGTAATGTGCCAGGACACCGGAAACAATGTATTTTTTGTCTTTTTGTTTATTTTTTTAGGAGGATTTAATATATTCTAAATATACATACATTGAGTACTCATTTATTCATTACTTTATTACAGGGGAAGTGAAATAACTTTTAAGAAGATATGCTAAACTGGATAAAGGATTTAACATAAGACGGAGCCAGAAATAGTGAAAAAAAATAAAGTAAAGTAGAAAACAAAAGGAACACTCTTGTGAATAAAAACCATGTTGGAATACAGAACTAGAAAAATAGCTGTATAAAATGAATTATCAATGCCTTCATACAGAGTTTGGATATTGCAACATAAACTGTAATGATATTATACAAATGGGATAAATGAATTATCATGAATAGACTTTATAATTTTCATTCGAGATCTGATTTAGCAACGTATAGATACAAAAAAGATTTTTTTTTAACTTTGCTGGTTGTCTAGCTAATAATAAATTATATTTAATCATACCTTTGTATTTACATTATTTAAGATAAATAGGTAACATGGATATGTTGATTGAATTCATTCCAATATGGGTAAAATTCAGAAGTACAATTCCTGGAGAGAGATTGATTGGTTGTTGGTTACTGAAACGTCCATTGGCAAATATTTCAAGCATGTTCAGGAAGAGAAAGTGGCAAAATACAAAATTTTCGGGTAGTATGTTAGACACAACATGGTATAGTGGATCTGTAAAACACAATAATTGCAACATTTTAAAGAAGTAATACTTTCGCCATTTTGAATTATTGCAGTTGTTGCCTGGAAGGGATTTTAGTATCCTTCAAATGGATAGAAAAGTTTATAGATTGAACCAACGGAGTGCCAACGTGTGTTAACAGTGTGTATTTCTACGTTGACCCAACGTTTGTTCAACATCGGCAAGTATTATTCCATCATTGGACCAACGTTGGGCCAATGTATTGTATAAAACCTTACAACGTTGTGCCAACGTTTAGCCATCACGTTGGGCCAACATAGGGCCACTTTGCACTTATACATTGGGCCAACGTTTAAAAACAACGTTGGGCCAACTTTGTGCCAACGTACCAATGTTGTCTGGGTTGTCATGATAGAGGCAATTCAGGATGATGGTCGGGGAAGTTTTGACTGCCACTGGAAAATGAGAATATTAGTTAGGGACAGACATTTGTACTTGCAACAGGCCACCTTCGGACCACTCAAAGAGTTGTTAAAAGGGTTTTTAACGTGCAAAGAGCGTGGCACTCTCTTTACACGAGGCATCGGATTTAACGTCCCCATTCTGACCGGAAGTGACTGCGAACTTGATACATCCCGCACAGCCAAACGGACGCCCCACTTCGGCAAGCTTTTACTGCCGGTCGGGAGAAGACCAAGTGACCATATTTCGTTTACCTAGTCACCTTTGGGGATCATCTTTGAAAACCTATAAATTCATTTAGAAACAAATTATCCATAAACAGGGACACTGTATTGTAGAAAATACTCCCTTCAATCACATATATGAAAGTCAAGCCAAAGGGGGAACCCATAAGGTTTTTTATTTTCATTTTTACTTGCAATTCTCATGAAAAATTGTCCCGAGAAATGGTCAGGGATTAACAGCTGGACACTGGTATCAACAGATGATTGACATGTTAGCCCCTCCAAAATGCCTATATATTTTGATTGATTACATGTGCTTTTATTTACATTAGTTCATTATCAATTAACTCAGTGGTGAGATATAATGATGACTTTGGGATTTTTAAAAACTCTGCAGAACAATACTTACTACGAAATTGTAGGATTAAAATATCTTCAAAAAATCATTGTTAGACTGTAGTGCTACCTTAAATCAGACACTTGACTGGTCTTTTTCAAGACTGCAACCTTCTTCTTTTCTATAACTTCCTCCTACTAATGAGGAAGCTCATCCAATAAAGATTTAGAACCTTTATTCAGTCTTATATACATATAACTGCATCTCTTCATACTATAAACGACAACTTTATTTTCCATTACCTGTGTGACGTAAAAAAAATTGACACTTACTTAGTGTTCTTTCCACCTCATTCTGACAGTCACCGGCAGACCTGTGACTACTAGTATTAAATCAAGATTATCTATTAAAATTTATTTCTAAGTAGCAACATTCCAGCAGCACCTGCATACGGTGTATATATCTCCCAATTGATACGATATTCACGTGCTTGCATTTCCTATCATGATTTTCTTGATAGAGGGTTGTTGCTCACAAGGAAGCTTTTAAATCAAGAGTTCTAAATGGTGAAGTTGAAATCATCACTTCGTAAATTTTACGGACGCCATCACGAGTTGGTTGACCGTTATGGAATAACCGTTTCACAAATGATACCGGATATGTTCCTTACGTCGTAACTACAATCCCCTTCCCTTTCATGAATGTGACCTACCGAATTAGACTATTTACAGGATTTGTTATAACATAAGCAACACGACGGGTGCCACATGTGGAGCAGGATCTGCTTACCCTTCCGGAGCACCTGAGATCACCCCTAGTTTTTGGTGGGGTTCGTGTTGTTTATTCTTTAGTTTTCTATGTTGTGTCATGTGTACTATTGTTTGTTTATTTGTCTTTTTCATTTTTAGCCATGGCGTTGTCAGTTTATTTTCGATTTATGAGTTTGACTGTCCCTCTGGTATCTTTCGTCCCTCTTTTAAAACTTTTTCTGATGCTTTAAAGCGAACGTATCTACACCTAGACCTCCATATGTAAGTTTGAAACCCCTTGGTTATGTTTTCCTGAGTTCAAACTCATTTAGCATATTGAGCGATTGAGTGCATGAATGTGCTATATATTTTATAAGTTCTTGTACATCTTTAAATTGTTCCTGTGTTCTTTCTCCTCTTGAACGAAAGGTTTAAGTTACATTTGTACATCGTACAGCTTCATATAACGTTGCTTTGCATATGCTTTTTTTGTGACAAATTGAAATGTTAAACTGTGCTTTATAAAATACGAAATAGTTTATTAAAGAATGCTCAATTATGAACATAATCATTAATAGCATAGATACAACAAAGAATAACATTTAAATAATCTCAATTAAATCAATACTACACAAGTAACCGGAGGCTTTCAAGAGCCCGTCTCTCACCTGTATCTACTATTGATTTCGGAAATTATGTAAAATAAGGTGAATGTCATAATAACGATCGACACCAAGTTTGGTTAAATTAGGCCCAGTAGTTTACATTAAAAGCAGGTCATCCCAAGGTAGTCATAAAATAGTTATTGAAGACCCCTTATTATAAGTTGTGAGCATTTGAAATTTGTAATTAACAATTTTTCCAGAATGAACTATTAAATACAAAGCAACTTTGTAATTAAAACTTATTCAATAAATATTAATAATTATCGAAAAATTGTTATATAAACAAAGTGTCAGAGTGGCTTGGTACCAAAATGGCTAAATGGTGCCAAGAAATAACAATAAATGTTCAATTATCAAGGCTTATGAACAATTTCCAAAAGCTTAAAATGAATGTATGTGATAATAAGGAAATATTTCAAGATCTTTCTCTTATTTATTCAAACAATTGTCAACTTATTATTTGTGACTTTTTGTCCTATCAAATTGATTACTATTATTTATGTCATGTGACTTTTTGTCCTGTGACTTTCTGTTCGTTTACCTTCTACTTTTAGCCATGTTGGTTGGATGGCAGAGTCATCGGATACATTTTTCAATCAAGATAACCTACTGAATATTGTGGCTAAGTTTAATTCTATTTGGCCCTGTAGATTAAGTGGAGAAGAATTTGTTAAAGACTACAAAAAATTGGTTTAAAATTACTATAGAGAGGAATAACTTCTTAACGGGTAATACCATTTTGGTCATGTTGACTTATTTGTAGATCTTACTTTGTTGACCATTATTGCCGCTTACAGTTAATCTCTGTCTATAATACTATTATAGACAACTAATAATAACTGCAAAACGCCCTTACATTGAACAATTCAGGGGCAGCAACCTGGTAGTAGGACATTTCTCACGTTGATGGCCTCGATTTATTTTGTATATTTTGTTTTTTTTTACATCTTCCCCGTTCCTATATTTCTTCTCACTAAGAACATTTAATACATATCGTGATAATTTAAGAATAAGAATACCAGTCAAGCATGATTATTTCCTGTTAAACAATTGTAAACAAAATTAATAAAATCCAAGTTTAGCGTCTATCAATGTTTTTTTTTTTTCTTTAAAAAACCCGAAACAAAGGACAAATTTATATCTCCAGCATATCTTAAAGTACTATTAGTCTTCCTGGCCGGAAGGATCATGGATGCAGATATCAGTAACTTCATATTTGGTAATTTAAGCATGAAGTCTTCAATCGTCAGTTTGATTGATGAGGTCTTCTTTGTCTATTGCAGTTAAACACGCTTTCAACGCTGAATCAAATAGTTATTTTTGTTGATATGCGGCTGTCCAAGTTATCGATGATTTTGCAGGATTCATTTTGTTTTGTGTCATAGAACAGGATGTACATTTAGAAGTAAATTTCCTAATGTCAATTTCCATTATATGTTTGGAGCATTATCCACACTTATATGTTTTGTAAAGAGAAACTTGGTAGATTTTCCCAATTAATGTTGCTGGAAGTTTTATATGTAGGAGGTTTGTCGTTACATTTTCGTTGGTGGAATATGTTTGACGATTGTTCTTATTGTAGGTGATAACTTTATATCTAAGATCGGAGATTTTTTCGTCTGGAAGTGAAGGGGTTCCTGGACCAGATGATGATGAAGATAATTTTGACTGTATATGATGACGCTCATATCAAAATAGTTATAAAGCCAAACAACTGCAAAGTTGAAGAGCATCGAGGATCCAAAATTCCAAAAAGTTGTACCAAATACGGCTAAGGTAATCTATGTCTTGGATACGAAATCCTTAGTTTCAAATTAGTATTTCAAATTTCGACCCTCTTTGATATTGTTTCATCTGTAAAATATATGTTATGTCAAGCTATGTGCAGTTCCAAATCTTAATCACTTAATCAAATCCTATCCACTATTGCACATAGATGTATATACAAGCATGAATTGTTGGGAAAAAAAATGACTCCAAATTTTTTTTACCAATTTATCTCTTGTTTGGTTAACATCTCCCCTATACAAGAAAAAATAACAAATGCAATAGATAATCATTGTGACATTTATATCAATGAAAAAAAAAAAAAATATTGCACAAATGTAATCTACCAACCAAAATTTAATTTAAATGCATGTATCTATACTATTAAACGAGAAGACCTCATTTTGTGTGTCACTTCTCTTCCTTTCACAATAAATTAATCACCATGCCTCTGTGTCTTTTAGGTACCATGCATAGTCGTATTTGTCATCCATTCTTATGACTATTCAGTTTGGGTTATTTTGGGAGTAAAACGAAAATAAAAGCGTCCGGATATTGTTTCCGTCATCAAACCGACTTATAAGTCAGACATGACTTCCGGTTTTAACATTGAGAACCATTCGTATGGTAGATAACAAAAATGAAAAATTAATCAGCCAATCAGAGCGTTGTCTTTATTGAGGTTTAAGGATCGTAAGAACCATTACTATTATACCTCGGTTTAAACTTATACATAATATCACGTTGTCGTCGTCGTCAGCGTCGTCCGAAGACGGATGGTTTCCGGAAAATAACTTTAGTATAAGTAAATAGAAAAGAATAAAATTTAACACAATGTTTTTAACCCCAAAAGGAAGCTTGGGATTGATTTTGGGGGTTGTGGTCCCTGAGGTTTAGGAAAAGGGGCCCAAAACAAGCATTTATCTAGTTTGAGGACACTAAGTTGTGTATAAGTATTTCAATTGCTCTGATATTGTACCACAATGTTTAATACCATAAGTAGAAGGTTGGGATTTATTTTGAGGGTTATTGGGCAAACAGTCTAGGAATAAAGGGCCAAAAACAAGCATTTTTGTAGTTTCAAGACAATACCTTGTGTAAAAGTGTATGAATCTTTCTGAAATTATACCACAAGATTCCATACTACTAAGGGATGGTTAGGATTGACTTTGGGGGGTTATAGCTCAATCCATTTATGAATTAGGGGCAAAAAAAAAGGGGAAAACAAGGGTTTTTTCTGGTTAAAGGACAGTTAAGATATTTTGAAAGCAGTGTAAGGGAGGTAATCCAAAAGTAATGTTTGAACTACTTCACACTGCTTTTAAATATGTGTATTTGAAATTTGCCAATATATATATAACTTCAGTATTAATTTTTTCCATGCTCCTGCATTATACAATTTATAAAGTAAGGCTTAAATAACATTACACATTTTTTCCATGCTCCTGCATTATACAATTTATAAAATAAGGCTCTAGCAACACATCCTCAACATTCTGGTTAAGACCATGTTTAATTGCTTTCAACCACCTACCCCAGGCCTGCTTTCTAAGATAATCAATCTGAAACAGAAATATTCGTTTAAAAAGAAATGTTATAGGATACTTAATAAGGAAGTGTGGTAAACACATATATGATCACTAGTGGCAAAGAACCAATAGACACCTAGTTCTGTGCATCTAATAATCTTCGGACTTGATCTTCTAGGATTATTTGGTCTCTAAACTAGGTCGGCAACCTTAGTTACAGACACGGAGATAATTTTACCCTTACTGTCATTCAATTAAAACCATTGATACGAAATAGTTGCATTGGAATTAGGGACTTTCTTTTTTTTTTACTTTTCCTGGTAGTTTTATTTTACTTTAGTTATTTTACTTTATGATATGCATTAGTTTAAACCTAACAACAAAATAACAAAAAATGTATGTATACATATACATCCCTGGAGCTGGGAAATATATTATGATTGCTTTGATCTCAGCTTCACAGTGGTTTACCATGAAGTATTTCGGGTTCCAGTTAGTGTTCCATTCTTTAATTTTGTTGAGAGCCTTAGTGATGGTACTACTCTTTTCATACCGACATGCAAAATCAGCTACAACTGAATAATCCACATTTGTTTTGACGCACAAGAAAAACAGCGGAATAGAATATTTTGTTGTGTATGTAGCATCTAGAAGACATATCTCATTGCCATAAAGAGTGTGCAGTCGTTGTTGCCATGTTGATTGGTATAAGAAAAAGAAACCTGTTGAGTCGCCAGTATCTTCTGTGTTCACATCAGAACCTAAGAAAAGAAACTCATCTTCTGGCCTGTCTTTCTGCCACTCATCAACATGGGCCATCAAATTTTCCTGGTCGTACTTGGCCTTCATTTCTCACCAGCAAACATTTCGTGTCTTACAAACTGCTCAAGTAATGGTCTTAAGCAGCTTGATGACACTTAACCTTCATCAACATACTCCTCGATTTGAGCAATTATTCTTTTGTCCACTGGTATGGAAACTTCTGCAGCCTGAAATTATTTAAAGTTTTACCTAATGTATATACATGGGATCTATGAACCAGAAAACCTTAATAATTAAAGTTAATCCATACAGTTGACTTTGAATTAAATGTTTGACAAAATAACAAGGCTTAGAAAAAGGTTCATTTTATAAGTAAAATCCGGTGCCTCTTTGCACGTAAAGAACCCTTGCAGCAACTCTTTTGAGGGGTCCGTAGGTGGTCTGTTGCAAGGCAAAATTTCTGTCCCTATCCAATATACCCTCCTTTTCCAGTGGCAGTCCAAATTTCTCAAACCATCATCCCGGATGGCCTCTATTACCTATTGTATTTATTGTTAACTTGTTCTGGCACTGAACATGCATGAAATATTTGCCACTGGACGTTAAGCAAACAACAATCAATCAATTATTTTTTCAGTTGTTAACTTTAGCAAATTTAAACTTATTTAATCCACAATTAAAACGAAAGTTTCAAGTTTGAGATTTTTTACTTCACAAAAACTGATTTTATCCAAAATTAATTAACAATTAAAATACATTGAAATATAATACATGTACCTGCATGCACATCAACATTATGTAAAACAATTGTGTGAAATTACACAAACATCATACCCATTTTATCGGCAATAGATATTGGCGATTAGACAGATACTAGTAGATGAAAAGTAAAGTGGAGATTAAGATGCAGAATTGTAAGAGCAATACATACATAAACCACATTTTCAAAAAATATTGTCTCTAAATAATACTCAATCCTACATCTATTTTTAAATTTTACATTCAATCAGGCCCCCAAGGGTGACTGGGGAATAGAAGTATGGTCACCATTGGTCTTCCTCCGACCGGCAGTAAAACCCTTGCTAAAGTGGGGCGTCCGTTTGGCTGTGCGGGATGTACAAATTTGCAACCACGTCCGGTCAGAATGGGAACGTTAAATCCGATGCCTCGTGTAAAGAGAGTGTCACGCTCTTTGCACGTTAAGAACCCTTGCAACAACTCTTTGAGGGGTCCGTAGGTGACCAGTTGCAAGGCTAAATTTCTGTCCCTATCCAATATACCCTCATTTCCCGTGGCAGTCTAAATTTCTCCGACCTTAATCCCGGACGCCCCTTTTAAATAACCTACCTATTGTATTTATTGTTAATTTGTTCTCGTCCTGAATATGCATGAAAAATTTGCCACTGGACGTTAAGCAACCAACAATCAATCAATCAATACATTCAATCAGACAAAGCAAGGTTTCTTATCTCCTGGTTTACAATTTCAGCTAAAACTGCTTCTAAATTCTCATCATCTTCCACGTCTACAACATGTTTAGAGGTTCTTGTTTCTGTTCTTATACCCGCTACAGTAAGTCTTGAGAAAAACGATGTTACTTAAGAGGAATCAAGGTATTCATTCACCTGAAATCCTTTGTACATGTACCATCTGGAAACCTAGCCTGTCGTATTTTCACAGCATCATCACTTGCTGTTACTTTTTCCCCATTTTCTGACAATTCTGAGAGGAAATTCGTTAAGTCAGAGGAAAATCTAACTGCTTTCTTGTCCTTCTTTAGGGCCCATCCTTTTGACAAATGATGGGTATGGACTGAATTTCTGAAGATGCTTCCTCAGAGATTGTTCACGCATCTGTAGATACTTCATTACGCAATTGAATCCAACGGTTCTTAATCTCATCATAAGTCGATGTTTTTTCTAACTTAAATTCATGCCTTCCCAGTAACAAATGAATTTCTAGTGTATGGTGCTTTATATACATTTGTGTGCATCCTGTTACTAGACACTTAAACATGTAAGATGATTCATTTGGTACCAGTGGATCCCCTTCACATACAGAACTACTTGATTTCCTTGCAGAGGGAGACATCGTTCAGATCAGACATGTGTATAAAGAATGTGCTTACGGATTTAATTTTCTTTTATTCACATGTCATTGATGTCGGATCATGCATGCTTTTTTAGAAAACATAATGTGTTTTTTATTAGTTGTTATTTGCTGTGGACAAGCTTTTAAGTATCTGAGAGTACGTTAATATCAGTATTT
The DNA here is from genome assembly GCF_021869535.1 of Mytilus californianus. NCBI lineage: Eukaryota > Metazoa > Mollusca > Bivalvia > Mytilida > Mytilidae > Mytilus > Mytilus californianus. The sequence goes on from NW_026262744.1 coordinate 423,950, forward strand.
CGAGCATCTTCTCTTTAATGTTAACTTAGATGTATTGTGCATGTTGCTATCTGATACGAATGCCATTCGAAAACGAGAAACAGACAAAAGAGCTAAGAAAATTCTAAAGAAAAAGATGACTCCGCAGGGACGTTAATGGCGTTTCAAGAAATTTCCCAATTTTATACACAGGAAAAATCATATTGAAGTCAAAGTTAAGTTTTCTTTGGCTAAAGGCCAAAATGCACGTCTAAATCTCAAACAGAGGGAAAAGGGTCCAAACTTTTATTGATAGAAAAATATAAATACACTAGTGTCACGTGACTTCAAAATGAAAGTAAGGACATTTCCCAAAAAAAGTCAAAAGAGCAGGTGCAAGATGAAATCGGATCGCCCTGGTTTTGGGCATTCTTTAATCAGGATAACTTTTTTTTACTGGAAAAGTGCTGTGCCTAGTTTTTAATAGAGGTGTTGTAAATAAAAAAAACAATAAAACGTGGAGATTTGTTTTCCTTTTATTGACTTTTTGGCACTTCGGGTTGTGAAATTTCTTTTACACGAACCCTATGTAACTAGGCACAGCACTTTTTGAAAAATGTGAAATGTGGCCTTTCTACCAATACCAGAATGAAGTGGGTTGGTATTGCACTTTCACCTGCCCTTTTCAGTTAATTTAACATGAAATAGCATTATTGCCTAGAAATGCAAGAGAAAAACGTTTGAATGACCCTGCAGTAGTCGGATCGGCTGACGGAAAAACTAAGTGTACACTTTGTACTCAACGTGAAGCGTTTCATATATTAATAAGTTCATGTTGGAGCGAATAAACAAATATTCTCTTATTGCTTGCTCAATTTGATGACGCTTCCAATTCAGAATTTGGTTTATAGCTCTCATCTTAATGTGGTCTATATGAAACTACTTCAAGACATTTAATGATGTAGCAGTATGACTTGTCAAAATGATGAAATGCTTTATGTCGTGCTGACCATCTAGTCTTACATAGGTCGAGTAATTGTTTCCTCTTACCAACATCAGGAACATTAACCTCAGTGATGTTAATCAACAAAGCATCTCCAAGCGGACTGAAGCGAAATAACAGACAAGTTTCCTTTAGTTTGTCCATCATATTTCTTACACATGTCGAGCTACTGGCATGAGAGGTGACCAAGTTCAACTGTTGACTACTACAGTGGGTGTATACCGTCAATGGCGATTCCCTGTTTATTCTTGAATCACATAAGTCTTTACCACTTTTTACTTCACTGAAGTTTTATTCTCTTACACGTAAATCAAAAAGAGAATTGTACTTCCATGTATATGCCATCAAGTACAATGAATGGTAGTAACCTGCATTGTCTGATTTTAGGAACACTTTTTGTAAATGTAGCTGCATGGTTTGAATTCTTAACATAGTATCCTTCAACAACATTTCTACTGATAACCACCCTTGATTATCGCCCTGTAATATGTGTAAATAGGATACCAGGCTAAAATTTCTTTCTCTACAATTCTCAGGATTGTCCTCTGGTTGCTTTGGAATCGACACAACTGTCACATACCAACTAATGCCTTGTTTGCAATACCAATTTTGTTGGGATTCTCTAAAACTATGTGGTAAATACTTCATGACCGGCCCACACCCATGATTATCAGGGCTTGATGGTTTATCGTGGTATTTCTGAAAATATCATTAACAATCATAACACATCTTTATTTATACATAAGTCCATGCTTTTGTTACATAATTGAAATCCACCAAAACACGCCATAGAAGTTTTGTGATGCAGTGTTTGATTTATTCTCCACATCTCCTAGAAGTAATTGCCTGTACATATGAAAAACATACGTGAACCAATGTTCGTTCAAATTTCGTCCTGAAAGAAATTGTAATGGTTTTTTTCGCGTTTATTTTAGAAAGAGGGAGGTTATTTTCATAAACAAAGTGACAATCTTACCTTTGAGGAAACTGTGATTAATAATAGAGTTTGTCTAATGTTAAAACAATATGTGTGTCTTTAATTTTATCTACCCGCAATTAATCTACTGTATTATATTATACATTTATTGTTTGAGTAGTATAATATATATACACTTTCTTCTTGTTTATGAAATAATTCCTTTCGCTAATAACGGAGACCATGCTATCATGTTTTGTATCCTCTGGTGGTGCGAGGGTATGTTTTGTCTGTAAGTCATACTACTACCCTGAACTCAATTATGAATGCGCTATTACATTGTTTTTGGTATTTGTACAACACTTATTTACCTTATGATGTGGTGATTCTCAAGACTCCGACACCTGCATTTTTAAGTAAATTTTGAAATTCTGATACCTCCACAGTGTTATACTTTAAAAGCACTTTATATTTTCTTAAAAATAAAGTACTATCAACATTTTTTGTTAAAAACAATTAAATGACAGATTTAGAAGTTGGGCGAGTCGTTATGGATTCATTATCTGTACATCGGGTGCATTTGACTAAATCCAATCTTTCATGTGCGCCAAAAAAATAAAAATACTTTTGCGCCATTTTACAGGTAACATATACAACGAAAATGTTTGAAACTGAGTGGAAGAATGCAACACTTGAGTTGCGCTGGAATGGAGATAACAGTATGGTAATTTAAGTTGGTCTCAGTAAAACTTGATTTTAATGTCACAATATAATTCAAATAATATAAGATCAAGCCACTGTCCCTGGCTAAAATGTATATCTTTAAGTTTTTTCAACCACTTATATGTTAAGTTTAATGTGCGAGTTTGTTTTGATTAACCAAAATATATATGAAATTGGAATAGATGGGGATATTTACTGTTATTGTACAACGTGTACCTTTTTCATAGAAAGATACTACATTTAAGAAGAGCTTACGATATAAAACAGGAATCTCACTTAGTTGTCAAATCTAGCTACTCCTTTGGCTATCGCAAATTTGTGGACTTTAAGAATCAAATAAAGATTAAGGTAATTCAATAATGCACAAAATGTTGGGACACTTTTGAGAAAGAAGATTTAACTTCATAAATTTACATTTAAAAAAAAACTCATCAACAAATTCTCACAGAGGTAAAAACTTGTACACAATGCTTATTACCACAAAATACAGATCAAGTCTTAATTTTGGGTTGTCACTAAATTTTCTAGAGTTATGCCCCTTAAAATATGAAAAAAAAATTGCTGAATTTTTCGTTTCCGTTCTCTAATTTAAGTTTGCATAAACCAAATTGTATGAAACTTATAGACATTACGTATGACCACAAACTCAGATCAAGTACACATTTTGGTAGGGTCATTTGTATGTTCTTCAGTTCTGTCACTTTTGAATAACATTATATGATATGCAACCGGAAGCATCATCTGTATGGACACATTCCCCATTTATTTAAATCTTGCTTTTCTTAGAATTGCTCTCGGAGATTTTATTATGAAGAATTTTATAATTTTTAACTATTTACAGCTGCTCAGTGAAACAGGAGAAGATCCCGACGAAATGGCTCTTCCTAGGCTGGCAAGACACCTATTTGGGCGTTTAAAGCAAGAACTGGGAAGAGAGGCAGTTTTACTGACAGCTGAATTTGTAAGTAAAATAATGTATTTAAACAATATGGTTACTTAAAGTTCTTAAGCATAAATTAATTTAAAGTCATATGTTGATTGTTGGTTGCTAAACGTCCAGTGGCAAATATTTCATGCATATTCAGGACGAGAACAAATTAACAATAAATACAAAAGGTAGGTTCTGTAATAGGGGCGTCCGGGATTAAGGTCGGAGAAATTTAAAATGCCACGGGAAATGAGGGTATATTGGATAGGGACAGAAATTTAGCCTTGCAACAGGTCACCTACGGACCCCTCAAAGAGTTGTTGCAAGGGTTCCTAACGTGCAAAGAGCGTGACACTCTCTTTACACGAGGCATCGGATTTAACGTCCCCATTCTGACCGGACGTGGCTGCAAATTTGTACATCCCGCACAGCCAAACGGACGCCCCACTTTAGCAAGGGTTTTACTGCCGGTCGGAGGAAGACCAATGGTGACCATACTTCTATTCCCCAGTCACCCTTGGGGGATAAAGTCATATGAAACTTCAAATTAAAAAAACAATGATGCATATTTTTTTATAACAATATGACTAGTTTTAATTATATAAAACTTGTGTACATATACAGCCAACAATTCGCTGACAGGTTTTCCATATGCAGTTATCTCAGCATGAACATTCTCCTTAAAATCAGCAAGTACGCAAGTTCGAATGGGAAAACCAAATTAGCAGAGACAGTCAACAAACGTAAACATCTCTCTGTCATCGAAATAATCTATATCTTATTGTACATGTTATACACGTGCTTACCTGAATATCCATGCTTCTTTGTTGATTATTCACTAAGGTGACAATTTGAAAATCGACTTTAAAACACGACCATAAATTAGCTGCCATATTTCTCAACACTGACCGAGTGAAATATGTTTTGGATGATGATACGAAATGGATGCGTAAAAAATTATATTATTTGTACAATAGTAGGCTGATTGCAGCATAAACATTATTATCTGGGTGTAGAATATAGTAGAGTGAATTATATATCATAAATAAAATCTCCTTAGCTGATCAATAATATAAATTACACATTTGAACATAAATGATTACGCACTGTGACAGTCAAACCAGATCAATAACAACCCTTTTTTTTATTAAAAAAAGCACATTTAAAAGGCCTGAAGATAAGAAATCATTGATGTGTTCAAACAAGAAACAAATTACAGGTAGATCAAGTTTCATTTAGGTATTTGATACTTGGTACTACCAAGCATAACTTGAAAATGTGAGTTCTGGGTTAAGTTATGTAAAATATTGTTCATTTGAAACGTACTGTTTCACTCAGTAATACAGATTTGCAGAATACTAATACTTTGTACAAATTATTGATAGTGCAAAATTAAACGGCTTGTACACTGAAAATCACAACCTGTGACTCTTTTCACTAAACAATCTTATGATTACGATTTACTAGTATTTTTACTCGTAAGATTTTTTGTGAAAAGAGCCACTGTTTTCTTGTATTAGTTAAAACAAATGTTAACGTAAAGTATAAATCCATTTATGATAGAGAAATAACAATATTAAATATAAGATGTGGTAGGAGTGCAATTGCGGCAACTATCCATCCAAGTCACAATTTGTAAAAGTAAACCATTCCAGGTCATTGTACAGTCAACACAAAGCCTTGGCTCATAGCGAACAGCAAGCCCCAACAATGACAAGTGTAAAACCATTCAAGCAGTAAAACCAACGATCTAATCTTAATAGATCTCTAAAAATACACGAGAAACACTTAAGAACCACATCAACAAACGACAACCACTGAACATCAGGTTCCTGACTTAGGACAGGTGCAAACAAATGCAGCAGGTTTCAACGTTTTAATAGGTACCAACCTTCACCCTTACCTTAAACAATACTGTTACATCACAACATAAAATGACACATTATAAAATATCAATTGAAATGGCGTAACTTAACCAAAAGACATTTTAATGCAAACAAGTGAACATACACTTAACGAATAAATCTGATCTATGACACTATGTAAATACAGAATCAACAACATAAGGGGTGAGATGTTAAATTATATAAGAAAGACAGCCATACCTTAGACAACATGCCGCCAAATAAAATAATGTAAATAATATTGTATATTTGAGGTGTTATATTGTGAGATCATATTATAATGATTAAATAAGCTTTCAATATGAATGGTAAAATAAGTTATACTATAACAATGAATGAATTTCTTTATTTCTCTTTTCAGATGAAGAAACTTGATAATAAAGAGGGGACTCTCAGAGTCATACATATTTTGCTACTATATATGTTCATGCAATGTTAACGAAATATTTTTTTAAATACATTGAATGTCATCCTGGAAAGTGTTTGTTTTATTTTATAACATATGTCTTTTAGAGGGAAAAATATACCATTTTTCACTTATGAGCTAAAACGTTTTTATTTCACCAACAGATTTGTTTGGTGATTTGAAAGATTGGTCATTGGTAAACTTGCAAGGGACACAACTCTTGCCGAATCACAATTGAATACCGTAAATTGGGAAAATTTGGCGTCGGGATATTTTGGCGGTTTTCTCCCGAAAGGCATGTGTTTTATTTTGGTGTGTGTAATTTTGGTGCTACGTCCAATTGATATATTTTATTTTGGAACAACAGTAGTGAGCAGGCTCATTCATATTTGCCTTCATTTTCCCCGTTTATTGACAAAATATCATTGAATTTCTCAAACTAGTAACGCGATAAAGTTAACTTAATAAAGGAATCGGATACGGATACAATTGTAAATAATTCTTTATATCGTGGTTCAAAGCTGAAAGAAAATGTGAAATAGTCTTAAATTAAAATCACTTTTTAAATAGATTAGTTATATTTTACAAATATATGAAATAATTTTCTTAACTATCTCTATTGAAGTACATGTTAATCTATTGACGATCAAGGATTTAAATTTTAATCCCTATGCCTCTAGCAGTACATGTTAATTAATAGGAGATAGATGATTACAAGGAGTTTTGATTCTAATTTCCAATAACAGCGTCTAATCAGCAATAGCCTGGCATACTTGTGACATGTGTAAACAAAAATTCATGTTGTGTTTTCTTTACAATTTAAGAATAAATTGACAATTAAGTAAAAGTTATACAGTGTCGTTGGAAATTATACAAGGTTTGATCAGGAACAGACCAATACTGTTTCCAGGTTTAATTTGCAGATTTGGATATGTATAGAATTGTTGGAAATATACGGAAGATATAATAACAATTTTTTTCCAACAATTAACACTACGATATGTCGTACCGGTATGCGATTTTGGTGTTTCAATTTTTTGTGTTTGCTTTATTTTCGTGCGTTTAATTTTGGCACTTTCATTGGAGACACCAAATAAACCAAAACAAAACTACAACAAAATAACCAAACTAAACGGTAACAGCGTGCTAATTTTGAATTGTGAATGCAATTTTTTTACATTATGTGTTGCAATATCAAATTCAAGCTCTTTTTAAAACACGTCATACATTTGAAATGCATTTGACTTTGTCATGTAGATCCATTGATAGTAATACTGTTAATCTTTTATATTTGTTGTCAATCAAACAGGAGGATAAAGCAGACTTGAAAAGGCGCCGTGAGGATGGTACCACCGCATCGAATCCTTCTGGAGAGTGATGCACCTTATTTCCCCCCGCCTAACGCTCGACATGGTCACCCTCATCACTTGTATGAGGTGGCTAAGGCAGTGAGGGCGGTGAGGGCAGACTCCACGGGAGATACTGCGGTTGGCAAGCCTCAATGGTGGCCGTCCATACGGAGTGACCACGTAGGTTAGCCTCTGTTCCCTGTGTATATAGTCGGAACAAGAAGAGCATGTTGGCTACCGTTAATGAATTAAGAGCCCGTTGGCTATCTGTTAATGAATTTTGAGCCCGTTGGCTATCTGTTAATGAATTTAAATTAGAATTTAAATTGAGTTTGTATATAGTCTGCTCAAGGGGAAAATGTCTAGGGGGTTCCATGGTCCTAGTGTTACCGGGGGGTTCCGTTTGTTTGTAATTTAAGGGTCCCCATGTTTATTGTACCTAAAACCCTTTTTTATCCACACCAGTGTAATCGCAACCGGGATTGACCCCCGCCCCCCCCCCCCCCCTTTTCCCTTGATTCACTCCTTTTTTATAGAGTCAGAGGGAGTGTAGTACCTCGGGGTAGGGTCGGTGGTGTTCCACTGGCGGAGGAGACAGACAGCCTCGTTCCGGATCTATCATTCGAAAGCTCAAGAGAAACGATAACCAGAGTCTTTGTCAGGCCGACGAATACTTAGATAAAAGTAGCTGTCACAGACAAGGTACTGCCAGGGTAAGTTGCGAAAAAGCTTACACCTATGAGACGTACCAAAAAATTATTGTCACTTACTGTACTGTGACTTAGAAGTCTTGACATCGACCATCCATTAATAATTGAAAAGAAACTGACAAGGAAAATATTTAGAACGAAAATCAGGAACGAAGAGCTTAGAAGGAAACATAACGAGAGGAACACCTTGATACACTCAAACAGTGGCGACAAAAATCTATTTTACAAATTAATACGTAAGCAAAGACAAAATGGCAATACCCTTATAAATGACCTAAATGTCGATGGAGAAACTTTTCAGAGATAATATCTTATCTGGATGGCATACTCATTTTAGCAAACTAGCAGTACCAACTGAACATCCAACATTTAATTACCAGCAGTACCAACTGAACATCCAACATTTAATTACCAGCATTTACAACTATGTGAAATGGACTATATTACAATCTTAGAAATAAGCAGTTAAATCCATTAATAAAGGTAAAACAGAAGACATATATGGCGTTTCCATAGAAAATTATTTGTATGGAGGGGACGAAATTTTAAAATTTCTTCATAAACTCATTAATACTATGTTCCATAAAAACTGATTCCTGATTTTATAAAGATGGGTCTATTATCACCAGTTTACAAAAACAAAGGAGATAAATCCTACTCCAATAACTACCGAGGCATAGTTGTTCTACCAATACTACTGAAAATAATTGAATACATACTGCTTCATGAAAACATTCTCTCGATCTACAGTCATCACTACAGAGAGGCTTCACTGCGAATGCTTCACCGCTGAATGCAGCAATTATAGTAGAAGTATATAGAGAATACATGGACAAAAAATCATCGAATCCTTCTGGAGAGTGATGCACCTTATTTCCCCCCGCCTAACTCTCGACATGGTCACCCTCATCACTTGTATGAGGTGGCTAAGGCAGTGGGGGAGGTGAGGGCAACAACAATAAATATAGAATAATACATGGCAAAACCCGTTTCGCATGCTGTATCACCACGAGAAACAAAAATCAGTCCCGAGGGCCGAAGGTCCAGAGGGCTGATATTGGTTGAGTGGTGATACAGCATGCGATACGGATTTTGTCATGTATTATACTGTTTATCATATATTTAAATAGAATCGGATTCATGTGATATACGTTTTTTTTTAAATCGTGCGAATATATAACATACAAAAGAACATAAGGATTTTCCTGTATTTTTCCAGCTGACTTAGTTTTTTTATAGACTTCCTTATTTGCCTAATACCAACATCGTAATGTGCCCTACAACCTTATTACATGCTCAATATAGAGCTATGAAACTGGCAAATAATATACGTTATGACCATGTATTTAAAAGCATTCACTAATAATAGTTTCAACTGTTCCCTCCTGTAGAATACAACCCACCTTTCCAATATTTGTTGTTAAGTTTAATCATTTTACTACAAACTGAACTCATTTGTATACATAAATATGGACAACAATGTTACCAAGTGTCATCTATTCAAAGATTATTAACAGACAAACAGGGGATTCCTATATGCAGTCATTTTATAAAAATCGCTTATAAAGTTACTGGGTAATATTTTTTTGAAAAATATCGATTTTAGTTGAAATGATATGACATTTCTTGAGTGGGAACTCACTTTTTTCTTGTGCCAGGAAATACAGCAATTGGACGTCATAAGTCAAACGTTGACGTCATTGGATTTATGACGTCACGCCAGGTATGCGATACGGATTTAGCTATACGATACAGGGTAGGTGATACAGACTGGAAAAAAGAACCTTTATTAGATATACAAAATTGCTGTATTTTGTACTAAATATATGATAAACAGCAGTATCGCATAAATCTTTTCCACACAACATCCAGGACAGAAGTTTAATGGCCGAGGTAGGCAGTAATTCAGACCGCACTTGCAGGATATAGCAGCTAGTCCGGATAGAAAAGGGAATTGCGCGCAACTGAATTTTCTGAAACCCTAGAGAAACTAGCGTAAAACTCATCTAAACGAGTTAAAAAAAAATCTTAAATAATTAGAAGTAAGGTATTCAGTTTAAATTCAATTACACGCCCAACCACATCTACAACAATATTAATATTTGTCTAGTATAAACTCAATGCCATGGGGAAAAGGTGAGACTTGCATAAAATCTTTACTTGTCAACAGAATTTGCTATTAATCAAAACGAGACGGGAATTTGTGTGCAAACTTGAGTGTCAGACTTATCTTAATCGTGTTGCAGAACCACGTTCTAAATAATGAACTGAATGTGACGTATTTATATAAAGGGAGACAATAAATAGTTAAATAAAAACAAACCCTCTGTTTTCCAGCACTCCGACGTCTATCCTTACGAAATGTGGAGCATCTTCATGTAGAAGAATTATTTTCTTGGACGTGTCGTCAATATCCTCTACATGTGATCCTCCGCCGGTATTATTGCGGACTCTTTTAACGTCACTTGCCTCAAGTTTGGCCACTTCTCTTTTATTTAGTCTACTGTTCATTTTGGACCCCTGGCATTGACAGAATTTGTAATATTTATCACAATTGATATTTTGGCATTTGTTATTGAATTTGTATGCTTTGATTTTATGATTTCATGATTTTCCTCAACCAGATCCACGAGATATGACAAGGAAGCCTTGGGGAAGTTTTCGCTTCTTTTGCGTTTCAGTTGTCCATTGGTTAGGTAACTTATCCAGTGGCTTACTAACCATACTCCCATTTTGCCTTGTAGCAATGGAAAAATAGCCAACGGATAGTAAGCCACTGGATAACATATTTATCCGTTGGATAAGATAACCAATGGCTAAATTTAGATATAGTTTTGAGGAACCCAGTCCTGATGTATTAATAATATTAAGACAAACTTCAAATGTAATACCAGTCTCATTATTTATTCCATTCAATGCCACATTTTACTGAAAGAAGTGCTCTGTGATTTGCCTTGAAATAAAAAGAAAAAAACAACATCAGATGAATTGAAAAAATGTGTAGATGATATTGTTCTTGAACGCCTACAAGATACATTTATCCACTTTTGTTTTCAATCTCTCACGTTATCCTCAATTAATATATCTCTTTCAGATTTATGTATGATAAAATCAATCTCATACAAAATCCTGGTATCTATGATGCGTTTATATACATTAAGGCTTAAATTGTATACATACCATACATCTATTACAGCAAAACATGTATGTACCTATTCATATGACGAATGAACTTGCCAGGAAAGAACACATTTGTGGATCCTTGTACTCTACTACCATATATGCTGTTGATGGCACAGGTAAAAATGTTGTATTACATGTACATTTTACAAAAGACATTAAATGCATTGAAATTTATGATACTTGCACAAAAATAACTTTCCAAAAATTATTATGATGTATTCGAAGCAAATGTAAGGTAATTTTAAAAATATTCATTAGGCCCTTACACATATTTTTGTTAATCATTGTATAATCTTGCAATACTGTAGCATTCAATTTTTATGTGTAATATTCAAGACACTTTAAGTTTATGTTTGATTTTTCCATTAAATTTGTAACTTATCTCACCAGTATGGAAATCTTCAGAAATATGTCAAGTGATAAACAAATTATTGCTTTCTTTATAATTCTGATTTACCATGGATAATTCATACAATAATAAAACTTGGATGTGTCTTCATTTAAATACATTATAATGTCAATAAGAAACGACAAGTATCAAAGGAAGTTGATGAACAACAGCAATAAAGATATTACACATTGGGATAAAAATTTCAGCTCAATATCAAAGGTGTATCCCCATGTACTTGTTGGGAAAATGTGCTAAACATCTGGTACAGATGTCAAGTACAGCACAGGTGACATTACTAAATCAAGATATTAAATAATGAAGATTTTTTTCTTCCGATTTTCAGGATGAAATTGAAAGAACAGCCAAATCCAGATCAGATGTTACGCAAGCTGTAAAGGCAACAATGCCTGTGGTTTTTAATGATGAGGAATTGCAGCCTGAAAATTGCCAAATTTAGTCCAAAAAAAAAGAATACAAAAACGGATGACCCAAGACCTGGCCTTGATGAAACCAAAAGAAGTTTCTTGGAAGGTAAGAAATTGATGTAGTGTATACTGTTGATGCATTTATATACCGGTACATGTATAAGAAAATCAAACTTGGAACATTTTCCTATGATTTAAATTCTGGATTTAATGTAGTTTGCCACCAAAATAGCTTGGTTTACGGCATATTTGGTCAAACACAAGTATGAATTTCATGGCATTTATTAATAACATGAGTCAAAATACAGAGAATCGAGTCTAAACATAATACTTAAATATATTTTTGATCAAAGTTTGACTGACATGAGATGAGTAATAAAAAAGAAAAATAACTTTTGTTCAACAACTGTAAAAAAAATTTTTATCTTTCTACCGTTACATATAAATCCTGGAACAACAAATGTGCAAACAATTAAATTTGTATTAGTTATTATAATATAACACTCGCTTTATATTTTCAGATTCAATAGCCAAGGTCTATACAGTAGCAATAAAGGAAGTGAGAGGAAAGATGAGGGATAGACTTAAAATGTTTTCCAGGAAATAGGACAGGAGATATTGCTAGACACTGTTTAATAATTGACAGTCTATCTTTAACTTAATTGAGACAAAAATTATCATTGACATTTTTATTTTCATTATCAGTGTTTCATATTGGAATTAAACATATCAATTTTTATTTTATATGTTTTTTATGATATTTTATTCAGTGTTTATTGTTTACAACTTCAAGAAATCAAATAAAATGCTTACTAAATATACTTTCAGCAATCCTGTGATTGTTTTTTTGCAAACAATTTTATCTAGAGTATTCAATAGTTTTCATACAAGTAAATACATATTCTTTTTACAATTTTAATTGGTTAAAATTTATAACATTTGAATCACTCAGATGAATTTGCAGAAAAAAACTTTAGCCTGAGAGAGTCTCTGCTTTATGAGGAAGATCTAGCGCTGGTATAATGGTCAGTCGGAGACTGATGTTAAGTCATGTGGGATAAAGCTGGGATTGATGTAATACAAAGCTGGGATTAATATTTGGGACAACCTGGGACTATTACAAAAAAATCCAGCTTTCAAAAATATCTCAGGATAACCTGGGATAATCCTTGTTCCAATACCGTCCCACATAATCCTAGATTAAAAACCTAGGATAAACTGGGATCTTTTTCCAGCTTTATCCAAGGATTATCCTTGGAATTCCAACTGTTTTGTTCACAGGGGTATATTTGTTATTTTGACAAATACAATGTAGCTTCATATATAATATGTTTATTATGCATTAGTTTTGTCCATGTTCATTGATGCTGTGATATTTAATGCTTACATTTATAACTAGAGCTGTCTGACTGGATAGTGTGACTAAATTACCCATTATAACCCTGTGTATGCATTTTAGTTGCTGCTTTTGAATTCAGTATTGAGACAACAAACTTTTGAGATATACAAATTTCAGTTATTTATTTTAAAAAATCGTTGCATTTGCCTCGGTCATGTTTGTGTTAGGTTCACACAAGGTTTCTGATAGGTCTACATACATATATTCTCCAAATTTAATGCATCTAAATATTGCAAATCTTTGATGACAGATTCAAATATGAGTTTTAATAAATGTTATTAAAAAATAACAGTAATTTTATGTATGTATGTCTTTTTGCCTTTTACTAACGAATGAAAAGATCACATACACTTTTTAATTTCCATCTAATTGACATCGCTTTCCCAAAATGCATTGGCAAGAGTAGCTAACATCCTTAAAGTTTCGTTGAACATCAGCCAAGTTCTCAAGAGAACAGTTATGCCCCAAACATATAGCCCATGATAGGGTCATGGTCAAAGCATCTGGTATTTGATATAAAATACTCTTCCTAATAAATTTACCTTAGTAACCTAATCACACTTAATGTGCTGGTTAAGTTTCAACTGGAATTGTATACATTGTAGGACATTTGACAAGTCAAATAAAATTTTACTCAACTGGTTTACCAATTTTTTATTAGAAATTATAGCACCACAGGCAAAAAAATATGGCACCATATCGAGCCTGATAGGACACCTGCCAACTCATGCATCACTGTGCTGAAAGGGTCTGGGGATAACACAGTCAATTTTAGTTATACAGTACAAAAGTTTTACTATATCGTTACGTATCAACCCTTGCAACAACTGTCCCTATCCAATATACCCTCATTTCCCGTGGCAGTTTAAATTTCTCCGACCATAATCCAGGTAGCCCCTTTCACAGAACCTACCTATTGTATTTATTGTTAACTTGTTCTCGTCCTGAATATGCATGAAATATTTGCCACTGGATGTTAAGCAACCAACAATCAATCCATTTAATATAATAATTTTAAGACTTCGAATAACAATTAGCTTTTGAGAAAAGAAATGGTAGAAATTTCTACACGTTTTGCTTTTCTTCATCCAGTCTATTAAATAAAGTTGCTTTTCACCATATTTTTTTTGTTCATATGCAATATAAAGGAGATAATTGTAATTGTAGAATAAGTGAATCATACTTATATCTGTCAGATTCCTGTTTCAGTTTCTGTTACTCTGAATACCAACGAACTATTTGATTTATAAATCTTCCTAAAATTTATTGTTGCATAAAAAAATGAATAAATGATTATAATAGACACTATTTTATATTTGAAATACTGTAAACTATATAATCTAGGTAAAGAATGATGTCTATGACTGCAGAGATTTTGTTCGTGTTGTCACAAAGGGCTATATTGTTTTAGCAGCCTCGCACATACTTAATCTGACAGGTGTTAGTGTTGTACACAAATTAACTGACAATATGACCAAACAGGGAAAGAATTTCAAGAGGATACAGTTGAAATTACATTGCAGCCAAACCATTTGAACATAATGGTCAGGACAATAACAGAGTACCTAGTGGATATCCAGGTTGTCAAAAGACATTTGCAATAAATGGAAAATGTAAGGAAAAACGCAGAAATATATGTATGTATACAGATTTCTAGCATTTAAAGTTACCAGAAATAAACTAAAAGCAGAAAGTATTGATTGATTGATTGTTGGTTGCTTTACGTCCAGTGGCAAATATTTCATGCATATTCAGGAGGAGAACAAGTTCACAATAAATACAATAGGTAGGTTCTGTAATAGATTAAGGGATTGAGGTCGGAGAAATTTAGACTGCCACGGGAAACGAGGGTATATTGGATAGGGACAGACATTTAGCCTTGCAACAGGTCACCTACGGACCCCTCAAAGAGTTGTTGCAAGGGTTCTTAACGTGCAAAGAACGTGGCTCTTTCTTGACACGAGGCATCGGATTTAACGTCCCCATTCTGACCGGACGTGGCTGCAAATTTGTACATCCCGCACAGCCAAACGGACGCCCCACTTTAGCACGGGTTTTACTGCCGGTCGGAGGAAGACCAATGGTGACCATACTTCTATTCCCCAGTCACCCTTGGGGGTAAAGCAGAAAGTAAATAACTAACTTGATTCTGATAACTGACAATGAAGATCAAAAGTTAAATTACCCATGCATTTTTTAGAGAGAGATGGTCTATACGACTGGGTACGATAAAAAAGAAAATGACAGTGATTGTATAGTACGTAGGTGGAGTTTAGACACTCTAAAGTATACATTGCACAGTCATACCAAATACCGTCTACTTGCATTTCGTTTACAAGCTCAGCTGTTAGCATTACCACCAACGGTAACGTCACGACAGAGGTGTATACATTCAGGGTAGGGCAGGACAAAATGTACTAGGTGATTTGGCACTTGAAGTTTTAAACATGCGTGCAATAGATCCGTTGAATTCATTCAGTGAAAATTTGTCGTCGTCTTTCAATACAAAGATGTGGCAGAAGTTTGCAGGGATGCAATGACCTGATTGACTCTTACACGGTAGGGTTACAGCAAAAGTGTTAGTGTAATATTCAAGAGTGTTATCTATTATGTATGTGTACCTCAGATTGGGATATTTGTCATACTGGCCCAACAGGCTATAAGACATAATATGCCACAATAATACAAAATACAAACAAGTGTTTCCAACATGCCTTGCAACTGTTCAGAATAAAACATAAATGGTACGAATGAACTATTTCAATTTTGGGTGTTCACGTATCAGCTACAAAACATAATCATACATGTATAAAATCATTCTTTGAAAATATTATAGAATTCTGAACCCAACAAATATAAAGAGCACACAATTGGGGAGATTTTTGTCTGAAACTTATAGCTAAATAAGTACACATGGCCAAGAAAAGAAGTTTCATTTTGATTTCATGGCTGTCACATCGATCTTAGGAAATGGACATGTTCGTGCAAATGTTTGTGAAAATAACAACTGTTAAGCATCAATTGACATTCCTCTAATTACAAAACTCAATGCACCACTACGAGCAGAATAAGACATGTATAAGGTCAACTGCAGAACTAAAGGAACTTGTAGCAAAAGGAGTAAAAGTGGCTGATTCCTTGGAAATCACAGATTGTGTGAAAAGCATTGTGGATAATAGAGCAGACACCATCCTGATTAATTCATTCTAGACCAGCAGTCAATTTCACAAAACATCGCAAGTTTAAGTCTTACGTGTTATACTTAAGACTTTCCTAAGTGCTCTCCTAAGACAATTTCACAAAGCATGTTTGCATCCTACACTTAGGACCGCTCTTACGATTAAATCTTAAGTCTTATCTTACGACCACTCTCAAGATCTAAATACCTTTCGTTTCATCGAAGCATGAGCAGTGGTGACTTCCTATGTAAACAAAAACATTGACTTCGGCTCGTGGCTAGCTGACTAAATACCTTTCACAGATCTCTTCTTATGGAAATAGCAAAAAGAAAGCCAGACTGGTCAGAGAGTGAGCTTCTTGCACTCTTTGCACAGTTACATCTAATATTACTGTGATTAGGAGACAGTTCGGGCCTAGTCTGACTGTCCAAGACAAAAACAAGTATTGGGCACAGGTTTCCGAAAGGTACAACTACAAGACTGAATTTGTTTTACCTTAAAATTCTACATCACAATGTAAACACACAATGTCAACTAAACAAATCCCTACCTTTGATGAAGACATAATAGATACTCTTATGACTTTAGCTCGTGCTATGAAGTTTTTTTTTTACTGGAAAGATCGGTGACGCCTACCGAACTGGTAAGAAAACCTCAGGGAAAAACAGGCAGATGATCGTAAAGTTTGAAAACCGCACTTGATCGTTTTATATTCCTGGCAAGTAGGAAAGAACTTAAACAAACTGATTTTGAAGAAATTTATGTTAGCGAAGGTTTGACGCCGTTGCGTTTTAAACTCTTTCAACTGGTACTTGAAAAATGCGCATACACGTGATGGTAAAAATCATTGTTTAAGAAGAACGGTGGTATTAGATTGATTATTAGTTGCTTAACGTCCAGTGGCAAATATTTCATGCATGTTCAGGACGAGAACAAGTTAACAATAAATACAATAGGTAGGTTCTGTAATAGAGGCAGTCCAGGATGAAGGTCGGGGAAATTTGGACTGCCACGGAAAAATGAGGGAATATTGGATGAGGACAAAATTTTTGCCTTGCAACAGGCCATGTTGCAAGGGTTCCTAACGTGCAAAGAACGTGGCACTCTCTTTACACGAGGCATCGGATGTAACAAGGGTTTTACCACCGGTCGGAGGAAGACCAATGGTAACCATAGTTCTATTCCCCAGTCACCCTTGGTGGTAACTCTCCATAGAATATCACACACTCAAAATCATGAATACCAGCTTGAATACTGAATTTCTATGCATTTAAGAGTTTGAATAGCTATATATTTTATATTCCCAGGTACATTTTAGTGGTGATCGCATCCCCGGACGACCTTTTCAAACTTGGTATCGTGGACGTGGATTATAAAAAGTTGGGCTTACTGAGTTGTTGGAGCGCGCTGGAGGGAAATGATCAGACCCTGTGTCAGTGTTGATAATTCAGTGATTCAAGAGAAAGTGCTTGAACATGAAAATGTCTTACAATTTAAAAATATCAAAATTGTATCACTGAATGTGTGTGGTCTTGTCTCTAAATTGAAAAATCCTGATTATATTAAATTTATGTCTTTATATGATGTAATGTGTCTTACTAAAACTAAAATTGATCGATATCATGATGTTGAGGTTTTTGGATTTAAGCTATTACCCTCTGTTAAAAGGCAAAATTTTACATCTAAATCAGGTGGTATTTGTGTTTACTGTGGATTCATTTATTTTCGTGGGTATCAATTTTCGTGGATAGAGAAAAAAAGACATTTCGTGGTATACGTAAATTCGTGGATTGCTGATAACAAAAAAAAAAATTCAGATACGTAATACGTGGATTTCGTTTTGGTTTAATAGAGCATATAACCTCCTTGGTTTGATCAATAATAAAACAAACAAAAAGAAGGAATTCATTGAAAAAGTTTTGAATTGTCAAAATCCTCGCTTGGTCATTCTAGGTTAAAATGTTCATTGGAAACTTCTATTACAATAATGGACAGAGACAACTTATTATTTGTTTGTTTTACAATTTATAAATTCTTGTCGGAATTTTATAAGGCATGCAAAACTCTATGATTGAAAGCTCAGTTCCCTAATCACGATATAATAAACAGTCATATAAGTAAAAGGTGTGAAAATAAATGTTCCTGTCATAAACAATATTGCCTACGATTTTTAATCACCAGTAAACCAAACTATGACACGGTAATTAACAACTTGCAGTTATTTTCCATGAACAGTTTAATCAATTTAAAAAAGTAAATTATCACTGATATTCGATATATTAATTATTGTAATTATTATTAATGATTTAATCAAAATACTTGTATCTTCTTTCAATAAAAACACGAGTTATGTTACAATGTTTATAGCTAGTCAACACTATACAAGAACTGCATAACATAACCGAAAATAAATATCCGACTCCATACACATTTCTCGGTATTATTCTTCGTTGAATTCTTAAATTCGTGGTTCGCTGTGACCCACGAAACCCACGAAAATTGGTATTCCACGAATAAAAATGAATCCACAATATGTTAAAGAATATATATGCAATTATGTCCATGTGAGGGACCCATTTACTTTTTCTAGTCATTGAGTATTATGATTCACCATTGATGATAAGCTATTGTTTCAAAAAACTTAAGTTGGGGTTGTGTATATGCCACCTGATGGTAGTTTATATAGTAGTGTTGACATGTTCAATTTAATTGAAAATGTTATAAATGAATCAGATTTACAAGTTTGTTTACTTGGTAATTTCAATGCACATAGAAGTAACTGTAATGAATATGTTGACATTGTTAACAATATTCTTGACTTTTGTAATGTGCCAAATATTGAGCAAAGTCTTGTTAATAACTAACATATATAAGACGAATGTGGAATTCCTGTTGTAAGGCAATCACAAGATAATCATAAGGTTGATCAATATGGCAACAAATTATTAGAACTATGTAGAGGCTTAGAACTGTTCTTTGTAAATGGTAGAGTGGGTAATGGCATGGATATTGGGCTAACGACTTGTAATAATTCTGTTATTGACTATGCTATTATATCGCCAAAGTGAGGCGTCCGTTTGGCTGTGCGGGATGTATCAAGTATGCCGCCACGTCCGGTCAAAATGGGGACGTTAAATCCGCTGCCTCGTGTAAAAAGAGTGCCACGCTCTTTGCACGTTAAGAACCCTTGCAACAACTCTTAGAGGGGTCCGTAGATGACCTGTTGCAAGGCAAAATTTCTGTCCCTATCCAATATACCCTCATTTTCCAGTGGCAGTCAAAATTTCCCCGACCATCATCCCGGCTGGCCTCTATTATTACAAGACCTACCTAATGTATATATTGTTAACTTGTTATCGTCCAGAATATGTATGAGCTATTTGCCACTGGGCATTAAGCAACCAATAACCAATCAATCATTTATAAAGAATTTAACTGGTTTATATGAACGACATGAAATCATTTGTTGACCTGAAATGGAATCCCTATGTGGAAATATAGGTTTTGTGTCTGAACCAGCATAACAATATGCTCAAGCCTGCGTTATAACACAAAAGGCCTGGAATTTCCTTTTATATTCCATTTGACTTCCTCATGAGAGCTTGTTTTGTCATATGTTCCTGATCGTATCGAAAAAAGTTCAAAACCAGATGTGAAGGGATTCTTCAAATTCAGCTATTTTTTTAAAAACTACAATCAAGTAACTAGGTTTGCCCAATCAATAATCAATTTTTGATGGCGGTTCGTAGAAACAATTCATACCGTATTAAAAGTTAAAAGTGCAAAATTTATGACGAAAGAATTATGACATAGCCATCCTAATATCAAACAATTGAGGATAATGAGACCTTGCAGAACTTAATGATGCCATCCAGATGCAGTTATAAATTTAAATGATGCTTACAAATCTATCACAACAGTGATCTGTCAACAGGGGAAGATTTAGATTTTATTCTGATCCCTGTTTGCAGGAATAATGACATGCTTGATACATTAAAGCGTTCATCACTGTTCGATATTAGCAATGAAAATAAACACAGACATGTGTACATAACAACAAAATAATCAACACATATCTGCAATTTGAGATGTTTGATTTTCTTTACTAGTCAAAAGAATGGCCACTTCAGCGCACGCAAAAGGAACAGGATCAATGAGCAATTTACACTTTATATTCCAGAACGATGATATGTTGCAATAAATTGCTGCAAAGCATAAAAACTCCTCCTCACCTTGGATTATGTATCAACGGATGGGGATATTTGGATTTTGAATTTCCAGATACGCTCGACTTCTATCTTAATTGACTAAGGTTGCAAATTTGTTTCATGTCGAAGGTCGATGGCGCTGTCAAAAGTGCTGAAAGTGTCGTTAAACATCAATCTCTCTATCTATCGACTTTTATACCGCAATGCGTACGAAAACAAAGTGCAATGCAATAAGGAATATGTGCATTTCAAAAGTTTATGAAATAGCTTACACGAATGCAACAGCAGCTTACGAGAACTCTTCGTAAAAATGGCAATTCTTTACCTAAACATGTTTATTGAATATGCGCATTATAAATTTATTGCAAGTCCTGGATTTCAAGAATTAGACGTTTTCAGAAATTGCAGAAGAAATATATGACCACAGGAATCCGGTCCGCGACACCAAACAAACGCAAATATACCCATGTTCCATCAGATTCAGAACCTACGAAGAAAAACAGCTAAACAAAGGAAGGTCGTCCATGTTCATTCATCCGACTCTGATAATCACAAACACTAAAAAAATGTTTTCGTGTTACGAAGAACAAAAAAAAAACCTCGGTTGTTTCCACATGTTGCACAGGTATTCTGCAATATGAGTTCTTGAAAGTGGATTTTATCACCTTGTAATATCTTACTGGTTGCTGAAAATTTCTGGAAATTAAATTAAGGTACAGTTTAAATTGATTGATTGTTGGTTGCTTAACGTCCAGTGGCAAATATTTCATGCATATTCAGGGCAAGAACAAATTAACAATAAATACAATAGGTAGGTTCTGTAATAGGGGCGTCCGGGATTAAGGTCGGAAAAATTTAGACATCACGGGAAATGAGAGTATATTGGATAGGGACAGAAATTTAGCCTGGCAACAGGTCACCTACGGACACCTCAAAGAGTTATTGCAAGGGTTTTTAACGTGCAAAGAGCGTGGTACTCTCTTTACACGAGGCATCGGATTTAACGTCCCCATTCTGACCGGACGTGGCTGCAAATTTGTACATCCCGCACAGCCAAACGGACGTCCCACTTTAGCAAGGGTTTTACTGCCGGTCGGAGGAAGACCAATGGTGACCATACTTCTATTCCCCAGTCACCCTTGAGGTTGGTACAGTTTAAAAATATGGCAACTGGACAGAATAAATATTACAACATCAAACCTACCTAAAAGGGGGTTCTCTTTTGTTAAAATGAAGTTTTTTTTGTTTAAAAAAATGAAATTCATAATTGGTTAATGTGTCCCAGTTTACAAATAAACTGTATTCATTGTTATACATTTATAATTTGTTGTTCTAGTATGGCCTCTGGTTTAGGATTACACCTACTTCACGTTTCTTCTTTTTCAATAATAACATTTTGGGACATGAATGAACAAAATTATTGCTTTTTGAGATGCTTGGGATATTAGTTTGTTGTAGTTGAATGCAATTACGTAAGTGACAAAAGAAACATAGTCAGTCGGTACGCATAGTAACTGTTGTAGAAGAGTTTAAATGGGTTTTCAGGAAAGACATGCGACATATATTGTATTTTGTTATCATTTGTTTTACAAGACGAAATAAAATTGTTTATATACCATTCAAATGTATGTTTCAATGCCAATGACAGCTCAGACTTCAATCAGTGGAACGGTGAGAGGCATAATAAAGTTTGACGACGTCAAGTTCAGTGTTGGAATCAATATTCTGTCCGCGTATAAAAGTACCGGGACATTTGTGGTTAAAGAGGAACTATACATTTCAGTTTCAATCTACGAATGGTGCTCACTTCTTCATTTTCCTGAATGTTAATGTGATATCGACGACAGAGATTGGTTTTACCAGTAGTCCTCCTTCTGACGTGACCAATACCGGTACTGTTGTTGTAGTACTACAGTTACCATAGTATTTGGGTATCCTATCCTAGTAACTTTTATATGAAAGGCGGCCGATGGTCGACTTTAAAATTGTAAAAATATTAACAAACACATATCAGTTCAAATCTTCGTCGATCCACAACCAATTATGATCAATACTTCATATTCCTGAATGGTATTAGGATATCGGCGACAAGGATTGATTATACCAGTAGTCTCTCCTTCTACAATGCAACATACCAGTACTGTTGTTGTAGTACGACAGTTATATCATAATGATATTCTGTGGGTTTACTTTCATAATATCTATAAAATAGTAAGCGGAGTATGGTCGACACTTACAATTTCAAAAAATAAATAAACAATTAACTTACATGAGTAAAACAATGTTTCTGTTTATGAACATTGTACTATCGTCTTTCTGTAGATACCAGTATGACTTCACAACCATAAAAATTTAATTTCATTATTATGAATTAAAAAAATTCTCATTACATACGGATTTATAGAATGAAAGGATTTTTTATTTTTGTTTTTGTATTGCTAGAAGACAGATTAACCTATATATCTAATTCATTTTGAGTTCAAACGATTTTTTAAATTTGTTTAATGATAATATCCCATTTGGGTCTGATTTTACATTTCTGTTTACTTTCTGTGTCATGGTTAGCTTTCTTATTTATATATTATTTGTTAAAAGCGTATGTGGTCACTAATTACAAAAAATGTATGTCAATATAATATTAATTATATTTCACATTTTTTTTTTATAAAAGGTACATAATACTTGATATTTACTGTGACTGGTGGCTTATTTTAGGGAATATGAATTTGTGTTCTACACCATGTAGTGGATGAGCACGAGTTGATTTTTACATACAGCACTAGTAACAAATGTGAACATGTACCCTTGTCATCAGAAAGGGATACACCAATACATTGTTCATTGAGATATATAGTCTTGAACAAAAGACTGATAAACAATATTCCACACTAAACTTACTGCAGTTATTAACAATCCAACTGTGCCATCAAGATTATTTAAGCAATAGACAGGTTGACTCAAAAAGGCAGAAGGAAAAACTTTTTTTTTACAAATTTCTTATTTTCTTTTAATACAACGACATTGTATTTTAATAGGTTCTGAAGCACGCCTCCGTGTACGGGAATTTCCCGCTGCAGTGAAGACCCATTGGTAGCCTTCGGTTGTTCTTTGGTCGGGTTGGTGTCTCTTTGACACATTCCCCATTTCCATTCTCAATTTTATCTTTTCTTCATTAACATGTACTTGCAGTAGATTAATATATTCCTAAACGCAATTTAAAACAGGACGATTTTTTCTTATTGAAATCATGTTTGTGTATATTTATTAATATCTAAAATATATTTCTTTTTGAAGTACAACAGAACTAGAAAATTTCCAGAATCTGATGTGTGCATTAAAAAGGCATTCATCAAGACCTTAAACATATAATGCCGGAACTTTTTTGGCAGCTTTAGATCATAATGGTCACATTGAAAGATTATTCTTGACAAATTAGGATCCGTGAGGTAAATAAAGGCAACAGAAGTATACCGCTGTTCGAAAGTCATAAATCGATTGAGAGTAAACAAATCCGGGATACAAACTAAAACTGAGGGAAACACATCAAATATAAGATGAAAACAACGAAACAACAGAAATACTAAAAATCAACAATAAACCAAACGACAATGCAACACACACAGAAACAAACTATAAGATAACAATTGGCATTTTACTGACTTGGTACAGGTCATTTTAAGAAAAAAATAGTGGGTTGAACCTGGTTTTGTGGCTAGCCAAACCTCCCGCTTTCATGGCAATGTTAAAAAGAACACTAAAATGACAACATCACACGACAGGACTACAATACAAATAAAAGAAAAAAAACATTCAGGATAGAGAAATACACAAATCAACAATACAATAGAAAATTACGACATGCTTATAGTTATTAAAGGTACCAGGCTTATTATTTAATACACCAAACGCGTGTTTCTTCTACATAAGACTCACCAGTGCACTCATGTCAAAATAGTAAAGAAAGCTAAACAAAGATGAAAATATTGATGACCCAAAATTTCAAAAAGTTGTGCCAAGTACGGCTAAGGTAAACACGGCTAATGTAAACACATCATTTATTTTGAAATTGTTTTCCCTTTTGCAATAGCTAATGCTTTATTCAAAATTGTTTAACAACTTTCTTTTATTTAAATTTACGAATCAATATTAATTTTTGTACTTAATGTATAATACTTTCATGGTTTTGTCATTTCTTTTCTAAATCATAATTCAATTTTTTTTTGGTAATCCTTTTATGTATTTTACCAGGTATCAGAGTGTTTCAGAAAAAAGCAGCCGCTGGTCGGTAACACCATGTAAAACAATTGAAGATTATACCTATATACCTGAGGTTGTAAACGTGTTAAATGGACTTTTTCAAAGACTTCAGCGGTCAACGACAACATCGCCATTCAATTTTTGGCAAATGTCGAGGTGTTCTAGCTTTAACTTATCTAAACGTTTAAATATCGTAGTACTATCATGTCTAGTGAAAAATCGAACATCTCAGACGTTGAAATTCAAGACCAGCTAAGTTCTTCCAGTAGATATGAAAGATTGAGATTGATTGTCGATCAACTAGTCCAGCAACTAGACACTGACGTCGCATTAAGTGACGACTCTAATACCCATCAAACAAATCATGAAGAATTTGACAATGAAAGTGAATTAAGATAAGATATTTTCAATATAAAATCTAGGGCAGCACTAGATCAAAGAACACCTATCAATCCAATTTGGGTAGAGCTAGTACACACATTATGCCGAATAAAAGTTGTGCGTTTCATTTTCCCTGGTTGTCATACGTCACTGTGTACTTGTACATCGCGCACATTCAAACGACACTCAACTAATAGCAACAATTGTAACCGCTGATCGGAAGAAATACAACGTTGCTCATTATATTTATTATTATTTCATTATGGTCGACCAAGGACCTCGTATCAGAAATCTACTAAAGTCCAGTCTCCTCCTCGTTCTCCAGAACAGAAAACGTCCCCAAAACGCCAGCAAATCGGTCTCCTTAGAGGTCTTATATTAGGAGGTCGCGGCATAGGGACTTGAAAACAATTGGTGATTGCATATTAATTGCTTTTCAAGCCTTTGTATGTACATAGATACAACATTATCTTTTAACTTTAATAAAAGGAAATTCAGGGTTGCACTAAAGAACATGTGTTAAGTGGAAGTAAAGGTTATACCAAGACAGACAGTCTTACGTAGTAGGAAAGCTGGTCCGTTTTATCAACAATACAGGGAATAATGTTGGTACAGTCATTGAGAGGTGTCATGAATAGTTGCAAGCAAACGTTTTCAAAAGAATATCTGGTCAGTATTTAGAATCAGTCCAGATCCATATAAAAATGTTTCTGTGGATCCTTATGATCTAACAAAAACTCAGAACATTCCTCTTTTCGATTAATGGAAGATTCTGAAAATAGGTTTGTTTTTTTCTAAAAAAAACTATAGTAATTACGATCTAAAATTTGTTCTAATTAATCTCCTTTGACTGTTTGTTAGATATTCACGCTTACGTGACTTGATTTGTGTTCACTCCATCTTTTAAAGTGAATTATTTTTCTATTCTTTACACAATAATTCTTTAAAAGTTTTATGTTTGATGATGGTCGGCAGACCTCGCCGATATGTCCAATGACAAGTCCTTTTATAGCCGAGTATGGGATCCCAGGGATGAGAAGAAACCCGTTCTGGTAAACGATCAAAGCAGCGGATCTCGTGGATCCTATTAACTATCGACCAATAAGTCTTTCCAGGTGTGTCTGTAATAACACTAGAACGGATGGTCAATGAACGCCTTGTTTGGTTCCTGGATCAAATTGGCTATGATCCAATATCCAGCGTGATTTCCGACAAGGCCGCACCTACGGACCCCCTCAAAGAGTTGTTGCAAGGGTTCCAAACGTGCACAGATCATGACACTGTTTTACCAAGCGGCAACATATTTACCGTTCCCATTATGACAGAACGTGGCTGCAAATTAGTACATCTCGCACAGTCAAACAGTAAGGGTTTTACTGCCGGTCGGAGGAAGACCAATGGTGACGATACTTCTATTCCCTAGTCACCCTTAGTGGTAGGGAAAGAAATAAACGACATTTTGAAAGTTTACGACTAGTGCGTATGAAGATGAGGAAATTGCAGATGAGAAATAGAATTTATTGCTTCAGAAGGATGATGCAAACACGGCGGAGTTTTTCTTCTCTCTATTTATTACCCTTATCCTCACGTTCTGGCAATAAGAAAATATGGGTGAAACCTCGAGAGACAGATATTTATAAAAATATTTCAAACTGAACATCAAATGATTGGTACCAAAATATTCGAATGTCCCAGCAAATATTCCATCATATGTGGGATCAAATGGCACCACTCATTCAAAAACGAGTAGCAAAGTTGAGATGCCGTGTACCTGTCGTGAAACGTGTCAAGGTTAACAAGTGGCATTATACGACCAACATAGAATTGCGGACTTAAGGCAATCTTCTTGAATTAAATCGCGGAACAAATAAATCCAAAACAAACTGACAAAGGAATGGCTAAGCAATGAAAGGTCTACAGACAAACAAAAGTACACAACACAGATCATAGAAAACGACATGAGCCACCACCCAAAAGATGTAACCTTAGTACTACCAATGACAAAACTATTTTACATTACCATGTGTGTCGTTTGAGACTAATCGCTATTAACTTCAAACTTGTAATAAAGTCAGGACGTTATTGAATGTAGTCGTGTGTGCCAATTACCTGATTATCTAAACACATTGAAGACACTGAATTTAATCGCTTGAATAGAAAAATTGGTCATAAAAATTACCGAATACAGTAGATGTCAAAAATTTATGTAGAAAAATATATCTATAGCTATAATTTGTCAGTCAATATAATTCTGTCTCCTATTTTACCAATGCCCCCAAGGGTGATTGGGGAATAGAAATATGGTCACCATTGGTTTTCCTCCGACCGGCGGTAAAACCCTCGCTAAAGTGGGGCGTCCGTTTGGCTGTGCGGGATGTACAAGTTCGCAGTCACGTCCGGTCAGAATGGGGACGTTAAATCCGATGCCTCGTTTAAAGAGAGTGCCACGTTCTTTGCACTTAAAGAACCCTTGCAACAACTCTTTGAGGGGTCCGTAGGTGGCCTGTTGCAAGGCTAAATTTCTGTCCTTATCCAATTTACCTTCATTTTTCCGTGGCAGTCCAAATTTCCCCGCCCTTCATCTCGGACGGCCTCTATTACATGACCTACCTATTGTATTCAATGTTAACTTGTTCTCGTCCTGAATATGCATGAAATATTTGCCACTGGACGGTAAGCAAACAACAATCATCAATCAACCTATTTATCATTATCTTCTTTATATATACTACGACTGAAGACTCGTGTATTGGATTACCCATAACCTATTAATTACTTCCACCATGATAAGAGTACCATGAAGAAAACTCAAATACTTGGAATTGGTATTAATGATATGGCGTTCTATTCGTGGTAAGACTATTGTACACTGCATGGACCCGACTTCGAGCTTTAAAGGACTCAAGGTGTAAGGCACTACACTTTTATTGAATTTTATGCCTAGTACCTTTTGTTAGCTATTATTCGTGTGTTTCTTTGTCCTATATGTTCTCCCATTTATTTGTATTGTGGTCCTGTCATGTGATGTTGTCGTTTTGGTGTTGTGTTTGACGTTGCCATAAAAGCGGGAGGTTTGGCATGCCACAAAACCAGGTTCAACCCACCATTTTTTTCTTAAAATGTCCTGTACCAAGTCAGGAAAATGGCCATTGTTATATTATAGTTCGTTTCTGTGTGTGTTACATTTTAATGTTGTGTTTTTGTTGTGTCGTTGTTCTCCTCTTATATTTGATGCGTTTCCCTCAGTTTTAGTTTGTAACCCGGATTTGTTTTTATCTCTATCGATTTATGAGTTTTCGAACAGCGGTATACTACTGTTGCCTTTATTTAACTCTACCTTGAAGTGTTAATTAATGTGCGATCATTACGTCATATCCCTGTTACATCGTCCGTGCCAGTAGGCTATGTAGTTCACCACCTTGTTGTTCAAAATATTTTTGTCCAGCAGTTATTTTGTCGTTGCTAGTACTCGAGTAAATTAATTCCTCAAGTAAACAGTTTTGTCTTCAGGTAAATGTGATGCTTAGATATGGCTCTAAATGTGCACCTGCATTTAGGTTACATGTCCTGTCGTCTAACAATTTAATCTTAGCTAACTACCAACGGTACGTCTATCACTGCTAAGGAGTTCTTAGTGCACTAAGGACGTATACTATGCCACTAAGGACTAGATGGGGTGCTGTTACATGTATTATTTTTCCATATCAAGTTTGAGATTGATATTGAATGCATAAATAAACGAGTTTTTAAGCATTTTTTAAGCACGTGCCCATTTTTCTTTGATATGCCGAAAATCAGTGAACCGATTGACACGTGCCATATAACATAACAACTGAATAAACAATCATAATCTTTATATTTTAAGTAATTAACAATTGTATCGAAAAGAATAATGCTTAATAATTTATAATTAAATGTGTTGTTCTTATTTGCAATGATTAAAAGGACAAATAATTTTATTTATTTTTTATTTATTTCTCGACAAAGTTATTTGCCATTTGAGCACGACTTTGATGTGCGCCAACTAATAAGTTAAGAGTGTGGCCAGCTTGTTAAATGTTTATGTAAGAGCATGGAAGTAAACACAACAGATAGCAGGATTCCCGTGTAATCAGTTATGTAATTTGACACGTGTCTAACGGTTCATTGATTTTCGGCATATCAAAGAAAAACAGGCACGTGTCTAAACAATGTTGAATAACTCATTTATTTGTGATTATTTTTCTATAAAACTTGAAATTTATGCAGTAAAAATCAATATCTACAATAATATGAAAAAACATTACATGTAATAGCACCCCATCTAGTCCTTATTGGCATATCATAAGTCTTAGTGCACTAAGGACTCCTTAACAGTGTTTAGAGTCACCCAACTACCAATGACGAAATTACTTTTTTTTTATCTGATTGACCTTGACATCAAATACTGTTACCCGCATCCGGCTCACTCTAGTACGGCGTAACCCGCCCAATATCATAACAGTTTGAAAATGTATTAATATATGACCTTCTGTTAATTTTGGGCTGAATCCAATATTCTGTTTGGTAAGTGCCGGATACATTGAAGGTGTCAAAATCACACAGGTTATTTTTAGATAATTTTGTCGTTAGTAGTAAGCAAATACTATGATTAAATATGTAGGAGAATGCTGATGAATTAACTTCAAAAGAGGGACGAAAGATACCAGAGGGACATTCAAACTCTTAGATCAAAAAACAAACTGACAACGCCATGGCCAAAAATAAAAAGACAAACAGACAATAATAGTACAGATGACACAACATAGAAAACTAAGGACTATATTGTGATAGATATTTGACATAAATTTTGGATATAGATGACGTTACAATTATTCCTTTGATTTTATGTTTCAAATGTGTCAGATAAGTACTTTAATAAACTATTAAACATATCTGTTCTATAAAACTTCGGCTGATGCCAGACTGACCTCCAGTTGTATGTCTGGCAGAGTTTAACATAAGGTCTTAGAAGTTAGACAGCGGTCAACCTGCGTCAGCAACTTTATTTATAACTCATAAAGCATACATTCTTTTGTTTGTTGCAATCAGTTAAGGGTTACTAGGACATTCAGAAATTAGTATATAAACTGATCAAGCCGCTATAATATTAATAGCGAGTTTCTTGATATTCTAGGTGAGTCTCTTGATTTTGAAAACAATTTAGATTTTAAATTATTTTTCTTTTAATTTTATTTTGGAAAAGAATAAATAAAGTTTATAAGTAACTAATATTTTAATTCAAAGGTTGAATTCAACAGTAATTATTATTGTTATTATTTGATATTTAATTTGAATTGTTTGTAGTATTTTATTATTGTTTTCAATTTATTTTGACATTCAAACTTTGTACTTTGAAATTATATTGTAATTATTTCAATGTTTTCTTTATTAAAAGAATAGCGAGTTTCTTGATATTCTAGAATAGCGAGTTTCTTGATGTTCTAGTTTGGTTTTCTTTCCTGTTGTTGTTCCCGGCCTGCCTCTACATCGGCAACAACGCCCGGCCTGCCTTTACATCGGCAGCAATGCCATACACCATCAAAGGCATTGTTCTAAGCTAGTTTCTCCCGAACATGTAAAAATCAGAACCAGCTCTCACAGATGTAGTTCGTCTGTTGAGAGTCTGAGGGAAAAGAACAGTAAGCAGACCATGTTACATTACGCAAATATCAACCAACTTCTTATTACAATATATGGTAGTCATTCTTCTTATTACAATAATTGGTGGAAACCGGGCTTCTTATTACAATAATTGGTGGAGGAATTCTCTTATTACAATAATTGGTGGAGGCCCGTTAATAAATGTTGGACGACTTTTAAAAGCTGACACCAAACATCGACATCCAGACCTTACAGCATGCTAGCGTTTCGACAATTCGAACAGGAATATTTACATTTGAACATTATTTTTGTACCGTTCGGACTATTTAATTTTATAGGTTTTTCCAGTAAATGATTTATTTGTGAATTAATCAGAATACACCATTGAACAACGACACCAGCTGAATATCAAAGAACATATATATATATAATGCATTATTTTCAAAGAAGAACTTTTATCAACATCAGTGACATTAATAACTTTAAAGTTATATTGTTGTGTATTTTTATTGTAAACATATTTCATGAAACTGTGAGTATATCAAATGCTTATTTAAAATCTATTTTACAATCTAAATTTAAAATTTAAAATTTTCAGCTATGAAACAAAATGTTCATTCTCATTTCACAAATCGTATTGCGTTTCATGTCTTAAAATTTTAAGAAAATCTTTACTTAAATACTGTTTGAATAAGTTATAAAATTATTTTTTGATAAAATGTTGTAAAATTTTATTCATTTAAATCATCCATTGAATAACTTTTCAGAATGATGTTAATTAGAACTATGTTTGTATTTCAAACGCTTGTCAATATTATCATTTGCAATCAGTCATCTTTAAGATTAGGTTCAACTTTCATTTAGGGTTACATAAAGTAAATCTCCTTGTTTGTAAGTTACCTATTAGGAACAAGTTAGACAAATTCTTGTTGCCGTCTACTGTTGGATAATCTAATACCGGTACAAAGTAATAATAATTTAATATATATATATATAGGCAAGCATATTGCATAGGCTACCTGAATAGCAGGGACGCCACACAAATACTAAATAAAGGGCTACCTCAGGAGCAGGGACGCCACAAATACTTAACATAAAGGGCTACCTCAGGAGCAGGGACGCCACAAATATTTAATATAATGGGTAACCTCAGAAGCAGGAACGCCATAAAATCGATTAAACAGTAACTTAGAGACTGAAGTAAGCAATTCAAATTCTGTTAAAGTTTTATTCTAGTATTTTCATATTTCATATATTTTTGCAACATTTTGTTTAAAACACTTTGCATATATTTTTAATTAAATTTCATTAACTGTAAAAATAAACGTTCAATTGTAAGCATGCGGGTAACAAACTTTTAAGAACAACGATTTAAAATTAATACCAAAATATTGTAACATCATAGACATCGATTGATTTATAAAGAATTACAAAAAAAAAACACCAATTAAACAGGACGATTAACATGCAGTCTCGAAAATAGAAAAAAAAAAAGAAAAAAAAAGAGAAAAATATTTAAAAAAAGAGGATTCAAGTTTTTTTTTATCGCTTAAAATCAAAAACAAAATACTATACTTTATTTTTTTTTTGCATCGCAATCTTCTCAATTGCTTGTCTTCTATATTGTTTTGAGGTTTAATATGGATATTAATTATTTATTTACGTTAATAATTAATAGTTATAAATCCATTTTCAGATTAATATAGTAAACATAAAATTGTATGCGATTTCTTTAAAATATTTTTTTTTTTTATTTATTTAATTTTGGAGTCCAAAATTTCTAAGGAGAGTGATATATTGTGATAGATATTTGACATAAATTTTGGATATAGATGACGTTACAATTATTCCTTTGATTTTATGTTTCAAATGTGTCAGATAAGTACTTTAATAAACTATTAAACATATCTGTTCTATAAAACTTCGGCTGATGCCAGACTGACCTCCAGTTGTATGTCTGGCAGAGTTTAACATAAGGTCTTAGAAGTTAGACAGCGGTCAACCTGCGTCAGCAACTTTATTTATAACTCATAAAGCATACATTCTTTTGTTTGTTGCAATCAGTTAAGGGTTACTATGACATTCAGAAATTAGTATATAAACTGATCAAGCCGCTATAATATTAATAGCGAGTTTCTTGATATTCTAGGTGAGTCTCTTGATTTTGAAAACAATTTAGATTTTAAATTATTTTTCTTTTAATTTTATTTTGGAAAAGAATAAATAAAGTTTATAAGTAACTAATATTTTAATTCAAAGGTTGAATTCAACAGTAATTATTATTGTTATTATTTGATATTTAATTTGAATTGTTTGTAGTATTTTATTATTGTTTTCAATTTATTTTGACATTCAAACTTTGTACTTTGAAATTATATTGTAATTATTTCAATGTTTTCTTTATTAAAAGAATAGCGAGTTTCTTGATATTCTAGAATAGCGAGTTTCTTGATGTTCTAGTTTGGTTTTCTTTCCTGTTGTTGTTCCCGGCCTGCCTCTACATCGGCAACAACGCCCGGCCTGCCTTTACATCGGCAGCAATGCCATACACCATCAAAAAGGCATTGTTCTAAGCTAGTTTCTCCCGAACATGTAAAAATCAGAACCAGCTCTCACAGATGTAGTTCGTCTGTTGAGAGTCTGAGGGAAAAGAACAGTAAGCAGACCATGTTACATTACGCAAATATCAACCAACTTCTTATTACAATAAGGGTGGTTCATTCTTTTGATACAATAATTTGGATTCATTTGTTACAATAATAAGCAACACGAACCCCACCAAAAACTGGGGGTGATCTCAGGTGCTCCGGAAGGGTAAGCAGATCCTGCTCCACATGTGACACCCGTTAATGTTGTCTTGAAAAATATTTTCATTTCAATTTTCATTTACAAATTTAATAGAAACATCTCACAGAATTCTATATATATTCATTCCTGAAAAATAGACACGTCTCAGCCTGTATTGCAGCTTTGCTCATGTAGTAAAAATCGCCAGATTGGAAATTTTGACTTCAGTTTGCTTTTTCCAAAACAGTATGTATCCAGTTGTTACTGCATCTCAGACCATCAAAGAAAACATAAATAAGTTCCAAAATACACCCAATATTTGTTTTTATTTAACTTTTAACACTTGAAAGTTTTGACTACATCTAATATAATTAACTGTCCAACTTTCCATGAATTTCAAAGATAAATGATTAATCTAAATTTTTTTCAATAACTTTTAATCTTGTCCTTTAATTACTTTTGATTTTAACACCCCAAATAAAAAAATACCTTAATATTTCCATTGAAAATATAAAATCAAATCTATATTAATTCTAACATTAATTGTCTTTATTTATCACGGACTTTAACTTCTGTTTCATTTGGGTAGCAGTATTTCTATTTTAGGGAGTGGTTCTGGAGTTAGTTCTAGTGATACGGCTTTGTAGGTTGTTGACTGTATCATTAAGGTGGTCAAGCACTCTGTTGTCTGTTGATATTTCGCTCCTGTTGCCTGAACTGATCTTTCAAAAAAGAGATGTCCAAAGACATAGTAGTGACGGACTTGTTAAGGTGCCCTTTCCTTTTTGAATTTTCCTCGGAGTTCAGTATTTTTGTGATTTTCCTTTTTTCTAACTGTTGTAAAATCACTTGTTTTCTTTTGTTGAAATTTGCAAATGTCTTGTCTGTTCTATTAGTAGGTATGGCAAGACTTGCATTAAGGTTGTAGGGTGGCTGATTCTGCCCAAGCAACTGCGAGAAGAGATATTCCATTTCATTTGAAGTTGCCACCGCCTTCCTTTTAAGGGAGCCAATATTCGGAGAAAACAAAATCAGGACAATCATTCCTTTCTATAGGCAGATAGGTAGTAAGCTCAGCTGTTGTTGCATTTGTCTTATAAGAACTTGGAGACATGTACTGCACCGCAAGGTTTTTTAACGACTTTTCTTTCTGTTCCTCTTGTATACTGGACCCTACTTTCAAGGTCTTTTTTTCTGTTATTTAATTTCGAATAAAGAGAATAAAGCTCATCAAAATTCCTTGAATTTCATTTTAATAATTTAATACATTAACACACTTGCATAGGTCTATTTAGAGTAACGAAGACAAATCGTGTAACAAGTTGAAGAGAATCTCAAATATCATCTCCCTTTTAAAGTCTAATTTAGCAAGTGGTATAACTGGTATGCGACATCACAGACGCATATATCAGTTAATATCCTTCCTGTTCAACTGTGAACTTTCCCGTAGTCTTGTATGCTGACAGGTTGGTGATACCTACACTGATTTCCTCTCTATTCTACCTGTATTTTATAAACTGTAATCATATATAACTGCTAGAGAATAGTCCTGGCTTCCTGGTCTTGTAATGGACTAAAAATTTAACTCATTTAAATATGGATCTTGTCCAACCATAAGTTTAAATAAAACAGAATCTAAGATGTTAAGCCCAGGGCCATCCTGTCTTAAGCTCACCCCCAACAGCTTTCATGCAGATGCATATTTCTGCTCATCAAGTTGTCGTGAGAGTAAAATGTTGCCTTCTCACTTTCCTCAAACGACTGGGAAGAAGCCAGATGTTTAATTGCATGACTTAAAAAAAAAATGAAAAATAAATAATATTATGTTCGATATATCTTTATCCTATTAACACTTAGGGTTTCTCCATAAACCACTATATACTCTGTAAGGTCTATATTTTTTATCCAATAGGAAATGTTTTATGACTTCTCCAAATAAAAGAATGGGTCTGCAAACACAGATGAACCAGCTGGCAAAAAAAAAACCAAAACATTTTAAGCAATGTAACATGTATTTTTCTATCTATCCTGTTATTATTAATTCATTACAGATATAAAGGTATTCAATTGAACTTATGTTTTATATGTTGGCTGTATGTATAAATCACATCGAAATCGACTAAACCAAAAGGGGCCTCGGTGGTCAAGTTGTCTAAGTAGTTCTACTACTGTAATTACTAGCCAGTCAATACTGAGGTTTTAACTCCAATCTTGATAGACTAGTATTGTCAGTTTTCCTATCGATGGTCAGTGGTTTTGTCCGGGTACTCCGTCTCCCTCCACCAATAAAAACTGGCCGCCACGAAATAGCCCAAATGTTGCTAAAAAGTGGCGTTAAAACACAAACAATCAATCAATCGACTAAACCAACAAATTTGCTTATAAGTCGGATTAAACTGACAGTAGCCCCAAGCACAGGGTTAGTCATTTCTGAATGAGGTATACAAGGCCATGGAAAAATGATTCAAGGGTTGGCAGGAAAGGAATTTGAATTAAAAAAATCCTACGTGCGCTTTTTCAATAATATATTTACAGTGTCGTGTACTACTTTTGGAACAAATTATATCAAAATTATAGAAAACTTCATCAGCTCTAACTCATAATATGGACAATTTTATGTTAAGTCTTAGGTCTTTTGACAACTTCCGAAATACTATGTTTTAACCATTTTTAGTTGGACCAAGTTTTTATTAAGTCTTCTTAATCCCCCGATGCTTCAATGAGCTTCTTTTTCTTCTGCATAGCTGTTTGTAAATGGTATTTCTTGATGTTCATTTATGTGTTCTGAATCTGCTTAAAAAGGTTTGTATATCATTTCAATCCATTTCGTCATGAAATATTCCTATGGTAACTTGTTGAATGTAAAATTTCTTTTTATTTCAGAACGCCTTGTAAATTTTTGGAACTGACACTGGAATAACTGCCAAATACATTTCACTGCATATAAGTATCAGCATGTCCTGATTGTTAGTGCTTTTTGCAACTGTAAAGCAGGGGGCAGGGCTATGCGCACTTCTTTATATACTTGATAAGACTAAAAATGGATGTGAATGGGTAGACCTAAGCCACTACACAGAAAACCTAGTCCAAAAAGAGTTTGCAACATTAAATTTGTCAAAACCGAAATAGACCAAAAGTTGAAAAAATAAATCAGCGAAAATGGAAAATATCTATTATGGGTCATCATTTGTTTTCCATACAATGTAATTGTCCACCATTTTCCAAAGTCTACGAAACCCTCCACAATCCCTTAAAAAGTGTACAATCATTTTCGGATTTCAAGACAATAATCAATCATTCTTTTAGTTTAGTTTAATGTAGAAATTTGCATTGAAAATATACTGAAACATATCTGACTTGATTTGATGACATCTATTTGTGATGCTTGTGTTTGGTCAGAATAAAGAGTACACAGATACCACTTTGTTGTTTTGTTGGTGTAAATGGATGGGATTGATGCATTTCGACGCAGATTATATACAAGGGATTACACTGAATGCAAGCAATATAGCAGCTACCATGAACAACATCTATATATTATATAAAGTGTAGCCTACATTTTATAAGATTATGTCTTTTAATAAAACCTGATTACCACAGGTATCTAGTTACAATAGAGTGAAAGAAATTAATTATTTAAGTTTTCTTTGGGCGACCAAGTCCAAGTTTATGATTCATCAGTTTTTGGTGTTTTAGTAGCTGGTATCTGGTAGGAAACACCTCATTACAAATACCACAGGTATTCGTCTTGGAGCTTGGGGTCATGTATGAACATTTAATGTTTGACCCGATCAGCTACTGAATGAAACACAAATCTATTTTCAAATGCATAGATGATAAATGGCTTCATCGCGGTAATAAAAACGAACCAAGCGGAAACGAAAAAAATCCGGAGAAGAAAAAAACGTACTTTAAAAATGTAGATTTTTTAACCCCCCTCCCCTAAAGTGTATGTTCTGTACACTTTGGAAAATGGTTGATAATTATGGATGACCCCTAATATATATTTCCAAATATGACCTACCAAATTAGACTTATTATTACCGAGTTTGTACCAACATGAGCAACACGACGGGTGCCACATGTGAAGCAGATCTGCTTACCCTTCCTGAGATTACCCCTAGTGTTTGGTGGGGTTCGTGTTGCTTAGTCTTAAGTTTTCTATGTTGTGTGCTAATGGTTGTTGGTCTTTTTCTTTTTTAGCCACACCGTTGTCAGTTTATTTTCGACTTGTGAGTTATGTCCCTCTGTTATCCTTCTCCTCTATTTCAGTAAGAAATATTCTAAAAAGATATTCAATGTATCAATAAGTTAGTACATTGTAGAGATGTCTTTTGAACACTGCTATATCCTCTGGAAAAAAGTACTCAAATTAAGGATATTTTTCAGCTTTACCAGTGGCACTTGACTTAGACTTCCTTTTAACAGGTTTTCGTGCTATGAGATGTTCAATGGCAGTGTGTTTTCTAATTCTTCTAGGTTTTGTTGAAATTAATTAATTTTCTTCTTAGCATGTGCATCATTGGTGAAGTGAATGTCGGGTTTTTCAGACATTTCAAGTGATGACTTAAAGTATTTGTACTATATGCTTATAATCTAGGTCATAATTAAGTTGACGATGTCCACTGCGTTAACAAACACACCATCCCATTCGTCAGCTGACCGGTCTGGTGTTGAAACAGGTTCATTTTGAGAGCATATTGAATTTAATTTATCACTTATTTGACTGCAGCTTGGTGAAAAACTACTAAACTTCAATATTTGTTAGGAACTAGATTCTGGTGTGTTAACCTGGTGATATTTCTTTATAAAAAGCTTTAGGTTGCTGGTTTTTTTTTGGGGGGGAGGGGGGGGGGGATTGCAAATACTTTGTCGGTATGCCTTTTTGAATTTCTTTGTTTCATATTTGTTTGTTTTCATAGTGATTAAGATTATAACAGATGTTGGCTGCTGTACCCCTATTTTTGACATTTTTAACCCATTATGCTGTTTGTTTTGTTAACACATCGTTGTGGCAATATTATTGAATTTTATACGACTGTCATATAAGTGAGAGGTTAATCTAGCTATCAAACCAGCAAATAAGAAAATATTTCAGCAGTGTCTTTAAGACTTTTGAAAATAAGCTTTGATCAAATATTTTTTAAACGAGTTGTGACTCTTGGATATATTAATAAGAACTGTTCTTATAGTTGCAATATACATTTTCTTTCATTTCAGCTATTCAGTACTTGTATGGTTAGATTTTGGATAAGGCATATGCTTGGTGAGCCACAAAGAGAATCGTTGGTCAAAGTTTTTAGATGGTTTCGAGAAGCGTTG
The DNA here is from genome assembly GCF_021869535.1 of Mytilus californianus. NCBI lineage: Eukaryota > Metazoa > Mollusca > Bivalvia > Mytilida > Mytilidae > Mytilus > Mytilus californianus. The sequence continues at coordinate 463,001 of NW_026262744.1, forward strand.
GCATCGGGGATCGTTGAAGAGATTTTCCAGTTTCTCTCCTGGTTTGTTTTGTTCATTTAAAATATTAGAAATATTATTAGTTCAAAAAATATCTTGTAAAATGTTTGCTCTTTTTTATGAAGTTTGTAAAAAAATCTATTATTTTTTATACACAAACATTCATTATGAGAAATGAAATTCAAGCTCGATAATTTTCACAACCACTTATGGGATTACTCGTATATAAATGATCATATAAATTTCCTGTACTTAAACATTAAGTTTATTCAGATATAATTTCAATAAATTACAAGAATGAGTTATGTGCTCTAAACTTTTTAGGAAGTTTTTTGTATGTTATATATATCTTATAAATGCACATTTAATTGTAGAATAAGTGATTTTTTTTTGGTTATTAGTCTAAATTGGAGGACATTTTGTGTATTATTAGTAGCTTTTACATGTTACTGCATTTACTGTTGAGACCATATACAGTTGGTCTGCTACACACTGCTAACAGTTTGCCAAAATAAATGAGAAAATATAAAATTGAAAATAGCTCTTGACATAAGTTAAATCATTTTGAAGACAAGGGTCATTTAACTTCTGATCTTCCTAATACTCTTTATGCTTTTAGTTGTTAATGTAAAGAATATTCTATTTCCACAAAGAAGAGAACAATGAAACCTCTGAAGTGTCAACAAATCTGCCAAAATTACCAGTCGTGTCACCTGATCCTCCTAGAAAGTCTCCAAAACTAAGGAAACCAAGGATAGCAAGAAGGGTAACTTTATTTATTTATTAACATCACTTCGGCGTTGACATGTATAGCAATTATATGGTCATTTATGAATTTTCTGTTTACAAAACGTTGAATTTTTGGAAAAACTACGGATTTTCTTATCCCAGGCATAGATTACCTTAGCCGTTTTTGGCACAACGTTTTGGAATTTTGGGTCCTCTATGCTCTTCAATTTTGTACTTGTTTGGCTTTATAACTAAGATTACAAGATAATAACATGAAATCTAGATCTCCTGGATCTAAAACGGCTGTAACGATGGAAACTTCCGAATCAGAGGCAAGTAAATCTAGTGTAGGTCAGCAAAATCAAACAACGTCGGCTCGATACAGAAATGCATTTTCTAAGCCGTGTATCTTTTGTGAAAACGCAACTCATTCTCTGGATAAGTGTGATAAAGTGGTAAAACAATCACTGAAAGATAGATATTCATTTCTTAAATCGAAGGGTCTCTGTTTCTCATGTTTGAAGTACGGACACCAGAAAATGTCGTGTCGTCAGAAATCGTCCTGTTCAGTGTCGAAAGGAACATCAGTCTTATATTGCATGTTGAACCTCGAGATCAGAGTCAAACTAGTCAGCAGTCAGTAAGTGATCAGTGTCCGGAAGTTAAGAACTCTTCTACGTTTATGGGAGCTGTAAATAGCCTTCGGCAGGCGCTGCCGATATTGCCAGTCAGAGTAAAATCAATTAACAGTGACAACTACATTGAGATGTAGCTTATCAACAAATTAAAATTACAATTTAACAGCACTGGAATAATAGGAATATTAGTCTGCGTCACGACAAATGTAGATGGAAAAATACTTTTGTTGTTTGTGGCAGAAAAGAATATTTTTATTTACCTATTCAAAACAAAAGGATCTATTCTTAAGATTACAAAATAAAGGCATACAAGGCAAATTTTATAATATACTGCATGACATGTACTCTTAATACTTTATATTTATGTAAATATCAAAATATGTTTACTAAGTATTTTCTTGCTAATCAGGGAGTCAAACAAGGAGACAGTTTAAGTCCAACTTTATATTTGTTAATGACGTAGGAAAATACTTAGATACAAACTCAACTAGTGCAGTTAATTTACATGATCAAAAAGTCAACCATTTATTGTATGCTGATGATTTATTATTGATATCTGAATATGTAGCTGGTCTCCAGAACTCTCTTGATTCTTTGCAAAAATATAGTGCTGAATGGAAACTGGATGTGAACTTTAAGAAAACAAAAATTATAATTTTCTCTAAAAATAAAGTAAATAAAGAAAACTTGTACTTTTATTACAGTTCTAATCCAATTGAAATCGTTGATTGTTATAAAAACTTAGGAGTTGATTTTCATAGCTTTGGAACCCCCAAGGGTGACTGGGGAATAGAAGTATGGTCACCATTGGTCTTCCTCCGACCGGCAGTAAGACCCTTGCTAAATTGGGGCGTCCGTTTGGCTGTGCGGGATGTACAAATTTGCAGCCACGTCCGGTCAGAATGGGGACGTTAAATCCGATGCCTCATGTAAAGAGAGTGCCACGCTCTTTCCACGTTAAGAACCCTTGCAACAACTCTTTGAGGGGTCCGTAGGTGACCTGTTGCAAGGCTAAATTTCTGTCCCTATCCAATATTCCCTCATTTCCCGTGGCAGTCTAAATTTCGCCGACCTTAACCCCGGACGCCCCTATTACAGAACCTACCTATTGTATTTATTGTTAATTTGTTCTCGTCCTGAATATGCATGAAATATTTGCCACTGGACGTTAAGCAACCAACAATCAATCAATCATAGCTTTGGAAAATTTATACAGGCAGTGTCAAACCTCTCAGATAAAGCTAAAAAAGCATATTTTGTATTTAAGTCTAAACTCCCATATAGTGAAAACTTGGCTCCAGCTTTTTAATTCAATGATAATTCCTATTTTAACTTGTGGATCAGAAGTGTCGCGAAGGACGCCAGTTTATTTTTATTAACTGACATTCTGTGAACAATATTTTTCTTTATGGACAATTAGTTCAATTTCGATCTTTTTTATAATTCAATTCAGTTTAACTTTACATTAATTATCGATTGATTGATTGATTGTTGTTTGCTTAACGTCCAGTGGCAAATATTTCATGCATATTCAGGACGAGAACAAATTAACAATAAATGCAATAGGTAGGTTGTGTAATAGGGGCTTTTGGGATTAAGGTCGGAGAAATTAAGACTGCCACGGGAAATGAGGGTATATTTGATAGGACAGAAATTAAGCCTTGCAACAGGTCACCTACGGACCCCTCAAAGAGTTGTTGCAAGGGTTCTTAACGTGCAAAGAGCGTGGCACTGTCTTTACACGAGGCATCGGATTTAACGTCCCCATTCTGAACGGACGTGGCTGCAAATTTGTACATCCCGCACAGCCAAACGGACGCCCCACTTTGGCAAGGGTTTTACTGCCGGTCGGAGGAAGACCAATGGTGACCATACTTCTATTCCCCAGTCACCATTTGGGGTAAATCCATGACAAGGACTTATATGGATAATGGTAAAGTAGTGACGAACAATGTAGATCAGCAAAGGTATTATTGCCATCGAAGAAAACTTTAAACAGAACATTAAACTTCTTATATCCTTTGGAATGTCACGTTGACAATGTTGACCAAACTGACAATGTTAATAATGTTGAACAGAACTCAAAGTGTGAGACGCATACATCATCTACTAGACCTCAGAGACGTGCTGCGGAACAAGCAAAACAGAAAATCCATGAGTGGACGTCTTGATAGTGAACATTGACTTTAATTTGTGTTAAATACTTTCTGTTCCTTGGGAGTGTCGCGAAGAACGCGAGTTTATTTTTATTAACTGACATTCTGTGAACAATATTTTTCTTTATGGACAATTTATTCAATTTCAATCTTTTTTATAATTCAATTCAGTTTAACTTTACATTTATTATCGAAAATTTGTGATACTTATTTTAGCAAGTTTTTTAAGACAGAAATTATCTCCCCTGAAAACGTGGGCCAAACAAAAACATACAGAACTTTAAACTCAGTATCAATGTGGACTGTATTGTTGTAATATCTATATTATTAATAGAACATAGATTAGAAACGAATGGTTTATTCTTTCGCCACATTGAATGGTGCCGAAACCCGGGAGTAAGTGATAGAAACTGACAATAATTCCTGATTATACATACAAACGACAAAACGTAAACATTCAAAATGTCTCTCGCATATCTGAAAGGTCTAAAAACACGATATAAAAACTTATTAGAGGTTGAACTAGGTAAATCTGAGGAACTATTGACAAGGGAAGTGTCCGATTATGATCTTGAATCGCATATCAGAAAGGTAAACAAATCATATTGCAGATTCGATGAAGAGACAATAGAAAGGTTATCACTCGCACTTGAAAGTGCTAAAGCCGAAGAAGATCTGAAAACATTTCAAAAAGAAAGTGAAGTCTAGTTTAATTTAACAACAGAAGTAACAAGCCGCAAGGAAGAACTCAAATTAATTGATAATTTCCTACAAGAAAAATTTAAAAACTTTTCAAAACCAGTACCAGATACCAAACTTGAACAATTGATAGAAATTCAAATGCAAATGATGCAACAAATGCAATTACAAAATACTAAACCTCAACATGATGAACAAAATCAAGCAGCTGTACAATTACCAAAATTAGAAATAATGGGTTATAATGGAAATAAACAGAAGTTTAAAGAATTTTGGGACCAATTTGAAGTAACTGTTCACAAAAAAACAAAACTGTCAAATGTTGAAAAATTCACATACTTGAAAAGTAAACTACATGGTTCAGCTCAAAGTGCAATATCCGGGTTACTGTTGTCGAATGAAAACTATGAGGTTGCGATAGACATTCTTACAGACAGATTTGGTGGTGTGCAGAATGCAGTTAATGCATACTACGTTGAACTTATTAATTTATCATGCGCGTCAAACCGTACATCAGATCTAAGATGTATTTACGACAAAATTGAACGTAACTTGAGAAGTCTTGAAGACTAATATAGATCAAGATGTTTTTATTTCAATGATAACAATCCCGAACCGGTGTTAGTTCAGCATGAAATCCAGAAAGGTTCTGATAAATGGCCAGTTGAAAAACTGCGTGATTTACTTAAATCCTACATAGCCGCACGTGAAGCCGCAGAAAGTCAGTCGAAGGAAAAAACAAAGGATGTTAAACCGCAACAGCTGTCAAATGCATACATGCAATCTAGATATACACCGTCATATGGTAAACCCCAAAATGTAAGAACCTCCGGTGAAGCATTATTTTCCGCAACAAACGGTAGGCAGTTTACATCGAACCGAACTGAGGTGAAGAAATTGTGTATTTACTGCAAAGGCAGCCACTGGTCAGACGAGTGCAGTATGTACAAAACCGTTGAAGATCGAAAGGCCCAACTGAATGGATTGTGCTATATATGTTTGAAGTCTGGACATAGATTACGTGATCGTACCAGTGACCGTAAATGTGTTTATTGTGGTAAAACGAAAAAACACTACAGAAGTTTGTGTTTGAAGAAATTTTCCACGAGTAGAACCGAAATGTCTAATTTAGCAGACGAATCTGCCGAAACAACAGAATCCGTTAACCTTACTACTGAATCCTCCTTTCTTTCGTCGGGCGACATTGTGTTAATGCAGACTACGAAAACTGTTATAACGAATACGTCAGATACTTGTAACGAGGAAATAAGACTGTTGCTGGACTCCGGAAGTCAACGCACATATGTTTCTGAAACGTTAGCTAGAAAACTTAAATTGAAAGTTGAATCCGTCGAAGAAGTATCCGTTATTACCTTTGGGTCCGATAAGCCGAAATTAGTGAAAACAGAAAAGGTCACACTTCAGATAAAATTAGCCGATGGGACTAGAATGAAATTAAGTGCAAATGTAGTGCCCAAAATTACCGGAAGTATACATAGGAGACCTGTTTCATTTAAAAGGTGTCAAAATTATGAATATTTGTGGAATAACTTTAGTCTTGCTGACACCCTTCCGACAGAAAATGAGGAAACAACAATTGAGCTGCTCATTGGTAATGATTATTACTTAGACTTAATTTTACCAGAGAAATTTGAAATACAACCAGGACTATACTTGCTAGGTTCTAAATTTGGTTGGATCATCACCGGTCGAACTTCAGAAAAATCAGACGGCTTTGAGGAGCCTAGCATGTTGATTTTAAACTATGGAACAAATGCTCTCCCATTATTAGACTCATGTGCTGTTACTGCTATTGATAAATCAATGCCTGTATAACCACCGTTCGAAGATTTTTGGAATCTTGAAACAATAGGCATCAGTGAACCGTCTGAAAATTCTAATGATACGAAGGCATTAGAAAAATTTAACAATTCTGTTGAGTACATGAATGAACGCTACTTGGTATGCTGGCCGTGGAAATCCGACCTAGAAACACTTAATGACAACAAGGAACTGGCTTATGGAAGATGTCGGTCCTTGTTGCATCGATTGAGAAACAAACCGGAACTGTTTGAAAATTATGATAAAATTATCAATGAGCAATGTGAAAAAGGGATTATCGAAAAGGTTGATGTGAACAATAAACATGAGGATCATATAACTCACTATATACCACATCATGCAGTTGTAGATTCAACAAAGCCGACAACAAAGGTTAGGATTGTGTACGATGCGTCAGCGAAAACAAGAGATGATAATAAAAGTCTGAATAACTGTTTATACAGAGGACCCGTGATGTTGAAAGATCTTTGTGAATTATTACTCCGTTTCCGAATGTTCAAATATGCTGTTGTTGCTGACATCGAAAAAGCCTTTTTGAAACTCGGATTTCAAAACCCAGACAGAGATGTGACCAGATTTTTCTGGGTAAAAGACAGAAAAATGCCGTTATTTAATATCAATAACGTTCAGATATATAGATTTTGCCGTGTCCCGTTTGGGGTAATTTCAAGCCCTTTTCTCTTTGCCGCAACAATTGACTTGCATTTGCGGAAGTATAATACACCAGTTGCTACAAAGATTCAACATAATATCTATGGAGATAATTTGCTTACAGGAGTCAATACTAACGATGAATTGAAAGAACTGTATACTGAATCCAAAAACATGTTTCAAGAAACTTCAATGAACCTTAGGGATTGGTGTTCAAACTCAGCACAGTTCATGTCCGAGATACCGAAGCAGGATCAAGCAAACAGAGAGAGATTGAAAGTGCTTGGCATTACTTGGACTATCAAAGATGATAAACTTTCAATGTCTGGACCCAAATTAGAATCTTTAGAATTGTCAAGTACAAGAGAGAAATTTTGCAATCAATTGCATCAATATTTGATCCATTAGGATTCTTTTCACCAGTTACTTTGCTTGGGAAATTATTATTACAAACATTATGGAATAAAATAATTGAATGGGATTTTAAGTTGTCCGAAAATGACTGCGAATTATGGAAAGAAATTGCATTTGACATTAAACAAATACAAACACATACCTTTGATAGATACATAGGATTAGATGGCAAGTGTTCATATCAGTTACTTTGTTTTTGTGATGCATCAACAAAGGCTTATGCTTGTGCAATTTATTTGCGTCATGAAATAGATGAATCATGCCGAGTCGACTTGATTTATTCAAAAACCCGCCTTGCTCCAATTAAGAAAATCAGCATACCGAGATTAGAACTTCTTGCCGTCATCATTGGAATAAGATGCTTAGCATTTATTGAAAGCAATCTCAAGATCATTGTACAGAAGAAAACTTTATGGACAGATTCGCAGTGTGTCATTCATTGGATAGCGTCAAAAAACAAATGTCAACATTCTATGTGAACAATCAATGGTGGAATGGACCGTCCTGGCTCCTGTTTTCCAACGATCAATGGCCAACTTGGTCTTATAATCTGACAACTGAAAAAGTTAATCTTTATAAATCAGAAATTAAACCAAGCACCAGTTACCAACAGACCGAACTTCTTGTTGGGGAGCCCCTTCAGGAGTTAATTGCGATCGAAAATTAGAATCACCGTATGGTTTGAAATGCGAAAACTTTTCGAGTTTGATTAGACTATTGAGAATAACTGCTTGGGTACAAAGATTTATTAGAAAACTAAAAAAGGACACTATTTCTAGACCGCTTACTGCAAAGGAAATTGAAGATGCAAAATGCATGTGGATTGTTCACATTCAAAGGAAACATTTTGCGAAGGAGATACATGATATAAATTAAAACTAGTCAAGTAATATTATACGTCAATTAGGTCTTACAATAGACAACAACGGATTAATTCGATGTGTAGGTAGAATTGAACATGCAGACATTTCCTAAAAGCAAAACGACATATCTTGTTACCGAAGAAAGAAGCATTCACAAAACTTCTGATTTGCAACTACCACAGGAACTTGTTACATGTTGGAGTTGCTCAAACGTTATCACAAATTAGACAAAAATATTGGATACCGCAAGGTAGATCAACAGTCCGACATGTTTTACGAACTTATGGAAACTGCATCCGTTATGAAGGAGGGCCGTATAAGATGCCGCTCATCCCTCCACTCCCCAAGAAAAGAGTAACTGAATCTAGTCCGTACACGTACACCGGAATATACTACTTTGGTCCGCTTTATGTAAAAACTGTGAATGGATCTAAAAAAGTGTGGGTCTGTTTATACACCTGCTTAGTTGTGCGTGCAATTCATCTGGAACTAATTCTTGACATGACTACCGATCAATTTTTACTTGGATTCCGAAGATTTGTTGCCCGTTGTGGAACTCCAATACAAATTATTTCAGATAATGCTCTACAGTTTAAAGCCGCAAGTAATGTAGTACAACAGGAATGGGAAAAGGTTCTAAACGATTCGGACATTCAAAACTATGTTTCTAACAAGGGCATAAGTTGGAAATTCATAGTAGAACTAGCCCCTTGGATGGGTGGATTTTACGAGAGACTAGTGGGACTTGCAAAGCGTTCATTGCGAAAAACCATAGGAAAGGTTTGTTTGAGCGTTGAACAATTACGAACACTTTTAACAGACGTTGAGGCCGTGGTAATTAGTAGACCGTTAGCATACATTGGTGAGGATATTGGCTCTATAATTGTGTTAACACCGTCTTGTTTCCTCACTCTAAATAAACACACAGGAATACCAGAGCGTATCGATAATGATGACGATCCAGAATATAAACCACAGTTTAGTTCAACCGATAATCTTTTGGAACTTTGGAAAAAGGGTCAAAAACATTTAAACAGATTCTGGAAAGTGTGGCGAGATGATGATCTGCTCAGCATTCGTGAAAGAACTACCGTTAAACTTAAAGAGAAAAGAGTTCGCTCAAATCATATTCAATTTCAGGTGGTCAATATTACTGAGGAGATATTTTGCATTTAGCTTTACTCTTTCTAGCGCTTTGATAATTATTCCCGTTGTATACTGAAAGACAAGGAAATCAATGGACTGCCACATTGGTCTTACTTTTAAATTAAAAAATAAATACTATTTTCCAATTGCGGTATAAAACCGCATTTTGATAAACACATTATCTTCAAAATCCATCACAAAGATGTAAACTCTACTTAAGTTTACATGGTGTTGCATTTACATTCACAAATGAAGCGGTCTGTATATCTTTACCAGATTAGATTTTTTTGTACAAGACAAAGTCTTTGACTTTACTTTCAGTTTCAATTTATATCTTACAGCACCTATCAATTTAAAAATTAAACAAAACAAAATAAAATAACAATCTCATCGTTCTGAATCTAAAATATAAAAGAAAAACAAATTTTATATTACCGAAACAAATTGACTACATATTTTTATTATTATTTTTATACAAGGATCCTCAGATATATTATTGGATTGGGTCTAGGATTAGAGAATAACAGACAAAAAAGTGCAGAATAATTCAAAGGGCAAATGAATAGAGATACATTAGTCAAATTGATAAACGGAGGATTCAGACTCACCAACCACATGTGTTTCATTCAACAAGTCACACCATTCTTTTACTAATATTTCATCAGATTTTACGGCTTATTTTCAAATAAAATGAACTTTCCCATCCTCTGGCACATACATTACACTGCCATAAATCTAAGGCAATGGCTTTTCAAGCACAGCAACTATAAAGATATTTGTAGAATGCTTAAATGACATTTACATCTAACTTTAAATATATAATAATCAAACTTACTTTCATTGAAGGATGTATACCCAATACAATTATCAAAAAATGTTATCAAATTTACAGTTAAATGTTCAAAAATTATCAATACACCGATGATAGGTCAGGTGTACATTCTATATAAATATCTATAAAATATGGTCGATTTAAGTTTTCATCTAATACAATCATCAAAATTGTGGTCAAATTTACAGTGAAATGTAGAAAAATTATCAATAATCCGATGGCAGGTTAGGTGTTACATTCTATGCAATTGTTTTTAGAATATGGTCGATTTAAGGTAACATCTGAATGAATTATCCGAAAAGTGGTAAAATTTACTGAAAAATGTTGTAAAATTTTCAATAAAGCTGCCCCCAAGGGTGACTGGGGAATAGAAATATGGTCACCATTGGTCTTCCTCCGACCGGCGGTAAAACCCTCGCTAAAGTGGGGCGTCCGTTTGGCTGTGCGGGATGTACAAATTCGCAGTCACGTCCGGTCAGAATGGGGACGTTAAATCCGATGCCTCGTGTAAAGAGAGTGCCACGTTCTTTGCACGTTAAGAACCCTTGCAACAACTCTTTGAGGGGTCCGTAGGTGGCCTGTTGCAAGGCTAAATTTCTGTCCCTATCCAATTTACCCTCATTTTCCCGTGGCAGTCCAAATTTCATAAATTTGCTGACAAATGTTTGATTGATTGATTGTTGGTTGCTTAACGTCCAGTGGCAAATATTTCATGCATATTCAGGACGAGAACAAGTTCACAATAAATACAATAGGTAGGTTCCGTAATAGATTAAGGGATTAAGGTCGGAGAAATTTAGACTGCCACGGGAAATGAGGGTATATTGGATAGGGACAGAAATTTAGCCTTGCAACAGGTCACCTACGGACCCCTCAATGAGTTGTTGCAAAGGTTCTTAACGTGCAAAGAGCGTGGCACTCTCTTTACACAAGGCATCGGATTTAACGTCCCCATTCTGACCGGACGTGGCTGCAAATTTGTACATCCCGCACAGCCAAACGGACGCCCCCACTTTAGCAAGGGTTTTACTGCCAGTCCGAGGAAGACCAATGGTGACCATACTTCTATTCCCCATTCACCCTTGGGGGTTTATTATTGTAACTGTACTTTAATAACATGTTTCTTAACAGAACATGATATCATATACTATACTGCTCATAAAATTTGCTGAGAAATGTTTGTGTTTGTGTTATATTTGTATTATACAGAATTTTTCATCAAATCCAAGAAACTCAACATTATTTGAACACGATCCGTATTATGCTATCAAGAGAGAAGGATCTCGATTTACTTTAAAGAACAATGAAGGGAACATTTCCCGACGGAACAGTTCATTTATTAAAAAGTTTAACGGACAAATAAACGAAGACAAAACTCTGGAGTACGAAAACATTGTGATAAAACTGACTCACAACCATTAAGCAGATCATCACTTTTTCGAATTTTAAAGCTTTTGTTTCTATTTTTGTTTTTGATATTTCCAACATGAATGTCTCCATGCAGTTACGGCCATGATTTATTGGTGAAAGAAAAGCAGATATCGTTACGTTTTTTTTACATCCAATGTCATGTGAAACGGGTACTGCTATTTTGCATGTTGCGTGTTGTATGTTGACTTAGAGGATAAAGTTAAATGATATTTTTTGTACATTAGGGCACACCATTTTTAAACCTAAAGCTGGTTTCATGTGGGCGGTGAAATGCAGTCATCTTTTAAAAAAAACAAGTATGATGACAAAAATTACAACACAAATGTTGTCACATGTCAATTTCACCTAAAACAGTGTGCAATACGTCATGGAAGTAGTGTACACACGGGTTAACAAGATAAAAATGAAATGGTTCAACGTTTTAAAAAGAGAAAAAAATTGGTATATCCAGAAACTGTTAACAAATACAATGGAGTATTTTCAGCGATGGAAGAATTTATTTTATGCTCAAGAAAAACGCATTTGACTAAATGGCTCAATTGGTGGGATAACAGACGTAATCATATTATGGAAGCATTTCAATCTGTCTCTGCACCTTCAACAAATCTAGCTGAAGCATCCCATGCCTCGATGAAGCTATCTGGAGGGGCTGGTTTGAATATTGTTTAGTCTGACATATATGATATAAGTGAATGCTTTAAGTTTGAAAAGAGCATATATGGATATTGCCTTGGGTTTGTCAAATCCGGAACCGGACCATCCAAAGCTTTCAAAACATCTCGAATGGAGAAAGGACTTTTAAAATTTTGATGAACTAATGTCTGAATTAGATGGACAATACCACTCTGGAGAGCAAGGCCCTAGTAGAGTATCAATCGCATCATTTCAGCTAAATGAATCATCCTCAAAAAGAGCAGACAAGGGGGGAAATCATTACAAACGATCTGGGGTCGAAAGAGAACAGTTAAAAGTATTAGTTTCAATAATTCTCTTAAAAAAATCAGATACGGTCAGTTCAAAATTGTTGACGTTGAGCAATATTCACCTACTGAAGCTTGTGTTACGGAAAAATCAAAAGATGGGGATTTCTACAATGGTAAGTTCAACCAAACAACGACATGTTCCTGTCCATACTCAAAATCGCAGGAAATTTTGTATAAGACAAAAGAAATATCCATGCAGACAAAAATTATTTGTTCTTCTGGAAATTGGGTTTCTTCATGATGATACAGTTTTACTTCAGTATTCTTACCAACACGACGGATCATTTCTAAACTTAGAAACCATACAAAAAATTCCAAGGATAAATTTTAAAATCTTTTACCTCATTCTCTCCTAAAAGTAGTTTATTTACAGCATTTTTTATTGAATTCAATAAACATGAATAGTTTTGATGATTTTATACATGAATTGTCGAGGACCTCTTCCTAGGTACTCACAATTTGATGCTGCATTGTAATTTTTATAACTTGTTGAGAGAGATGAGGCTTAAATAAAATATTGAATTGAATTGATACAAATTTCGTATATACATATTTGTTATCTACAAGTTCTATCATATTTACAAATACATAGTTAAAGAGAATATCAAATGGGGATAGCTTTTCAGAGGCGGGTCCATTTTTTTCGAAAGGAGGGTAGCCTGCTTTATTCTTTTAATCTGTAAGTGTGGGGTCTTAATCTTGGAAATATGTTTAGAATCAGGATTTTGGGGTAAAATGTTGTTCTGTTTTCCAACTTAAGGTTAATAAATGTAGAGAGCCTGCCCCACCCCCAGCCCCCTTTTCGGAAAGTCATCACTATACATACTCAACTTTTTTCACATTTAACATTCAAAACTTTATTGTTAATATTGACCAAGGCTTTTTAACAGGCATCAATTAAAGGCAGCATCTGTCATAGATAATGCCTGTTTTAAGCATGTCGGGGTGTCAGGATTGCCCAAAAAAAAGCTCCCGACGGTCGGTCTTTCATTTGATCGATTCTGACACACCTGGGTGTGTTCTACGACAAGAAAAACTTATGCATCACCTGAATTAATTACCGTCAGACAAATATTATTTTTTATAAAAATTTGCAAAATTATGCATCCTATTATACCGACCACACTACAGTGGGATATTACTTTCCAATGCGTTCAGGTTCGAATACGCCCTACGGTTTATTTAGAATGTGAAATAAAACTCAAGAATTCATCTAGATATACACTTTAGAAATTATTATCCATGCGCAATAAAAATATGACTGTAACTGCAGGAAGTAAGACACGAATGAATTGTTGTTACCATCCGATAACGGTGTATGAAACATACAAGACATTTTGTAAGTAATTTATTGTACCAACTTAGTGTATGGAAAAGGGGGTGCTATGTTGTCCTTTTTTTTTCCCTATTTGTAATTACATTTCTATCGCAGAGTGATTATTTTTTCAACAATTTTAATTGAATCGAATGAAATATTCAGAATAATTTTCTTTGAATAGCAATACATTTTTTAACAAATAATCAGGATATAATTCTATACCCCCACCCCACCCAACCCCATTTTGAGGTACGTTATTCAATAGAATATAAAAATAATTTATTAGTTGATTATTTGGTAAAGTAAAAGGTAAACATAAATGTGAACAAGTTAAGAACTGACACGAAGGGAGCACGTACTCGTGATGCATGTACATGTAACACGATTGATTGATTGCTTAACGTCCAGTGGCAAATATTTCATGCATATTCAGGACGAGAACAAATTAACAATAAATACAATAGGTAGGTTCAGGAAAAGGGGCGTCCGGGATTAAGGTCGGAGAAATTTAGACTGACACGGGAAATGAGGATATATTGGATAGGGACAGAAATTTAGCCTTGCAACAGGTCACCTACGGACCCCTCAAAGAGTTGTTGCAAGGGTTCTTAACGTGCAAAGAGCGTGGCACTCTCTTTACACGAGGCATCGGATTTAACGTCCCCATTCTGACCGGACGTGGCTGCAAATTTGTACATCCCGCACAGCCAAACGGACGCCCCACTTTAGCAAGGGTTTTACTGCCGGTCGGAGGAAGACCAATGGTGACCATACTTCTATTCCCCAGTCACCCTTGGGGGACATGTTACACGAAAACGAATGTCAATACATGTATGATTTCCTATTCAGTGTGAATCAATAAGATTTTCAAAATCTTACACACGAATATTTTAAATCTGGATTTTAAAAAAGTGTTATGGAAAGTTTTAAATTGAAATTCATCTCACAAATATGATATAAATTCCCAGTCGGCAACAAAAAAACTATCAGACGCTTATAACTTTGAAGTAATTTTTATAGTTTGCATTTTATCAAAGAAAATAATGACCTCACACAGGTCATTATTTTATGCGTTGGAGTATATTTCATTGAAACATGGTATCGTCCGGGTTGTTTCTTCGAAAGAATGACCTATCGTTCTGAAAGAAAATTACTCCATATAGGTATATAAAGTTACAGATCACACAACTGGAGGAACAGGATATAATCAAAGAGCTGATTGCTCTGAGGTTGAAGAAGATGCATAAAAGGTAACTTGAATTACCATAAAAGCAGCCCCACCAACCCAGCCGGCTTTGTCCCAATATTGCTTTTGGCGTATGTTTTTCTTAAAAAAATAGTAAGACTCATAACTCAATCAAAACTCGCTATACTTAACATAAAAATCTGCAAATACTGTTGATTCAAATTAAATTTTCCAACTAGATTCCATACATTCGACTCAGCATGGTCAACTAGATGGAATGCAACTTCGCCAAGCAATTATAACAGTAATTGATTTGGTTTCACTTGAAAGTTTTCTGTCAATTTACAAAGGTAGATAGTTGACCTTAAAAAAGCTGGCTATCAAGATTTTAGTTTGCTTAAACTATGGTTTTCATTATAAATATATATTGAAAAATTATAAATATATCTAATGCAGATATGTGTCAGGCCAAGAATTGTTTGGGCACTTATTAGCATTTCAAACTGGTTCCGTACTCGAGCCTCGATAATGGGTGTACCTAAATGACGAATAACGGTTAAGAGATGGACTATTTGGTTGTTAAGATCCCGTTTCGATCACTTATAAAACTTTGAATTGTAAGGCAATAAAGACAACCATTGGGGACATTTCGACAATGACTGACATGAAAACTACGTACTTTCGAAATGGAATCCGTCAACTGACATTACTTTGTTCATTGATATTTCTGTCAACTTACGGTGCATCGTTTGATGTGTAACACACCAGCAGATTCACGTGTGCGCTTGACTCTTTATTGTCGCCAAAACATACTAAAATATTCTAACTTTCGTTTTAAAAAAACACATGTTGTCTAAAACTGGAGTATGACTTGATTGCATTAAAGATCTGAACGTAGACGGAACAACTCAATCCGTGTATTTTTTCAAGCATCATTGATATGAAGTCGTACTCTCCACGTAGATACTTGACTTTAACACAAGACGGATTGTATGAATATATGCAATTCTGTTTAACAATATTTTGAAACTTTCGTATGCACAAATTGTCAATTTAATTTCCCATTTGTGCACATGCGCAGATATGTAACCATCATGGTTTAGATTAACCCGAATAATTGTTTTATTCCGATAATTCCGATCATTAATCTACTAAAGACAATTATAAGAACAATCAGAGAATTATTATCATGACCTACTGATGCTCCAAAACAAGCCATCAACTTTTAATTATTTTTTTTTTATGTGTTTTCATGAATTTCGAGAATTTATAAAAAAAACATATAAATATCTGCATAAGTTTATTAAACTTGAATACCCTCAATGAAATTTTTTTTTAATAGATACGTCCTTAATGAAAGCAAGGAGAAGGAACCCATGGTGAACGTACTCTATGGGCGAAAGAACTCAGGTCGAACAGACCAAGGGCAAACCGACCCAATACCAAATTCACGCATGCGTACTACAAAAATATACTCTAAAAACATCCGGTTACAAGTAAACAAATAACGTTCCTGTAAGATGAAATGAAATCTAATAATTTACATAAATAAAAAAGGGTATATATTGTTACATTAAAACATGAGAAACTATAACACTATTGATAGTGATTGTTTTTCAAGCCTAACTTATAAATTAAAATAAATGATGCAGATGCTTAAATATGTGTAAAAATCGGTATCAAGAAATGGCACGAAAGTTGTTATAAAATTGTAATACACAGAAAGGGATGCGGCATACAACCTGGTAACGGTTCAATGATTTTACAGCCTGCAGTAAAGGCTTTCAGAAGACTTGAAGTCTTCTTCCACCAAAAACAAAGAGGTCGTAAATTATAGGGCTAGTAATGAGACATGATAAGAGTTGAAACACAACCATAACAGCTGCACCATACACTAAATTTTACGGTCAATAGGTCAGTCTGCTAAATTACATGAAAACAAATAATTAGTAATCTCAACACTTTTAAAATAGCAAATTATTGTCAGCAATTAAATACTTATGAGAGATAAGATATAACTAGTTTACAAATTAAGCTCACTGACAGTATTTTAAACTTTAATTAAAAGACAGATATTGATAAAAGTGCAAACTCCATGATGAATGTCAAAGACAAAAGGTGAACATACGATGACTGATCAGAAACTTTACAAAAAGTATATATATATCCAAATAAGGACAAATTAAAAATTCTTCCAATTTTACAAAAATTGTAAAAGAAATAATTTAAGATCATGCATGCAACATGCATACTAGTCAATTTCATGTGACACATGTAAATAATGCTAAATAATTTTGTCGTTTGTGCTGCTCAACTTAACGGGTACGTCTAAACACTGCTCAGAACCTCCTGAGTGCACTCAGGACCCTTTATAGGCATCGTATTTGCACACAGGATGGCTGTATATATTCGTTACACGCTACTTGTTTAAGAGTTAAATTTTGGTGGAATTTGAAATCGAACTTAGATAGATATGTCAATTCTTATAAAATAGTGAGGGCACGTGTCACTGATTACACAACTACTGAGCCGTGAATTATTCATTCAACAAAATTGATTGGATTATCTTTATTGTTATTTATGAATTGTGTTGTTAGTACAGTGTTACGTTTAAAATTAATAACACGATGTTTTAAGTTTTTAGGGATTGTTTAATGTAGTTAAATTTAAATTATGCATAGTAAATTTTACGTTTATGGAGAACAAAATTTAAAAAAAAAACATTTCTATGGATACCTATGGATCTTCAGAACGCTGGCACTGTTGTACCATTATATTCTGCTCTACTTCATCATTGTTGTATTTAATTGTATTTAAATTATCATATTTGGGTATTATTCGATGTACTTTTCATGATGACGGCTAAATTAATTTTGTTGTGGTCTGCAGTTCATGCATAAAGAAAATTTAAAAAAATCGTGTTTATTTTATAGTTGCCATTTTTCTGTAACAAGTTCGATTTTTGTTTTTCTTTGGGATTTTTTTTCTCTCTCTCCAAAATCAACTTAATAAACACAAAACAATGTTTACTGAATATCAAATTTTATTGAATTTGTATATCTTTATTATTCTCAATAAACCATACATAGGTATAGAGAAGACAATTATGTACAATATTTACAATGACAATATTTAGATGAATTTATTTATATGATTTGCTAAGTCTAATGTCTTGGCTGCGTACATGCTGTCCTTGGTCTTTTTCTTTGGTTTGGCTTACGAGCAAATTTCTGGGATTTTGGCACTTCAAAATATGTGCACGAAGACTTAGTCGTGGTTTGAACGGATTTCGTGTCAATCAACAGTCTCCGAAATAGTCTTTCTCGCTGTTCTTTTGTTTTCGAAAACCAACATTGAAATGATACATCATGTTTTCTGTACGGACCGAAATGTTCATAATTTTTTTTTACAGTAAAATACCAAAATATGATAAATTGCGTGAGTTCGATATACGATAGCACTTATTTAGGACAGTAGACTGACAAAAATTAACAAGGGAAGAACTGAGAAAGAAAATTAAATTTTATTTGTTTTACAATAAAAAAATCATTTTTTTTTAATTTAGTTTAGAATCACACTACAATCTTACTTACAAAATGTTTAGAAATAATACCCAAATATGATAATTTTCAGAAAACGGAGACAAATTCATTTTTTTCAGAATTTATTTACATATTGAAATTCGTTCTAGGCTTGTATTACTGCATGGACAAGAACGATTTAAATGAGAAATAAAATCTTACTAAATGCTGATTTGTTAAACATTCGTATTACTCAGAAATAAAATTTAGACATTTTCTTTCACTGTTTTACAACAAATCATTCTTCAGAATTTACTTTTACATTAAAACTGCTCAAGGAATCTAAATACTGGACAAGAACGAACTCAATGTAAAACCAAATCTTACTACATGAAATTGTTTAGAAATAACCGCCACATTTTGCAATAATTTATATCTATATTTTTGAACGTTTTCAAATGAAATGAATTGAATTAAAATTTCCCAACTATATGTAGTTTTCTCATATTTCTCAAATGGCTTCAATTATTACAAACAAAACGAAAAGTTTATTTAACATTTTTTTCTAAAACAATATATCTTTCTCATATTTCTCAAATGGCTTCAATTATTACAAACAAAACGAAAAGTTTATTTAACATTTTTTTCTAAAACAATATATCTTCATTGTTCTTTATTTTTCAAAAGACATCTTGGTTTTGTTTGTTTGCCAAGCTTACTTGTATGAGGTTAATACCATTACTAATCATTCCTAATTATTAAAGATCAAACGACCTAATCAACATGATAATTGATATTCAATATAATCATCGGTCATGCCTGACATATTTCTTAAAATCGGCGCGTGCCAATGAAAACTTCAATAACTTCTTAAATAATAAATTTATTTTATCAAAACAAAAATTATAAGATGGACAATTAAATTAACTATCGAATGCATACCTTCACTACTCACTAAAACAACTATTTCATGTCCTGAGTGCACTCAGAAGGTCCTGAGTGCACTCAGAAGGTCCTGAGCGGTGTTTAGACGTACCGCAACTTAACAAGTTCAAATGACATCTCGAGTATTACATAAATTATACACCAGCTTTATCTGCTTGATGATTTATACATTGATGATGCCACTTGTGTCGTTCCATTATCTTCAGTTCTGATGTTTTTACGCATGCATTTTATCTACAGTCGCGCCGAATTCCGCATGGATTCCAACACCAATTTGTAATCAAAACAAGCAGTCTTATTATGTAACACGTTTGAAAATTGAGCACAGCAGACAACATTGAAATATTATTTTCATCACTTAATCACAAAAATCTGAGCGTACTACCAACGACAAAATTATTTAAAAACTACCTGTATAAACCTCCGAACGATATTTTCATATGGTATGCTATACCAGCATATTTAGTTTCTGATTTTGTTCTCGCCCTTTGGAAAACTTTCCATTAGTCTGAATAGAACAACTGGTTATTCTTAAGAATTTTTTAAATCGATGATCTATTTATCTATTAGGTAAGTTACAGTTTTAATGGTTTCATTTTTAATTTCGACCAAATGGTTACCTTAACTTAAAATACTCGTATTTTAAATACAAAACTTGATCCTGCTATCTATGTTGAATTTATTTATAACTTGAGAGACATGCAACGACAAAATTATTTACAAAACGATTTTCACTGTACTTGGGCCTAAGTAAAATCACACCTATATTGATCTCCGAGGGAAATTCAAAACGGAAAATCCCTAATCAAATGGCAAAATCAAACGAATGGACATCAACTGACATATTCCTGACTTGGTACACGCATTTTCAAATGTAGAAAATTGTGGATTGAACCAATTGAGCGGTCTAGAGAAGCCCGTCACTTAGTTCAAAGAAGAAAACAGTAATATCGTCTAAGAGAAAAAGGACAAGCATATCACAAATTTTCCGATTTAGTGTTTTCTTGTTTTAAACTGGATGGTGGTATTTCTTATATAATCTAATTAAAGTCTGAAGAGAGTAAACATTATTTTCGTAAATGTGTTGTTTTTAAAGACATACAATGGCATAAATATTTTATCATTACCCGTGTATCTGCAGTCTTGGGGGATTAAAAACAATGCAAATACATATTATACACCTTTTTTATCTTTTCTAGACCTTTTTAAAAAACTTAGATATAACCGATTATCTTTTGTTCACATCTTAATGCATCAAAAAGTCAACAAATGACGTTTTTTGTTTTCACAAAAGGTGAACAACATGTCGCAAGGCGAAATTCCTGTCCCTATCCAATATATCCTCATTTTCCAGTGGCAGTCCAAATTTCCCCGACCAATGTCCACCATCCCGGATTGCCTGGATTAATACAACACGTACATTGTTATTTATTGTTAACTTGTTCTCGTCCTCAACATGCATGAAATATATGCAACTGGACGTTAAGCAACCAACAATCAATCATTCGAGCAATTCTAAAATACAATTGGATTTTAAAGTTTTAGTAAATTTTCAATATTTAGTGGCTTTAGATCTTTCACAATCCACTGGCAATGTTCAGCCGGGAACATCCTTTTGGCTTTGATTGCAAATTGTCCTTTTTTGGAGAAGCCTTAAACTGGCCATCGAACAAACAGTTTAAATGCATGTCCAATTTCAATTTATAGTCTTAAAATTTACTGGGCCGCCAGGATGGCTGATGAATTATGAACCCATCCTGGCCATTCTCGTAATATGACATGAATGAAGGGTTCGTGACCTCCATAATATTAGCCTTCTTCGTCACACTCAGCTCCATTTTGTCCAGTGCACTTAGTCTCCTTTTTGCTTTCTGATGATAAATACATTAATGATTTTATTATCATCGTTCAATGTTTTATATCTAATTATTTCTATAAATCGAAATACAGGTATTGAATAGTATATACAAATGTTTAATTTTAATAACCCTTAAGGGTGACTGGGGAATAGAAATATGGTCACCATTGGTCTTCCTCCGACCGGCAGTAAAACCCTTGCTAAAGTGGGGCGTCCGTTTGGCTGTGCGGGATGTACAAATTTGCAACCACATTCGGTCAGAATGGGGACGTTAAATCCGATGCCTCGTTTAAAGAGAGTGCCACGCTATTTGCACGTTAAGAACCCTTGCAACAACTCTTTGAGGGGTCCGTAGGTGACCTGTTGTAGGGCTAAATTTCTGTCCCTATCCATTATACCCTTTTTTTCCGTGGCAGTCTTGATTTCTCCGACCTTAATCCCGGAAGCCCCTATTATAGAACCTACCTATTGTATTTATTGTAAATTTGTTCTCGTCCTGGATATGCATGAAATATTTGCCACTGGACGTTTAGCAACCAACAATCAATCAATCTAAATGAACATGTCCTGCAAGTTCAACTTTTACACTGGAAATATAATCACTTTAGAGGAAAGTATCCAGAAAAAAAATGATATTTTAAACTTACCTTGTTTATACTCCTCCCAGTTTTCAAATTAGGCATGTTAGAATACCTCTGATAACGAAACCCACATTCCATACTTTCACTTGTTACTTCTAATACTCCTTTTTTGGTAGGTACATTTTTTTTCTATTAACTTGTTTTTTCTGTACAACATTTCTCATTACTTTGCGTTTTTGTCCAGGAATTTTGTCCTTACGGGCAGTCCAGAAAGCTTGGGAATTTGTTCTTGAAGAAATAAATCTACATTCATCAGCATATTGTGAATATTGTGAAGAGTTTATGGCGACGAAACACTATACATTGCATTTTTTATGTCTCTAATGGCAATGATGCATTTTTCCCTGTCATTTCTGTCAATTCTGATTGACATTCTTCCTGTACCAAATCTGAAATTCAAAATGGTCTTCTGTTTCTAAAGCAATACATTCTTCCATGATGTTAACTTTATTGTCCGAGGAGACTGCTTTGTCCGTTATATCACTATCCATATTAAATAAAGGTCGATTTTTGTACTCTGATGGCAAGAAATCGATCCATAGGCATGGTATTGAGTGAATAAGGCCAGCAGATGTTTGCAACGCCAGTGATTCCTTTTCCAGTTAAAACAGGAACAATATGGTCCACCAGTATTGATCAACATAGTGTACCGAGTCGGAGTCAGGGCTTCTAACATTAAAGCCATCTTCTGTAACTATTATACTGCCAGGTGGAATTTCTAATTCACTCGGTGGTATTCTATCCAGACAGTGTGTCAAAAGACTATTTAGGTCTATCTTGTAAAAATGATGGAATATTAGATGAATATGACCTGTTCTCATGCATATAGGAGGTATTCTTCTTATTTATCTGAAAAATTAAGAAAACAAATGCTGACATGTTCACGAGGGGTTTTCTTAGATTAATCATAACGGTGCAAGCTGATATCTAAAACCCAAGTCATGCCTTAAATGCCTGACAATAACTAAGTTAGTAAGTAAGTAAATTAATTATTTTAGTGACATGTGTATCATAACATACAGCCGCCATACATCCATTAATCAATAATTGAATGTTCTTAGGGATATCCGGTTAAAAATGCACCCTTTTCTTTTGATAGTACAATTCCTATTTATATAATATTGTATAAAAATCTCGGGGGGGGGGGGGGGGGGGCTACTTCAATACTTAATTGATAGGGGGTTCCGCTGGGGTTCTATTACCTCATCCTTTTCATATAATTTAGATTTTAAAAATGTATACCTTTTCATATATTGCGTAGGTAAAAATGTAACCTTTTCCCATATTGTTTGGGTTCCATGTGGTGTGTAATGTAAGAGTGGAATACCAAAGTGTCAAAAGAGAAACATTGGTTGATAAAAAAACAGCCCGGAACACCAAGAAAGATGGCAGACGAAGTTGTGGGAACTTTATTGACCTTATCATATATTTCTGATAGTTTTCCCGACCTATTCACATATATTCAAGCTAGAAAAGGTGACTTATTCCAGCGGCACGTCCTATCACCTTATATATAGGAAGTATAGGGAGTTTATCTTTTGCATTTTTGATACAGGACTTAATCGACTAATTGAGGTCGTAATCATCGTTGTGACCTTGAGATGCGAGTCTTCTAAATATGGAATGGGTTTATATAAACACTAGACTAGACTAAATATAAATAATGTATATTAGAGAGAGTCCTTCATGACCATTATTATATGAATAAACCAGGCGAGTCACTACTTGTTATTTTGAAAAGGCATGTGACTTTACAGAAAAATTGAGAGACAAGGCATCTTACAAAGGTTTTAATCCATTGTACTGTTTTTCATCAATTGTTATGCAGAAATCCACCTTTCTTTTTTTATTTCACTACTCATAAGAATGATAACTGTAGCCATGCATGCCTATATTCTTTAGGTGAAATATCTTGATTTAGCAATAAATCTTTATTAAAATACATACGTGATTTTACTCTAGGGCATCATTTCATTCACTATGATTGATACCATTGAAGATAATGATTTCCTATCCTGTATGTTTCTCATGTATTTCGATTTTAAATCACAAAGCATTTTTACCCCCAAGGGTGACTGGGGAATAGAAGTATGGTCACCATTGGTCTTCCTCCGACCGGCAGTAAAACCCGTGCTAAAGTGGGGCGTCCGTTTGGCTGTGCGGGATGTACAAATTTGCAGCCACGTCCGGTCAGAATGGGGACGTTAAATCCGATGTCTCGTGTAAAGAGAGTGCCACGCTCTTTGCACGTTAAGAACCCTTGCAACAACTCTTTGAGGGGTCCGTAGGTGACCTGTTGCAAGGCTAAATTTCTGTCCCTATCCAATATACCCTCATTTCCCGTGGCAGTCTAAATTTCTCCGACCTTAATCCCTTAATCTATTACAGAACCTACCTATTGTATTTATTGTGAACTTGTTCTCGTCCTGAATATGCATGAAATATTTGCCACTGGACGTTAAGCAACCAACAACAATCAATCAAAGCATTTTTTCTAAACCATTTGGCGTGTTTATCTTTATATTGGACATGTCAGAACGAAAACAGTTCACCAATCGCTTAAAAAAAGCAAATATAAGTATATATAAAGAATTCCAGATAAAAATGCAGAAATGAGGTTTTTACCCACCAAAATTTGAATTAATTGAGTGATTATTTGTTTTTATAATATTATTATATTGTTTTTGTTTCAATAGCAGTAAGATGAATAAAGTGAAGTTAGAAATGACTAGACTTATTTTGTACCCGACAAGGCAAGACCATATCAGTCGCTATGACTTTTATGTCCTTTGGTCTCTGACGGAGATTTGTCTCATTGGCAATCATACCACATCAATTTTGTATACTAAAATAAAAGATTGGAAGGAAAACAAGAATGAATATATTTATTCCCCCATTAGGGAGCAACCGTTTATCTTCAAAAAGGTAAGTTGGGATGCTGTGTTTTTAATTGTAAGTCGGAATATTTTTTTTGGCTCAAGGCGCAAACAAAAATCGTAATCTAACACATGTTTTCGTTCAAGCCGAACTACCTTTTTCAATTGAAATCTTATTCACTTAAATACTTTTTAACTGAAAAAAAATATTTAACGGGTCGCAACTGTAAATGACGACGGATGTCGAACACTGAACATTTGTAACATGCATATAAAATCACTATTATCAAGATTGATACTGCTTTAAATTTAGATTGTGATGACATATTTAACACACCATATCTATCTGATACAGGTCAAGGAATAGAAGTAATTAAAATTGGACTTATTGATCAATATAGGAAATCAGAAGAAGTGCAAAACAGTTTACTCACTTTCTCAGTTAGAACAAGGTGTATTCACTCTCCTGAAAAACTCATTTGATATACTCCTTTGGCGTGCAATATCTTTAGGGCAGTTTCATTACTGTTCAGTGTAGCATTGCTGCATAGGATCCAATGAAATTTGAATGCATCTCAGTGAAAGATACTGAAATAAGATACAGACGAAAAGGTTAAATATTTGTTACCTTTGTCGGAAAGCGGTTAAGGTTAGAACGGTATCTACGAGAGGCTTCAACCATAAGTGCAATAACGTATTTCTAACTTAATTTTGGACTGTGGTGCATAATGTAAAAGAGGGACGACAGATACCAGAGGGATAGTCAAACTCATAGATTGAAAATAAAACTGACAACGCCATGCATGGCTAAAAATAAAAGACAAACAGACAAATAATAGTACAGAAGACACAACATAGAAAACGCGTTGTTTCAGTTTATAGAAATTTGTAATAAATTTTACAATAGGTGCTGATAGTTTTACCTTCATTTGGTTTTCTGCCACTGCTTCTTAGTAACCCCCCGAGTTTGACCTTTTGATTCTACCCGAGTTAACTCGACATCAACCATGGGTCGGGGCAGATTTAGTCGAGTTTCAAGATGGCGTCAAGTAATTGCAACAATAAACATTGATACAAAATAACTGGTTTTTGACATAATACAACCAAAGAAAGAGACTGACAAGGGGAATTTAGTTTTGCCTCTATTTTGGAAAAAACAAATATTGTTCGTGTGTGTATCAACTGTCGGTGATGTTTATAAATAAAACAGAAATTATTTTTTTTTTCTAAGAACAAATTTTTTTCTCACAATTTTTTTCACTAACAAACTTTTTTTCTAAAGCATACAGGATCAGGTCTTTTCTTTCTGAAACAATATGTATTTTTTTTTATTTTAAAGCTCAGTAGATACTAATTTTTTTCACTTCCCTTATGATACAACTCGGTGTAAGAGTTTTGACTTCGATTCGTAAAGGTTTCGCACATGCGCATGAACACTGATCTTTTAACTCGAGTCTACCCGAGTTAGACAATCGAAGTAGGCCCAGGAGTCTATATGAATGACAAAAATAGCATATTATGTGTCTAACGACAGTTACAGTATTTTTTAAATGTACTGTAACTATATCTGACGACGACAGCATGTCACAGTACAGTAAGTGGCAAGAATTTTTTGTTACGTCTCACAGGTAAGGAAAAATAATTTTGTAGTTTATAGTATGAAAAGGTGCTGTTTAAATCCAACTTTTACTACGCCTGATCTATTAAATGTTGTCCATTTGTTTGATATGGTTGAGCTGTTGATTTTGTCATGATTGATAAGGGTCTTTCCGATTTGTATTTTCCTCGGAGTTCAGTATAATTGAGATTTTACTTATTATACGAATGAAGTACTATCCGACGTGTTTACTCTGGGACTATTATCCTAAGAAGTCTTAGTATGATAATCTCAGGTTTACTAGAGTTTGGGCTTATTCCACCGGCTAAGGTAAGGTTTACACATTATTAATCAATGTTATACAGATCGAAATCGTCCTAAATTGCGTGTTGGATTGAATTACGGACTTAATATTTACATTAATAAATGATTTATTCCCATGTCAGACTTTTGACGATTCTACAATGACACCAGACAGTGTCCCTGTGTTTTGTTTCCCACTCGCTGTCCGTGTCCTTTGATGTTGAAATGATTTCGGATCCTCCTGTCTTTATGGTCTCTGAAAATCACTCTGTCCCAGATGCATCTTTATAGAGAAATTCGTCTTTAACATGCCTTGCCAGCGTGGTATTCTCGGAGTGTGTGCAATCTGCAATGAAACAATTAATTTCGTAAATAAAATCGACAACAACAGCGATACAGAAATATGAACACACATTTTTCATGGTTCTATTTAGATAGAAAACATAAAGCATACCTCTACCACCAGTCCTTTAATTGATAGCATGCTACAATCTGGCATTGTAGCTGCCTCTCTTATCGTCATGAATGTAGCTGTTGGCGGGTATATTAAATCTCTGGCCTGCCTTTCCTTTTCTCGGTCTACTAGCACCTCACTTGTATTCGATACTTTGGATTTGTTGTTTATGCCATTACTGACACTGTAATTTCTGATTAGTATCGACTTGCCTTTAGCCAATTTTTCAACCATAGACAAGTCATTCAAGACAGCCTTCTTAATACCAGATGTGTCGGCCATTGACATGGTCGTATATTGGTTTCCAGCTTACGATGCAATCTGCTGACTTCTTGCCACTAACTTAACTTTTATTGGTGACGTTGTACTGTTACCAGTGTTGATTTTTTATTGTTTAAAAGAAATTATATCGATTTTTCATACGTTTTCCCGGACTTTTTTGATTGCTAGATTTTTTGTACTTTGAAGTTCGTTACTTTCCTCCTCACTTTTTTGTTTCCTAAATTGAAAGCATGAACGTGGTCACACGCATTTAAAAGTATCATAAACTTCGCCGACTCACAATGTAAGTTTATAATTTATAGTTTTTAATGATTGTATGATGAAAGTTAATATGTTTTCACATCAAAATAAATATTGTGTATGTGTATATCAGCCAAAAGTGAAATATGATGATTGTTAATTTTGTCACGGTTTTTACAAAAGTATGGAAAGCCATTTTGGTGCTATAATTTTTGAATGATTTGATTGAAAATTCATTTTGATACATAGATTTGAACTGTTAGTTTTATGATTTTTGTAGTCATGAGTATGATGAGTTAGCTAAGGTTTTTGTTTTGGTAGCTTTTTACCAACATCACAGCACATATATGTAGACTCATACTATTTCATGGTTTTCGGAATAAATGATTATACCTGTTTTTGGCTTATGGTTATACTATGCACTGAGGCAGAACAGTAAAAAGATTGTAAAGACACAGTTTGATACAGAATAATATGCAGACATTGTAGTTCCTACAAACAATTTTATGAAATGGCGCAATCACAACCACTTCCGCCTGAAACTACCCATGAACATAAGATGACAGAGAAAGGTCAAGAACTTTGATACACACAAGGTAAAATACCTTAATCGAATTGACGAGTCGTGGGAAATTGTAGAAAATTTACTTGAAGAATTTACAGATTGCTCAAAGGAGTTAAAACCTCTACACAAACTAAAGAAAAACATTTTGAAGTCTCGTGAAAAATACTGTGAAAACTCAGATAATTATATTCAGTTTTTGACACGCAAGAACACTGAAGACAGTAACGAAACCTTATCCACCTTTAAAACAGAGTTTAAAAAGTGCACTGAAATAATTGACAATACAATACAACAAATTAAGACATTGAAATTAACAGCTGCCGAAACAATGTCGGTAGCTCCTGTTAAGTCTGTCCGTTCGAACAATAGTGGTAGAAGTGGCTCAATTTCGAGTTCAGTTATGGCGCAGAAGCGTGTAAATGCTGAAGTTCAGCGAACAAAGTTACAATATGCTAAACAACAAACAAAACTAATCAAGCAAAAAGCAATATCTAAGGCTCTAAGGGATCGCGAAGAGGCTGAAGTTGATGCGGATTTAGCACTGCTAAAACAACAGACAGATACCGCTGTCGCAGAGGCCGAGGTCAAAGTCTTAGAAGAAGCTGAGAGTGATAAAAGATCGTTGTCGTTACAAGATGACAAAGATCAGTTAGAAAAAGTAAAAATGACACTTACAGAGAAATATGTTTATGAACAATTTAAAGAAGTAGAACAACTCAAATCTCAAGACAAGAATAACAATGTTCCACAAGTTATTCCGAACAATCATGACAATTTCAGTTCACATACTCCGGCACCTCGGAACCAGTTTAACTTGAATCTTACGCCAAGGAATTTGCCTAAATTTGAAGTCGATACTTTGGATCGATCGATAGCTGAAGGTATTAAACCAGAAATTCGGCAAAAACAAACATTAAATCCGTGTGCAGCTGATTTTGAATTTACTCAGCCACCACTGCAACCAAAACATGATCAGTCTGTAGTGTCCGAGTTGTTATTAAAGAAAGATTTATTACTTACTAGGTTTCAGAATTTTGAGAACTGTGCGGAAACTTACGCTTCATGGAAGGCTACTTTTAAAAGTATTACAGAAGAACTTTCAGTTACGGCTTTCAAAGAAATGGACTTAATAGTAAAATGGCTCGGCCGTGAATCTTCTAAGTTTTCGAAAAACTATTCGTGCGTCAAATGTGAACAATCCAAATACTGGTCTTCGTCGTATATGGGAGCGTCTTGACGAACGCTATGGTAGACCTGAGATGGTAGAAGCGGCAATTAAAACAAAACTACAGAAGTTTTCCAAAATTAACGAACAAGGATCATAGCCGACTTTATGAGCTATTGGATATTCTCACACAAATTGAATCTTCAAAAGAGAATGAGACATTTTCGAATTTATTCTCATATTTCGACTCTTCTTCTGGTGTTTTACCAATCGTGGACAAGTTACCGTATAATATACAAGAGAAGTGGACAACACGTGCATCACAATACAAACTGAAAAACAACGTACCATTTCCACCTTTTTCGTATTTTGTGCAATTTATCAGAGAGGTTAGTGCTGTCAAAAACGATCCTGCGTTTATTTAAAGTAATACTGAAGCATCATATTCTAGAAAAACAAATGATACACGGAAAGTTAACCATGGCGCAACGTCAGTGTTTAACCGAAAAACGGATGTTAATATTAAACAGAAAGAAGAGAAAGAGGCTGTACGTTGTCCTATTCATAAAGCCAATCATCATTTGAATACTTGTCGAGCCTTTAAAGCAATGACTTATGAAGAACGTAGAAAGTATCTGAAGGACAATAAGATTTGTTTCAAATGCTGCCATTCGACAACACATATGTCAAGAAATTGTACCGTAACGGTAAAATGTGAACATTGTGGAAGTAATTATCATATAACCGCTATGCATTTATCTGCAAAATCTAGTTCTCCTGACGGCGGGGAGAAATCATCTGAAACAACGCAAAATGCTAATGATCATACAGTGTCATCCAACTGCACGTCATTATGTGGATTTAGTGGTAAATCATGTGGAAAAACCATTCAGGTCCGTGTGTACCCAAAGAACTTTCCAGATAAAGCCGTTTATGTGTACGCTATATTGGACGACCAAAGTAACTGGACTCTTGCTAAGACTGAGCTGTTCGATCAATTAGGTATGAATACATCAGCCATTCAGTATACTATGTCATCTTGCGCTGGGCGCACTATCATGAACGGTAGATGTGCAGAAAGTCTGATCGTTGAGTCATTGTCTGGTAACGGAAAACTTGAAAAACCTTTTTGCAATTTTCTTTCTCCCTGTTCGAGTAACAATTTCTTGAACTCCTCGTTTTCTTATCCATTTTCTCACATAGTGCAAAAAGTCTATCCTGTGCTGATGATGGACGTTTTTTAATATTAACTTTTTTTCTTTGTGGCAACTTCTTTTTCTTTTATCAGCTGTGACCCCTCTATTTTCATTTGTATCAGATTGTATTGATTGATTGATTGTTTGTTGCTTAACGTCCAGTGGCAAATATTTCATGCATATTCAGGACGAGAACTAATTAAAAATAAATACAATAGGTAGGTTCTGTAATAGGGGCGTCTGGGATTAAGGTCGGAGAAATTTAGACTGCCACGGGAAATGAGGGTATATTGAATAGGGACAGAAATTTACCCTTGCAACAGGTCACCTACGGACCCCTCAAAGAGTTGCTGCAAGTGTTCTTAACGTGCAAAGAGCGTGGCACTCTCTTTACACGAGGCATCGGATTAAACGTCCCCATTCTGACCGGACGTGGCTACAAATTTGTACATCCCGCACAGCCAAACGGATGCCCCACTTTAGGAAGGGATTTACTGCCGGTCGGAGCAAGACCAATGGTGACCATACTTCTATTCCCCAGTCACCCTTGGTGGTCAGATTGTATTACTCCTACCAATAGGGATGGACAGATTCTCCATATTTTTTCAGTGTTTCGTCATAACTGGTATTGTTAAATCAGATTTTGGTAAATGTTAAGATGTACTACTTATCACTTGCTTGGTTTTTCAGTTGTACAAAATGGCCAATTTCTTATTATTTATTATCTTTGCTGTTTTGATACTTTAACAGTTTGAAAATATCGTAATTCACATGGCTGCAGAAGGGGTCATAACCCTTAAGCATGTTATAGAGAATTAACAATAACAACATTACCTACATTTTTTGAATAATGCAATTATGTTCAAATTC
Source organism: Mytilus californianus (assembly GCF_021869535.1). Lineage (NCBI taxonomy): Eukaryota > Metazoa > Mollusca > Bivalvia > Mytilida > Mytilidae > Mytilus > Mytilus californianus. Next base: position 494,399 of record NW_026262744.1, read on the forward strand.
TGTCACTTTCTCAATCGATAAGTTTAACATACCACAAATGACATAAACAATTTCAATTATAAACCCGTCGCTAGCAGACCGAAGTGGCACAAGTCAACTTTACACCTAGAGAATTTATCCCTTTACGTATTTGTTATTTGTTCATCGTGTGAATATACCTGACGTGGCAACTATTTTTTGTACGTCACACAGGTAAAATAATAAATTTGTCGTGTATAGTATGAAGAGGGACGAAAGATACCAGAGAGACAGTCAAACGCAGAGATCGAAAACAAACTGACAACGCCATGGCCAAAAATAAAAAGAAAAACAGACAAATAAAAGTACAGATGACACAACATAGAAAACCAAAGACTTAGCAACACGAACCCCACCAAAAACTGGGGGTGATCTCAGGTGCTCCGGAAGGGTAAGCAGATCCTGCTCCACATGTGGCACCCGTCGTGTTGCTTATGTTATTACAAATCCGGTAAATAGTCTAATTCGGTAAGTCACAATAGTGAAAAGGGAGGATATTGTAGTTACGACATAATGAACATATCCGATATCATCTGTGAAACAGTTATTCCATAACGGTCAACCAACTCGTGGTGGCGTCCGTAAAATTTACGAAGGGATGACTTCAACTTCACCATTTGGAACTCTTGGTTTAATAGCTTCCATGTGAGCAGCAATCCTCTATCAAGAGGTGCAATTATACCGGTTCTACATAAAAAAAATGTATTAGATATGAAATATTCGATCACATGTTTAAATGAGTTTTATAGGTTCCTTGTACACGAGAGGTTGTTACACTCCAGGATCGAGTATAGACTCTCTTAAAATTATTTAATTTATCTAACAATTATTTTGTTCTGTTTTTCGTTAATTTATTTTTAATCGTCTTTGTCTTTTAATCTGGATTGACGGTAATTATATGATTCCCCCCAAGGGTGACTGGGGAATAGAAGTATGGTCACCATTGGTCTTCCTCCGACCGGCAGTAAAACCCGTGCTAAAGTGGGGCGTCCGTTTGGCTGTGCGGGATGTACAAATTTGCAGCCACGTCCGGTCAGAATGGGGACGTTAAATCCGATGCCTCGTGTGAAGAAAGTGCCACGTTCTTTGCACGTTAAGAACCCTTGCAACAACTCTTTGGGGGGTCCGTAGGTGACCTGTTGCAAGGCTAAATTGGTGTCCCTATCCAATATACCCTCATTTCCCGTGGCAGTCTAAATTTCTCCGACCTCAATCCCTTAATCTATTACAGAACCTACCTATTGTATTTATTGTTAACTTGTTCTCGTCCTGAATATGCATGAAATATTTGCCACTGGACGTTAAGCAACCAACAATCAATCAATCAATTATATGATTGCCTAAGTGTTGTTTTGACAGTTTCACCATTGAGACTACGGTAATTCGAGGTTCATTAAAATACTAAATCAATACCAGACAAACATTACTTTCAAAGTTTACCTTTATCTTATAAAACTGTTATTAATTTTACCTTCACAATCACAAAACAAAACTTTCCAAGTTGTGTGCCAGTTGCTCTGACTGCCTCCTTTCATTTGATCTACTTTCCCCATACTAGGATACTATGATCATTTCCATAAATTCATCTCCTGCAATATCTTTTTGCAAATGCTTTCCTCAACATTTGAACAATACTTGTTCAACTTCAGTTGCAAAAGATCACATTTATAGTTTCTGAAACAAAAAAATAACAGTATGTCTTCATAACATAAAATATATGTACTTCAAAATTAGTTCAATAATTTGTATCATGTTGCTTGTGGAACAGTATATTTGATTGAGTACTCACTGAAACCGGTCAAGACTTAAACAACAAATACATATTTTTTTTGTGTTGTTCAACACTTTTTATAATTATCTTGAGAAAAAAAATTGCTTGATAGAAAATACACTGAAATTTGAATGAAAACACAATGGTTTCATATAAATCTGGTAAGAATTGTACACATGAGAGCCATAACAATGCAATTTTCCATATCATTAGTATTGTAAATACAAATAAATATAAATACAAAAAGTGCAAAATAAAAAGTTTTTCTTTTTGGCACCAATTTCATGACAATATCTCTATTTTCTTCTACTAACTCATAATCCATGTCCCGGGGAACACCTTCACCATGTTGGACGTATTGCCGGGCATCCTCATACACTTCCTAATCCTTATATAGTTGTGGTAAGCATTTCCCTGGATTAATGAACTTTAGATTCACCATTATTTTAGTTTGCAAGGATGTCATGGTTAAAACAGCATGATGGGATGTGAAGTGATGAAAATTCAAGAGATGCTTCTTCACTGGATGCCTTCGTAAAAAAGTATCGATACAGCTGAATTCCCGTATACTTCTCACATGTTTTGTGTGCCAGTGTCTCTGGTACTGACGGAATCCATTAAATGGACCCGTCCACATGTCGGTACTGGGCAAATATACCCCTTGTGGAATACAGGTCTTCCTGCTGCCATATTGTAACATAATACACATTAATAAAAATAATTTGTGAAAACTAAAGAGCAATTGACATATATACAAATAACAGAATAATAATACTACAGTGTAAACAAACATTCATTACGTAAAAGGCAAATGAATAAAACAAATGTGTTACAGGCTTTTTTATAGGTATAATGTGTGAAGCTTGAAAAATTTATGAGCACAATGTCCTATCAACGTTACCCCAAAGGGTGACTGGGGAATAGAAGTATGGTCACCATTGGTCTTCCTCCGACCGGTAGTAAAACCCTTGCTAAAGTGGGGCGTTTAGCTGTGCGGGATGTACAAATTTGCAGCCACGTCCGGTCAGAATGGGGACGTTAAATCCGATGCCTCGTGTAAAGAGAGTGCCACGCTAAGAACCCTTAATCCCGGAAGCCCCTATTACAGAACCTACCTATTGTATTTATTGTTAATTTGTTCTCGTCCTGAATATGCATGAAATATTTGCCACTGGACGTTAAGCAACCAACAATCAATCAATCAATCCTATCAACGTTTGATAAACCATTTCCATGAGTTACTGGGAAAATGTGACACTTATGTGTTAAAAACAATATGGACCCTTCTGTCATCACAAAGAATGATAGCAACGGAGTCACTAGAAGAGAGAAATCTACAAAACAAAATAAAGCCTGAATGAAAATGTATCAGAATATTGATCTGGATGCAGAGATTTTCAAATCCCATTTTCTGTTCCTTACTAAAATTACTAAATGTGGTTTGATATTATAATATATAATTTTGTACGTTCTATTGTGCCTGCTTCGAGCAAAAATAAACTCAAATCCAAGAGAGCTGACTAATAAATATAAAAGTCAAAAACGGTAAATCGTCTGAAATCTGGGATGCTGCCGTAGGATCCAAGGTCCATCAAAAACTAAGTATTATCCGAAGTGTATACTAGGGTTTTGGCTTTTCCAACGGTTAGGATGAGTTAATTAATTAATTTTGTCCTGTTAATTGCCATACTTAAAGGTTTGGCCTGCGGTCCATCCCCAGTTTTTGCCTGGTCTCTCTTGTTGACAAAAATCTCCTTAGCCTCTTTCTTGGTGTTTCCCCGACTTTACACTTATCTTTGCACTCCTTTACAGATCTATGGGCAACACCAAGAACCGACACCATCATTGAACTTTTTGTCCAAACTGCCATCTTCCTTTTGTTGCTGACAGCAGTGCTAAATTTTTCATTGATGACTCAGATATTTTTCAAATGCTTGTAGAGACTGCTGAAGTAAAAATGCCGGCAGGTCCTTGTGTGTTGGTGTTTGCGTTGATGTGGTTACAAACATTGGTGGCGGAGTTGCTGACGTAGTTGTTGGTGACGATGGTGTCGGAGCAGATATACGAGGTGGTAGTTCAGGACAAGCTGACTGCGACCTGTACTAGATCATGTCGTTGACACCCTCTCCAGTGCTCAAAATAACGTCCAGATGTTAGACCTATTCAGCTCTAGATGCGGGACGAAATATTCTTTTTCTTTTGCGTAATTTGGAAGGTGAATTTGGTGGCGACTCGGATGATGAATCTGTTTAGGTTGTGCCTTGGTGGATCATAATTCCCAATCTGTAATTTTTTCAAAGAATTGAAATAATATGATTAAAATTGAGAATGGAAATGGGGAATGTGTCAAAGAGACAACAACAAACATTTTTATATTCTTGGAAAAATTAGTACCAAGAGAAGATGTCGATGACATGTAATCGATATACAGAATGGTTACCTTTTAATGCTTTTTTAATCCCCAAGGGTGACTGGGGAATAGAAGTATGGTCACCATTGGTCTTCCTCCGACCGGCAGTAAAACCCTTGCTAAAGTGGGGCGGCCGTTTGGCTGTGCGGGATGTACAAATTTGCAGCCACGTCCGGTCAGAATGGGGACGTTAAATCCGATGCCTCGTGTAAAGAGAGTGCCACGCTCTTTGCACGTTAAGAACCCTTGCAACAACTCTTGAGGGGTACGTAGGTGTCCTGTTGCAAGGCTAAATTTCTGTCCCTATCCAATATACCCTCATTTCCCGTGGCAGTCTAAATTCCTCCGACCCTAATCCCAGACGCCCCTATTACAGAACTTACCTATTGTATGTATTGTTAATTTGTTCTCGTCTTGAATATGCATGAAATATTTGCCACTGGACGTTAAGCAACCAACAAAAAATCAATAATACTTTTTTAAAACAAGCTGCCATGCGTTTTTACTAAAGTATGTATTTGGAGAAGCTTGTGTTTCAGGGCAGAACAATACACCAGTTTAACTCATCAAATTTTCAGGTTTTGTCACGATCTCTTCTTAAAGTTGTTAATTCATATGTCATTTGGTATCATGTGGAGAGTTGTCCCATAGGCAATCATACCACATCTTCTTTTTGTATATGTAGTGTAGGTGTTAAGATGTGATGTTGTGTGAGGCAGTATTGCAACGTGTCTTGACGTCAAACACGCGTCTCTACACTATAGTTGATGTGAACCTTGCCATTCAGTCACAGGACTTCAAATAATTAGGTTGATTTTAAATACATATATAAGTAAGCAATGAATGTGGTTGTTAAATTTTACACATTTTTTTTGGTGTGTCTTTGTAAAATATTTGTTTGTTTTTGTTCTGATTGAGATTGATACACGGTGATGGCTGTACCCCTATTTTGACAATTTTACCTATTATGTCTGGTTTGTTCACGCGTCGGTATGAATATAATGGAATTTGATGCGACTGTCGTACAAGTGAGAGGTTTAGCGCTATAAAACCAGGTTAAATCCACCATTTTTCTACAATTGAAAATGCCTGTACCACGTCATTATGACAGTAGTTGTCCGTTCGTTTGATGTGTTTTATCATTTGATTTTGTCATTTGGTTGGGGACTTTCCGTTTTAAATTATAAGATTGTCTCAAATTTAGTCTTATTAATGAGGCCCTGAGAAGTAGAAGTGTTGAATACTAATGGATGCTCATAAAGTTTCAAATCCTCGAGTGATTTAGCCTCGTGGTCGTGTGACGGTGCCTTTGCCCTCTTTTGTCATTTTCCTCAGCCCAGTGATAGAATTTGATTTGGTTTATATCTATTCTGCACTCAAATTATACGATTTCCATGGTTTAATTAAGGTGGCTCACCCCAATAAGGACCCCCGGTAGATTTTTTTTTATTTTCACATATTTTGTAGATTTTTTTATGCAAAAAATGCAAAGAATAAAGGGGGTCACCAGGCTCGTTTTCCCCTCAAATGGAAGCGAAATGTGCGATTTTGACCCTATTTCCAAACTTTCAACCCTTTCAACAATAACGACTACATCAAATTCAAAGACTTTTAGAACCATGTCAGTATGATTATTATGTGAAAACACAATTAAAATTGAAATGTAAACGTTCCCCTTGGTTGTTTTAGACTTAAAAATCCTTTTATTTTCAGATTTATGTCTAAATTTGGCATTTTCAAATTTCAGTTTAAGGCTAAAATATATTGGTTAAATCGATTTTTCGTAAAATTTCCCCGGTAGTTTTTTTTAAAAACGGATATGTCAAAGCTATGAACTTTTCGAGCATTTTAAGGTAAAATAAAATAGGGGTCACCAGGCTTTTAAAAAAGTTACGAGCTTTTGTTTAACCCCTCTACCCCATGAGGTCTGATTTCAATGCACTCCATTAATTACTTTCTTGTGAATTTTTTATTGATGTCTTTAAATAATAATGTTTGTAATTATATCAATGGACGATAGCTGAATATACATGTGATTAACATTTTACTGTTTGTTATAAAAAAACGAAATTTGATTATTTTGGTGAAATACGGTAATTTTGTCTGGCGCGAGTTGCTTCCCTCTAATTTGGCGCCATAATCGGACAATAGAAATTTCAGGGTCGCCATTGCTGATCAGCATACTGCACTGATAAATACGACCATGTGCATGAATAACAGACATAGTGGCGAATAGACAACGATGAAGGTAGAGTCATTACATAAGAAAACATAGATTTTAATATATTAGACAGCCAAATGTTATCAGTATCACGAAAAATACAAAGTGAAGGGTTATCTCAAAATACTCGCTACTGTAGAAAATCACTGCGGCTGAAACCTTGCATGGGCTAAATTTCTGTTCTATGTATAATCGTTATGGCTGGTATCTTATTTATGTGTTTACTTGACCCTTAACCTGTAAACTGGCAAGTTGTGAACATTTATAGCCTGTTTTGAAAATATCCGTGTCAAACAGATACAGGGCCCTCAGAAATAATGTGAATATGTTTAACATTAAGCTACAACTATGTTATTTTAAATTGTAATTGAACTGTGGCAAATATTTTTATTTTATTATAACACAATTTTTGACATCCATTTGCATGTACATAGCGCCACAGTTCCGGGATATTCCACACTCCAGCACCGGAGTCTTTCCCGTACCAGGAAGAAGAACAGTCAAAAGGGGCGGGGAGGATGGTCATTTTCAGCATCTGCGCTACCGTTAGCGTCAAATGAGTCATTCGTAAAATCTAATTTCGTAGCCACGTTAGGGTCAAATAGAGTAAAATATTTATCGTTAACGTCTATAATGACTATAGTAAAATCTTCCCTCGGACAGGGGTTCATATGATTCCCACTCCCTATCCCCAACTCCCATTTCTCTTCCCTTTTACTCTAAAATTTTCTCCCCTAACTTCTACTTCCATCCCCCTTGCTCCCAGACAAAAAAATGGCAAAATATATTTCCCAGATTATTCATCCCCCCTCTTTTCGAATTCTAGTCCTTTCACCCAAAATCATGTTCGCTCCAATTCACTTTCATCCCTTTTACATTCCCACCCTGAGTCTGTTTGTACCCTTCCTTTAATCTAAATCATGCTTTTGTTAGTATAGTTCTATAACAGTTCTGCCAACTTTTTATAATGCAAATGCGTGAGATTTGGCCCAAATCGTAAAGATCAAAGAGAAAAAACAATAGATCAAAGGAAAATGCCGCCAAATAAGCATGAGTATAACGCAATAAAATAAAGATATATTAAGTTTATTTTTATTGTTTAAAAATAAAGTGACTGACACGAGATCAAAGGGTGTTTCTATTTATAATCGTCATAAGATTTACTTCTACCAAATTAGTTACTTTTATTTTCACTTCAGACCAGGCTAACTAACGGACCTGCACATGATACCCCCTTTTCTCGCTTCCTGATCCCTCACCCCTGTCCACGCGCTCAAGGGGTTCGATTGTTTTGTTTGTTTTCTTGAGAATATAAATGGCCTAATTTGTAAATTATAACCACTACAGTACGAGGCAATACATTTTATTGATGGATTCGTCTTGATCACAATTTGTTTACAATTAAACCCAAATAACACATACATTATTGTTTTGTGCTTAGTATTTTTAAATACAAAATTTGTGTATCCCATATTCCAAACAAGGTACAAGACACCTCAGCATAATTTGGTTGACGAGGAGTACAAATGTAGCTCAGCTGCATTTCAGAATTTTTAGGCAGAGAAATAACTTGTCCCTGGCAGCGAAACAGCATGCCCGAAAAGTCTGTATTCAACATATAAAAACAAAATCACTATTTACACTTGCTGTGCATGTAATTTTATTTTGTTTGCTCATTATTGTTGCCACAAATTCACCATTTGTTTACGCCGTAGCGGAGGGGGCATTAAGTTTTACCCTTGTCTGTCTGTACGTACGTCCCAAAATTGGTTTCCGTTCTCTCACTTCAGTTTGGCTCAACCAAATGTTATGAAACTTATACAAAATACTTATTACCAACAAACACAGATCAAATTTGAATTTTTATACGCCCCTTTACGGGACGTATTATAGTATACCGTTGTCCGTCAGTCGTCAACATGTCGGACATTAACTCAAAAACGCTTTAACTAATTTGCATAAAACTTTGGTGAATTGTTTATATCTATTGACGTGAGCTCCCTTTCGTTTTTTATAAATTTTAGAGTTTACGTTTCCGAGTTATGGGGTTTTTATTCATTAAAAAAGGGGGATTTTCCAGTTTTCGGACAATAACTCAAGAATGCTTTCACCGACTTGCATGAAATTTTGGTTAATTTTTTATATCTATTGACATGAGCTCCCTTTAATTTTTATAAATTTTAGATTTTACGTTTCCAAGTTACGGGGTTTTATTCATAAAAAAAAGGGGGGATTTTCCAGTTTTCGGACAATAACTCAAAAATGCTTTCAGCAGTTCTCATGAAACTTCGATGAATTGTTGATATCTATTGATGTAAGCTCCCTTTAGAATTTTATAAATTTTAAATTTTATATGTCCGAGTTATGGGGTTTTATTCATTAAAAAAGGGGGGATTTTCCAGTTTTCAGACAATAACTCAAAAATGCTTTCAGCAATTCTGATGAAACTTTGGTGAATTGATTATATCTATTGATGTAAGCTCCCTTTAGAATTTTATAAATTGTATTTGTTTATAGTCTGACAACAGATTTACTAAGTATTGCGCAACAGCATAGTGTATTGCACAACAGCAAGAAATCTTTAATTGAATATAAATTCAATTCATAAAACCAATTTCAAGTTCTTTGACTACATTTATTCAGAAACCTATAATATGTCAAATATTTAATTACAATCCAAATTCAGACCTGTATCAAGCTTGAATATTGTGTCCATTTTTGCCCCAACTGTTTAGGGTTGGACCTCTGCGGGAGTATCCGGCTGCGCTCAGCAAAGCAGTTTATTTTTGGTTGTGTCACTTTTACTGTTCTAGAACTATGCCCTTTAAATTTACAAATGGAAAAATTGCTGAATTTTTTGTTTCCGTTCTCTAACTTTAGTTTGCCTCATCCAAATGTTATGAAACTTATACACATTACTTATTACAACAAAACTCAGATCAAGTAAAAAGTTGGGTAGTGTCACTCTTACCGTTCTTTAGTTATGTTCCTTTATAACTTTATATGCAAGCGGGGGCATCATCTGTATCCCATGGGCACATTCCCCATTTATTTAAAATATGAATTAGATTATGCTTTTAAATGTCAATCATGGTTGATTTTCTGACAGAATTACTCTGACATTTAATTTCAGGCTCCAAGTACATGTAAGAGGAAGGAGTGATTTGTTGTGAAAGATCCTGGAATGTTCAACTTTACTTGGAAACTATTGGCAAAGTACTGACAGAATTTACAGGAGAAGCCAGTATTATCTTGTCTTGCAATTGGGAACTATATGTAAAGTGCTGAAACTTAAGAACAACCAACATTAGAAGCCAAGATCAACAATACTTGGAACTACATGTATAATCAAAGTACTGTCAGAATCCAAATGAGAGAACCCAAGATCATCTACACTTGGTGTCTATATGCAATGTGTTGTCAGAATCCACTTAAGAAGCCAAGATCAACTATAATTTGGAACTATATGCTTTAGTGCTGTCAAAATCCATAAAAAAAATCCAAGATCAAAAGGACCTACTTTACCTACCTGTCCAAATGATGAATACAGATAAAAAAAACACCGAAGAAGAATATTAATATATAAATAATGAAAATATAAAGCTGATCAGCTAATGATCATGATGATTGTACATGTACATGATGTATACATGTCAACAATTACTAGTATATTGAAATTAACAATGCTAATAAATGTTTTATAAATTTGATCTCATAGACATTTGAGGAATAAAAATAAAAAATGTTTCAGAAAATGAATTTTAATAGAGCTGAATTAATTTTTTTTTTACTGTCTGTAGTGAATTTTGCTGCAAACACAATTCATGATATGCAAACTGCAATATATGCAGTTGTCTTTAATACAGAAGGTAGCTATGAGATTTGTAAATTTTGGAAATCATAATACCAAGTGGCAGTCGTGGTAAATGCTCATGCCTTTGCCTCATCTTTTACCTCACCAACCCCTGACCTAAATGGCCACTTGAATTATTTTACATGATTTGGCATTTGTTTTCCATCCATATACTATTCAGTTTCTATTTCAAAAGTTATATTTTCTGGATAAAAGGAGAAATAAAATACAGTTTTGTTCAATGAGACAGCAACCAAAAGAATTATTTATTGTCTGGGAAAACTTGTGTCTCACTATTAACTGACAACCTTTTTACCTACTGTAAATTCAGAAATTAATGCATTTATAATTGCGTTTTTTTACTAATAGACTAAATTGCGAGTTAAACTATTGCTTATTGCATATTGTAACTCGTGTACCGTCTCCTGATATTTTAATTTTTATTGTCTCTGATGGCAATGTTTCAAATTTCTTATAACATTTCCCCAGCGCTGACTTTAGACTGACATATGCACCTGGAATATTGCCTGTTGTACGATATATTGCGAACGTACTATTCGTCATCTCGTCAAACGCACGATTGAATGAAGCCGTGGCAGATCTTTGGTTTTCCTTACTATTTCGTGGTTAGCCTGGTCACTGATTTTAAACTTGTCTAAAATGAATGTTACTGCCTTCATTTTCTCCAGATCCATGCTCCCACGGGTTGCATCATCTTTATTCGCTAGATGTAACTGTTTGGTTCCCCTGATACAGTGGTTAGTTTCAAACTAGAAGGTTTCAGTCCAAAAGATTCGAAAAACCATGAAGCCTTGTCGACTTTGTGAGTGTTTTGATTTTTTCGTAGCGTTGAGTTTTACCAGCTTCTAGAAAGTTCTTTCCATGATTAATCAAAATAGGGTATATTTAATGAGGTTTTGAGATATTTGCTGCTGAACTGTCTAATTTTCATTGCTCCTCGGATTCTTTGATCGAACCCTACATTAATCGGCAAGTGATACGTTTTCTTCTGCATTTTTTTCTAACGACGAAGTGAGCTCTGAAAGAAAGTCATTTTCGAATATGGCAATTTTTGTAAATTTTGAATCTAACTCTGCTCTTTGTCGGCCACCACTGTTTGATTATAAAGTTGAGCTATATCTTTACGGTATAAAATCGATTTTCTAATATATCACATTGTTTTAGATGAAGAAAATGTAAAATGTAGAATTTGGCTTATATCTCTGAAACGAAAGCATTTACACCAAATCTGACATGGGGTAAAATTGTCTATAACGTCACGATCTATCATCTGTTTCTAAATTTTTAGATAAATCAGACAACCCGTTGTTGGGTTCTTGCCCTTTTTTCTAATTTTATGGAAATTTTGCCGTTTTTGGTTATCTTAAAATTATTATAGATAAAGATAAACTGTAAACGACATAATCATGGTTTAGTCCCACGTGGGATTTTTTGTTACTGCTTTTATGTCTGTTTAATAAAATGGTACAGATATCAATAAAATACAAAAATACCATGTTTTATGTTAAATAAACCATGATAAAAACCAAAATGATGTAAAAAATGAAGAAATATATAAATTCATTTTTATTAAAACTGTATATATATATAATCATGGTTTAATCCCACCCATACGGAAAAAACCTTCATTTTACAATTTTCTTTTAATAGGATTGGACAAAGGGATGTATCCTTTATACAAAATTTAATCCTGGTACATACGATGAGTTTATTAGTAATCATACCCAATGTTATTTTCAGGGTTTCACTGTTAAATGTTTCTGGTCAAAGGCTTCGTTTACACGGTCAGTTTGATCTTGATCATTAAAGCAGCTCCTGCAACACCCTACCAAACTTTCTTTGTACATACATTTATTATTCTGTTTTCAATTTACGTTTTCTTGTATGCGCCCCGATCTTCAATAATGTTACACATAGGAGAACGTGTATCATGATTACCAATCATTCGTCAATATCAATCCAATGATTTCAATCTCCCAACTATACCAGATCAAGTCAAAAGCTCGCATAATACTAAACGGGCAAAACCTTTGATTATAATAAAGTTTTATATGATGGCAAACATTTGTGTTTGTATTATGGAATATTCTGTGCTTCTTCCTTGGTCTTTCTTCTGTACAGACTGTGACTGAAATTTCGATTGACCCAATGTTATTGACTATATAAGTAAGCTGGTGCAATGATATATTATATCGTTGACATTTGGTTGATGTTTGTGCTTTGTGGGGGCAAATGATAACTGATGCAATTTCCACTGCTACAATTTCCATTATAGCCTTATTAAATTAAATGTTATATGGAATTCTTATTTATGTGTTATAACCAATCTCTAGTCCTGAATTTGCATGCAATCTTTGTACCTGGTTTTGAAAATTTCAAACAGTTACATTGTATTAGAGTCTGTCAGGTTCCTTTTAATAAAATATGTCAGGTAATAGACATTCGTAAATTGGGTATTTAAGGCAAAGTGTGTGTGGAGGTGGGGATGGGGGGTTATGTCCAATTTATATACATATTTCTAAGAGTGCAGTGGTTTAATTTCATGCATTGATATACCAGATTAGATTTTCACCTGAATATGCATGTAATATTTAACACCTATTCTAAGGTTACATTTAACCAAGAAATATTTTAGATTTGTTTTTTTTACAAATAACAAACATTTTGTAGGCTATCTGGATAGTAATGAAAATAAATTACTGAGGTCCCAACATGTCCATACAGAGAATATACAGCAAAGCGTCCAGTGAAATCCCAAATGCTATGGAAATTTGTAATCCTCCATATTCAAAATGCTTAAAGCCATGTTTCCAAGTGTAACAAAGTCTAAGATAAAAGAAAATAGTGTACTTATATTGAGTGTCAAAGGGGTAAAATTTGAACAAAATTCTCCAGGGTCTTGGTTAAGTAAATATGAAACTGAGGGAGCTGAAAAAATTCGCCTATTACTTGTTTACCTCCAAAATAAAGATCACTATCTTTGATTTTTTTCAGAATAAATTCAATCTGGTTAAACAGTTTAGCTGAAAGCATTGATATTTCATCTAAAATAAACAAATCTGTTTGTTTTCTGTTCAATTTGTACTTTTGGAAGTGTTCATCAATAGTCAATTTTTGTGAGAGTTTATCGTTAGAAAAATGACCATCTGCAATCTAATTAAAATATAGATCTCCGATATCGTTATACTAGTACTACGTTACTACATATGAGATTTAACAACTACCGCCATCTCTTTCACTTTATGACATCTTATATGTTCAGGTATTTCACATTCAATCTTTTATGGTAATGTTCTTTACAAAGCACAAAAATGTCAGTATTCACCTCAAAAGCTAACAAAATCTTTAAACAAACTTATTTAGAAGGGATAGTTACGATACCATTGTCAGGTCATTAAAGATTGCATGTTTTGGCTTTAATATATTCACTTATAGGGTCTTTGCGTCGGAATTAAACCCATTTATTCTAAAACCAGTTGTTTGCATGACACGGGTTATGCTCTTCTCATTTATTTCATGATGGTATAATACTAAACCCCTAACAGGAGGGATTGTACCTGATATTCATATGATGAAGACATAATCTTTCATGCAGTTTAATTGAGGTCTGGAGCTGGAATGCTAGTAGTCTGTTGTTATTTATATTTTGTATTATTGTCCTTTTTTATTTTCTTTTGTTTCATATTCTGACATCGTACTCGGACTTCTCTTAAACTGAGTTGTACTGTACGTATTGTGGCGCGTTTGTTTTTTCTGCATTGACTTGAGGTATAAAGGGGGGGGGGGGGGCGTTAAGATCTCAAAAAAACTTGTTTAACCCCGCCGCAATTTGGCTCCTGTCCCAAGTTAAGAGCCTCTGGCCTTTGTTTGTCTTGTAATTTTTAATTTTAGTTTCTTGTATATAATTCGGAGTTTAGTATGACGTCCATTATCACTGAACTAGTATACATATTTGTTTAGTGGCCAGCTGAAGGACACCTCCGAGTGCAGGAGTTTCTCGCTACATTGAAGACCCATTGGTGGCCTTCGGCTGTTGTCTATTCTATGGTCGTGTTGTTGTCTCTTTGACGCATTCCCCATTTCCATTCTCAAAGTATAAAAAAAAGTTGTTAAATTAACTGTAAAATGTAGCAAAATTATCAATAGAGCAATTGCAGTTTCGCTGTTACATACAACAAAATTATCTAAAGAATGACCAATTTTAGGTAATATTTATACAATTATAAAAAATGGTCGAATTAACTGTAGATTGTAGCAAAATTATCAATAGAGCAATTGCAGGTTTGCTGTTACATTCGACAAAATTATCTGAAGAAAGTGATTTAAGGTTACATATAATAAAATTTAAAAAAAAGATAAAATATACTGAAAGTAACTGACTAAAGGGTACATCTCAAAAATTATCTATCAAAGCGGTTGAATCTTGTATTATAATTATCAATAAAGTAAGTGATCGATTTAAGGTTACATCTTATAAAATTGTCTTATAAAAATGCCAATTAAAGGTAGAATCTGACTCATTATCTTAAAAGTGGTAAATCTTGTAAGATGTAATACAATTCTCAATAAAGAATGACCGATTTAAGGTAATATCTAATACAATGATGTTCAAATCAACTGTAAAATGTAGCAAAATTATCAATAGAGCAATTGCAGGTTTGCTGTTACATTCAGCAAAATTATCTATAGAAGGGTCGATATAAGGTTACATATAATACAAATTTAAAAAAAAGATAAAATATACTGAAAAATTTGTAAAATTCTCAATAAACCTATGGTTGGTTGAAGGTAACATCTACTACATCTAACCCCCAAGGGTGACTGGGGAATATAAGTATGGTCACCATTGGTCTTCCTCCGACCGGCAGTAAAATCCTTGCTAAAGTGAGGCGTCCGTGTGGCTGTGCGGGATGTACAAATTTGCAGCCACGTCCGGTCAGAATGGGGACGTTAAATCCGATGTCCGTGTAAAGAGAGTGCTACGCTCTTTGCACGTTAAGAACCCTTGCAACAGCTCGTTGAGCGGTCCGTAGGTGACCTGTTGCAAGGCTAAATTTCTGTCCCTATCCAACATACCCTCATTTCTTGTGGCAGTCTAAATTTCTCCGACCTTAATCATGGATGCCCCTATTACAGAACCTACCTATTGTATTTATTGTTAATTTGTTCTCGTCCTGAATATGCATGAAATATTTGCCACTGTACGTTAGGCAACCAACAATCAATCAATCTACTACATCTATGCAGAAAAGTTTGTTGAATTCATTGTAAAAATATAGTAAAGTTATCAATACAGAAAGTGACTGAGTAAAGGTTACATCTAAACCAGTTATCTATAAAAGTTGTTGAATCTTGTTAAGTGTATTATAATCATCAATGAAGAAAGTGACAGATATATATGGTTTTCCTATGGTCACATATGGCTTGATCACAGGCGTCATCAAACCATGGTTTGCTGGGATGTTTCGGATTTGTCGAGGTCTTAGGTATTGTTATGTCAGCAAACTGTATAAAAGTTAAAATTGAATCTTCAACAGCTTCAAACAACTTTGACTGTAATTCCTCTCTGGAAAGAATTTCAAACAAAGGCCAATCAGCCTTGTCCAGTTTCCAACGAGGGATTCTTTATTGAGCGGAAGTAAAGAGTTGTTCAAGAATGAGTGGGAAGTGGTCACTTCCACAAAGATCATCGTGTACACGCCGTTTCCGGGATGAAGATAAGTACCGGATCCATCATTAAAAATACACAAGCCGAAGTATATAAGCGTATGAACTAATTTGTAGACTTAACCTTTAATGACACAAATGAACGCCCTAATATAGTAGACCATCCACCAGCAGAAAAAGACGATGTGTATAAACCAAATTCAAAAGAGGATAAGGCCAGAGCCTAAATGTATTACATTAAAGAGAAAACTAAAGAATCAGGAATAGTTTCGAACAGCATAATCCTCATCAACTTCACCGTTTACATGATACAGCTTCGATTAGAAGACTATTTCAATATTATAGTTACGAACAACAATTAAAGCCATCAAATGAAGGACTAAACGGCTTTATAAACCGACGTTTACAGGCAAGGATTGATCTACTGCAGGTCACCTACAAAGCTGACATCAGGTACATTTAAGCAGTAAAAAAGAGGTTTTCCTGAAATAGTAAGACATTTCTATATAGAAATGAACATGTGCCGCAGTAACAGTTTTTCACGTTCTAACCAACAACCAATTTATTGATAGACACGCCTCTTATTCTACCCCAAAACACTCAGATCCTATCAGAAATTCCCGAGTGTCTACCGTTTGGTTTTACAACATTGAAAATGCAATTTTCAACAGTCAATATTCTTTGTCAACATTTTACATTCTATATCATAATTCTCCTTTTGTTTTCTACATTCAACATCCGTTTTTAATATTAAACATTTCTTTTTTCCAATATTCAACATTAGTTTTTCCAACCTTTCGTTTGCATCTACAAAGGCACATGACGCTACTTAGTTGCTGGAATATACTTGATTTCACTGACAGGTGAATAACTATCAAGCAGAGTACATGACCAGGAAGCGGTCCCACTGATTTTGGTACCTTTTCTTGTTTTATTTACTTGTCTGTGTTTATTGGTTAGAGCTGATGTTATAATTCCTTAATAATTCAAATAAATATTGTTCATTTAAAGTTATCAGATATTATATCTAATTTTATTTATTGAAATCCTATATTTGTAATGTTAGAGGACAGTTATACCAAACAAAGGTCTAGATGACGAGTGGACGAAAGGGTATCTTGGTTGTTTACTAGAAAGGTTCTTGTTATAAGGCCAACTGCAATGTGATCATCATCATCCTGGCCCGAGCCTTCCACTCAAAAAGGAATGTTTGGGCAGATATGATACATGGTGAGAAGTGATGATACACCCTTTTATATCAACACCACGGTAAACAAAAAACTTTTCGGCACCCGGCGTTACTTCAAAATATCTCCATCAATTCTTAGAGCGGACACTTACGACACTCTCTTAATGTGTGTGTGTTTCAAACCGAAATGCTAATTTATTATAACTCTTTCAAAATCAACAATGATAGAATAGTTATGAGAATCGGTTATTCATATTTTTTTTTTATATTAAAAACAAACCTTTATATTTTAGATGTATATTTTTTTTAAAACGCCATTCTTATATTTATACATTCAACTTTTATGATCATTACCACAACGGGTAAAGTTTCGTTTTTATTCTTCTTTTCTGGTTGTAACCATAGCTGAAATACAACTGTAGGGAGGGAACACCAAACAATTGGCATTTCATCAAAAGGTGAAAAAATAAGAACGGAGATCGGTTCTCGAGGTACAGGCTAGTAGCCGCGGTGACACACCGCCTCCCCCGCTCAAATACAGACTTGTACAGGTCTTTCCGAAGGTCCGTCGGACCTGAAAGCTGTTGGAACTGGAGAATGCTGCAAAAATGACCGATACTGATGTTCTTTGTGTAACTAATGCAGGAAAAGCTCTTCAGAAATTGAGGGAAGCTGAGAGGAATAGACTCGAAACGCCATAAGAAATGCCCATGCCATAATGAAGCAAAATCGGCCCCTTAGTGATATTGTGTGGATGTGCAAGCTTGATATTATGAAAGGTCTGGGCATTTGAAATACAAACTTAAAAATGGAGCGGAGAAATTTAGACCGCCACGGGAAATGATGGTTTATTGGATAGGGACAGACATTTAGCCTTGCAACAGATCACCTACGGACCCCTCAAAGAGTTGTTGCAAGGGTTCTTAACGTGCAAAGAGTGTGGCACTCTCTTTCCACGAGGCATCGGATTTAACGTCCCCATTCTGACCGGACGTAGCTGCAAATTTGTACATCCCGCACAGCCAAACGGACGCCCCACTTTGGCAAGGGTTCTACTGCCGGTCGGTGGAAGACCAATGGTGATTAATTCTATTCCCCAGTCACCCTTGGGGGCCATATTTAATAGAAGCAGATTGCAAACAGATATTTTGTTATTGGAAACTTTGCTAAATGGTCCATGGTCTACAAAATATAAATTACTAATCCAACTTTGATTTCAAATATATAAAGAAAAACATGATTGCAAACTAGGAAAACAAAGGAAGAATTTGAAAACGAGGTGTTTTCAATACCGGTCGCTACCTGTACTACAACTGTATCGATTGATTGATTGTTTGATTGTTGGTTGCTTAACGTCCAGTGGCAAATATTTCATACTTGATCAGGACGAGAACAAGTTAACAATAAATACAATAGGTAGGTTTTGTAATAGTAGAGGCCATCTGGGATGACGGTCGGGGAAATTTGGACTGCCACAGGGAAATGAGGGTTTATTAGATAGGGACAGAAATTTTGCCTTGCAACAGGCCACCTACGGACCCCTCAAGTTGTTGCAAGGGTTCTTAACGTGCAAAGAGCGTGGCACTCTCTTTAAACGAGGCATCGGATTTAACGTCCCCATTCTGACCGGACGTGGCTGCGAACTTGATACATCCCGGACAGCCAAATGGACGCTCCACTTTGGCAAGCGACTTGCTGCCGGTCGGAAGAAGACCAAGTGACCATATTTCGTTATAAATTTTTGAACACTATTGACACCGAAAACAATGGTCAGACATTATGCAGCAATCAGGTTTACATGTGTAAAAATGGCAATGGAATAATTTTTAAGTGATCAGTATAGACAAATTGATTGCCATCTACAAATGACAACATTGCTAGAACAACGTGAATTAGAAACACCACAAAGTACATATGATATACGTTATGAGGCACTGTGATGTAGTTTACCTGCACCGTATATATTGAACTCTACAAGTAGTGATATTCAGATCCTTTCATTTTACAACAACTCTAGAAAAAACTGTCATTAAATCTGCTATTAACGTTTGTAGAAACTTTCAAGTCAGTATAAGTGTACATCAGATCATAGTGTCGGCTGACCACGAGATATGGGAAGGAATGCCATCAAGTTTCACCTCTGCTAAAGATGTAGTATTGCTTCTGAATAAACTCTCAACATACAAAGTTTCTATAGGAAATCCAGATGAAGAACTTCAAGATGCGACAGTAGTTGGTGCAGGTATAGAGGGTGAATTTTGTACCATTCAACGATGCATCTTTTTATTTGCTTGTTCAACATTACCGTTGAAAGGCATGCTCACAATATAGAAAGTCTTTGAAGTTAAGAAAGCAACGTCTTGACCAACAGACAAAAAAACAGACAAATCCAAGGTACAAATCTTATGCATTCGACGTATAAACACACAGACATGTCAAGAAATGTTAACCACTAAACTTCGCCAACAAAAGAAACACATTCAGACACTTGACAGTGAAAATTCAAAGATGAAAAGAACAGTTGAAAGGGACATTCTTTAGAAAGGTGTCACACTTGGTGATATTCGAAACAGCGAAGTGAAAGATTTGATGGCTACTTGTCAGGAAGAGGTATATAAGGCATATCCAAATGAAAATTCCTTTCAAAGACTTTTCTTTGAGCAACAGATGAGGCTCAACGGGTCTGGTAATGGAATGTGATGGCATCCAATGATCAGTCACTGGTGTCTTTTATTCGACAGAAGTCAAGTAAGGCATGTGATGCAGTAAGAAAGAAGGCTTTATGAATATGCCTAGCACCAGAACATCATTCGTTTATTCTCATTTCATGAAAAGTGTTGCTTTTTTCCAGACAGACGTTGTGAAGATGCTGAAGGTGGGGGCGGCTAAAATTAGACTGTTTCAAGAACAGTGGAAGTCATATTTTAGTTTGTTGTTTGACGAATTCGAAGTGAATTACAGAGATTTTACAATAATAATGCATACATTTTTGAATAATGTTTTAAATTTTAATTTTGTTACTCTCTCAATCGGTAAGTTTATTATTCCACAAATGCCAAGCACAATTCCAATTATTAACTCGTCGGTAGCACGCGGATACGACATTCCCTATCGTTTTTGTGGTAATCGAATGTATAAACCGGACATGACAATTATTTTTTGTACGTCACACAGGTAAAGTAATAAATCTGTCGTACGTAGTATGAAGAGGTGCAAGTATACGTATTTAACTGGGAAAAAACAATGTATTATAAAATTAGTCTCTCAAAGGGAGGCTAGGGGATTGAAATATGGTCACTTCCGACCGGCAGTCAATTCTTTGTCATAGTGGGCTGTTCGTCCGTTTGGCTTTCCGTGATGTATTAAAGAGCTGTCACGTCCGTTCAAATTGGAACGTTAAATTCGATGCCTCGTGTTAAGAGAGTGCCACACTTTTATCACGTTAAGAACCATTGCAACCACTCTTTGGGGGGTCTGTAGATGGCATGTTGCAAGGCTATAATTTGGTTCCCATCAAGTATCCTTTGTTTGAATAAAATTATAAATGCTTCTTCGCTAAAAACATTTTGTGCATACCACACATGCCCATTATCTAAGCTAAGTAATATACGTTTAACATTATTGACCCATTATGCATTATTTCCTGATTCACACTCATCCTACATATCATTATATATAACACTAAGAATACAATTTCTCGTCCGTAATAGACGAATCCAATATTTTAATGTTTTTATTGTACGAGATATCAATAAAGGGAATCTTCCCAACTCAGAATAAACCATTGCGGTAGCAGTGGATTTTTTAACAGTCAAAATAATTTTACAAAATTCTATATTTAGTTTTTCTATATCAGATGCATTATAAAACCCTATATTTCACTTCCATAAACAAAAGTGGTGATATATAGACATCAAAGAAATACATTTGTTTTGTACATTTAAACACATATTTTTTTATTTTACCATACAGCATTGATAAACATGTTCGTCCTTTGGCAGCAATATTTAATTGAGTCGGATTTAACTTTGCAATATAATGTAACATAACACCCAGATACAAATAATGATCAGCATCTTCAATAATTTCGCCATTATACAACCATTTTTCATCGCTTCTTAATTAACCACCGTTTCTGAAAACCACGACATTCGTTTTGCTTGTGTTTACAATAAGTTTCTACTTTTTACAATAATTATGTAGTGAATTCAACATATTTTTCAACCCATCAATAGTCTCTAAAAAATATAACAGTGTCATCTGCGCACATCAATAAAAACAACGAAAATTCTTTTATGTATACTGGCAGATATAAGCTATTAATAAACTCATTTTCAAAATCGTTTAAAACATTGAAATAAGTATGGGTGATAATGGTTCACCTTGTAATACTCCTTTTTCTACAGAAAATATGTCAGAAAATTCACCTTCAAGTTTTACACAGCTCATAGAATTATCATATAAAAATTTAATAACTGAAAAATCTAACCATAATACCACATTTTGCAAGCTTATAATATAAAAAAATTATGTTCAAGTTGTCAAAAGAACTTTTATAATCTATAAAACAACAATGAAGTTTTTTTCTTCAATCCCAAATATTTAGTAATAATTGATTGTAAAGCAAAAATAGCACATAATTAAACCTTTCCTGAAGAAAAGAAAGTTTCTTCTCATATTTTATCTCAAAATTCTTTAACATAGATTTCTGTTTTTAAAAAAATGTGTTTTCATGAATAATTTATGATGATTTGTGCAATTTAGCATGCCTTGTAGCTTGATAAAAGCACAATGACCCATACTTGTTGTTATTTTGAAAAAAAAACAAAGTAAAATTTTCATTTAGGTAGAGCAAACAAAAAAAAATATCCGAAGAAATATATACCGATGATCCACCTTAACCAATAAAAATTATTTGCAACATAAATCAATCAAATTAGGTCCATCGTCTTCTAATTTTTTTTTACTGAGTACAACATCTTGCAAGAACTTGTTGGGTCCTCAATGCTCTTCAACGTTGTACTTGTTTGGCTTTTCAACTGTTTTGATATGAGCGTCACTGATTAGTCTTATGTAGACGAAACGCGCGTCTGGCGTATTAAATTACAATCCTGGTACCTTCGATAAATAAATAATAATAAATAAAATAATATTCAAGAATATCAAAGCTACCCAATGAACTATAATCTTTTGAGGTAATCTGCCTGGCTTTACTGTCAAGCAGTATACCAGGATTCTAGGCAGAAGCATTATTAAATGCATTAATTATTTTTACACACTATGAAATGTGTTTTATGATATACCCTTTTGAGTATGTAATATTCAAGAGCTGCAAGCATGTTAAATGTTTGCAATGGTTCAGCTATGGCTGAATGAATTTAGCAAATAGTTGGACAATTCAACTGAACTAAGATCAATTAAATACATTATAATCTTCATTAAAGTTAATTTAAAAATCTAAATTCAAATGTATTTCTTCATATACAAAATCGTCCTGAATATGCATGAAATAATTGCCACTGGACGTTAAGCAACCATCAATCAATCAATCAATCATATACAAATTATAGATCTTAAATTGTTTAAATGTGAATCATTGTTCAATTAAGAGTTGTCGACATATTGCTTTCTATATATGGAGCCTTGGTTCCTTTTCTGCTACTTCTTTTAATCTGTACATCCTTACCCATGTATCAAAATGCATGCTAGAAATATAAAAAAAAACAATATAGACTAGTTAATTTTCATTAAACATTTGTAGATCATAGATTTAAAATGTTTACATTGAAATACAGGAAAACCAATGAATTTTAATGTCATATTAAATGATAACACTTGATAGGTGTGGTGTTACAAAGGTACTTTTATCCACATATCTGCTGTTTGGTTTCAGAGATGCACTGACAAACTATTGCAGTGGTGTATTAAGGCCAAAATTCTAAGTTCAAAGGGTCATAATTCCTAGAATAACAATATGTTCAAAATTTTGTTTGCCATTATGCACATCTACTTAGAATGTCCTAATTATCTGCAAAGTTTGATGATATTCTGTTGTTTGGTTTTAGAGGCGTAGTATATTAGGCCAAAATTCTAAATTTAAAGGTTCATAACCTTTAGACATCTTCACAGTATGTTAAAATTATCCACACAAATTCATAAAATAATGTTGTGTTGTTAAAGAGGAGTTGCTATGACAAGAACAACACTGACGGAGGAGTATAAAATATTTTACAAACCTGAATTATTGATAACATAAAATAAAATAATAGAGGTTAATACAAAGTCCCAACATTGCACATATTTTACCTGTCAAAGACGCAATAATTATTCATCTTATGGTGCATTTCCCCCCAAGGGTGACTGGGGAATAGAAGTATGGTCACCATTGGTCTTCCTCCGACCGGCAGTAAAACCCTTGCTAAAGTGGGGCGTCCGTTTGGCTGTGCGGGATGTACAAATTTGCAGCTACGTCTGGTCAGAATGGGGACGTTAAATCCGATGCCTCGTGTAAAGAGGGTGCCACGCTCTTTGCACGTAAAGAACCCTTGCAACAACTCTTTGAGGGGTCCGTAGGTGACCTGCTGCAAGGCTAAATTTCTGTCCCTATCCAAAATACCCTCATTTCCCGTGGCAGTCTAAATTTCTCCGACCTTAATCCTGGACGCCCCTATTACAGAATCTACCTATTGTATTTATTGTGAACTTGTTCTTGTCCTGAATATGCATGAAATATTTGCCACTGGACGTTAAGCAACCAACAATCAATCAATCTTATGGTGCAGACAATAAGGGAGTATTGTCTTTGAATTTTTACATCAGGATGCTTACAATGAAGGATCAATTTCCATACCAGATTATTTTTCCATCTGCTGTTGTTACTCTATTCAGCCATTTTCTTTTCGTACATGAAAACAAAACAGTCAGTTAAAGTTTTTATAAAAACATTTTTTTGCTGTTGTACTTATGTATCATATCCTTTGGTTTTCTATTATTCTAAATAGTTATAAAGTCCTAAAATAAACATTTTGATATTTTTCAGAGGTTGTTTGCGAGTCAAACAGAAGCTAATGTTTCGAAATCTTACAAATCTCAAAATCATTCATTTTTGTATATATAAACAATATTTCATAGAAAATACTTGTGTTCAATTTACATTACTCAAAGAAGGTGACATTATTTCATATAAACACACATTCTGGTATTTTGCAGAGATTTTTTGTAAGTTAAACAGATGCCATATCGCCATTGTCTGGAAATATTGCAATTCTTAAAATCATTAACTTTCGTATAAAAAAACAACCTTTTCACCCAAAATACTTACCAAGTATTTATAGAACTTGAAAGATGTCTGTAATATATTTAACAAATCATTCTTATAAGATATTGAGAAGAACTGGTGAGTAGTACCGAAGTTCAGGCCATACATGGTATAATTCTCAAAATCAGTGATTTTCATATAAAAAAATCAAGTTTTACCCCCCAAAAAAGTTGTCTGATCCCAACATAAATTCAACACAGTCTTTTACTTCTATTAATATAAATTGTGTTAAAATTTGGCAAAAATCTGAACAGTAGAACAGAAGTTGAATTCCAGTAACTCACTACAGAAGGAATTATGATATAAAAGGTTACATACAGAACTAAATTTACATATGCACATGCAGTGAAGCGCATGCGCATAGCACCAAAAAATTACCATATTTCAAATGCCCCGTTCCTAGGCTTAAATTACTGCCAATGTGGATTATTTTCAAGAGAGAGCCAACAATGGTCTTTATCATACCTTGTCCTTTGACAACTTTTTTGATAATTGTATTTGATGTTACCTTAAATCGGTCATTTGATAAAGATAATTTTCTTATATGTATTGACAATTGTATTATAAGTAAACAAACCGACCACAGCTTTATTTAAAAAAATGCTACATTTTTCAATTAACTTTACCACTTTTTGGAAATTCATTCAGATGTTACCTTAAATCGACCATATTCTAAAGATAATTGTATAGACTGTAACACTAAACCTGCCATCGGTGTATTGATAATTTTTACACATTTTACTGTAAATTAGACATTTTTTTTTATAATTGTATTTGATATTACCTTAAATCGGTCATTTGTTCCAGATCATTTTCTAAGATGTATTGACAGTTGTTGTAGATGTAAACATGAACCAACCACAGCTTTGTTGAAAATTTACATTTTCAGATAATTAAACCACTTTTTGTGTAATTGAATTAGATGAAACCTTTAATCGACCATATTTTATAGATATTTGTGTTGAATTTACACCAAACCTGCCATCAGTGTATTGGTTATTTTTTAACATTTTGATGTAAATTTGACAAGCTTAAATTACTGCCAATGTGGATTATTTTCAAGAGAGAGCCAACAATGGTCTTTATCATACCTTGTCCTTTGACAACTTTTTTGATAATTGTATTTGATGTTACCTTAAATCGGTCATTTGATAGAGATAAATTTCTAATATGTATTGACAATTGTCTTAGAAATAAACTTGAACCAGCCAGACCTTGATTAAAAAAATGCAACATTTTTCAGTGAATTATAGATATTTGTATAGAATGTACACTAAACCTGCCATCGGTGTATTGATAATTTGTGCACATTTTACTGTAAATTTGACAACTTTTGTGATGATTGTATTTAATGTTACCTTGAATCGGTCATTTGATCAAGATAATTTATCTAAGATGTATTGACAAGTGTATTACAAGTAAACTTAAACCAACCACAGCTTTATTAAAAAAAAATGCTACATTTTTCAGTTAAATTTACCACTTTTTGGATAAATTATTCAGATGTTACCTTAAATCGACCATATTCTAAAGATAATTGTATAGACTGTAACCACAAACCTGCCATCGGTTTAAAAATAATTTTTCTACACTTGACTGTAAATTTGATACCTTTTTTGATAATTGTAATTGATATTACTTTAAATCGGTCATTTGTTCCAGATCATTTTCTTAGATGTTCTGACAGTTGTATTAGTTGTAAATATGAGCCAACCACAGCTTTGTTGAAAATTTACATTTTCCAGTTAATTTAACCACTTTTTGTATAATTGAATTAGATGAAACCTTAAATCGACCATATTTTATAGCTATTTATATTGAATTTACATCAAACCTGCCATCGAAGTATTGATATTTTCCAAAATTTTACTGTAAATTTGACAACTTTTTTGATAATTGTATTTGATGTTACCTTGAATCGGTCATTTGATAAAGATAATTTTCTTATATGTATTGACAATTGTATTATAAGTAAACATAAACCAACCACAGCTTTATTTAAAAAATGCTACATTTTTCAATTAATTTTACCACTTTTTGGATAATTCATTCAGATGTTACCTTAATTCGACCATATTCTAAACATAATTGTATAGACTGTAACACCAAACCTGCCATCGGTTTAATAATAATTTTTCTACACTTGACTGTCAATTTGACATCTTTTTTGATAATTTTAGAAATCGACCATATTTTATAGATATTTGTATAGTATGTACCGCAAACCTGCCATATGTGTATTAACATGTTTTACACATTTTACTGTAAATTAGATAACTTTTATAATAATTGTATTTGATATTATCTTAAATCGGTCATTTGTTCCAGATCATTTTCTAAGAATTTCTGGTAGTTGTAGTAGATGTAAACATGAACCAACCACAGCTTTGTTGAAAATTTACATTTTCAGTTAATTAAACCACTTTTTGTGTAATCGAATTAGATGAAACCTTAAATCGACCATATTTTATAGATATTTGTATTGAATTTATACACCAAACCTGCCATCGAAGTATTGATATTATTCCCACATTTTACTGTAAATTTGACAACTTTTTTGATAAATGTATTTGATGTTACCTTAAAGCGGTTATTTGATAAAGATAATTTTCTTATATGTATTGGCAATTGTATTATAAGTTAACTTAAACCAACCACAGCTTTATAAAAAAAAATGCTACATTTTTCAGTTAAATTTACCACTTTTTGGATAATTCATTCAGATGTTACCTTTAATCGACCATATTCTAAAGATAATTGTATAGACTGTAACACCAAACCTGCCAACGGTTTAATAATAGCTTTTCTACACTTGACTGCAAATTTGACACCTTTTTTGATTATTTTAGAAATCAACCATATTTTATAGATATTTGTATAGTATGTACAGCAAGCCTGCCATCGGTGTATTGATAATTTTTACACATTTTACTGTTAATTAGACAACTTTTTTGATAATTGTATTTGATATTACTTTAAATCGGTCATTTGTTCCAGATCATTTTCTAAGATGTACTGACAGCTGTTGTAGATGTAAACATGAACCAACCACAGCTTTGTTGAAAATTTACATTTTCAGTTAATTAAACCACTTTTTGTGTAATTGAATTAGATGAAACCTTTAATCGACCATATTTTATTGATATTTGTGTTGAATTTACACCAAACCTGCCATCGGTGTATTGGTTATTTTTTAACATTTTGATGTAAATTTGACAACTTTTTTGATAATTGTATTTGATGTTACCTTAAATCGGTCATTTGATCAAAACAATTTTCTTAGATGTATTGACAATTGTATTATAAGTAAACTGAAACCAACCACAGCTTTTGTAAAAAAATGCTACATTTTTCAGTTAAATTTACCACTTTTTGGATAATTTATTCAGATGTTACCTTAAATTGACCATATTCTAAAGATGATTGTATAGACTGTAACACCAAACATGCCAACGGTTAAATAATAATTTTTTTACACTTGACTGTAACTTTGACACCTTTTTTGATAATTTTAGAAATCGACCATATTTTACAGATTTTTGTATAGTATGTACAGCAAACCTGCCATCGGTGTATTGATAATTTTTACACATTTTCCTGTAAATTAGACAACTTTTTTAATAATTGTATTTGATATTACCTTAAATCGGTCATTTGTTCCAGATCATTTTCTAAATTGTACTGACAGTTGTAGTAGATGTTAACATGAACCAACCACAGCTTTGTTGAAAATTTACATTTTCAAGTTAATTAAACCTCTTTTTGTGTAATTGAATTAGAAGAAACCTTTAATCGACTATATTTTATAGATATTTGTATTGAATTTACACCAAACCTGCCATCGAAGTATTGATAATTTTCCCACATTTTACTGTAAATTTGACAACTTTTTTGATAATTGTATTTGATATTACCTTAAATCGGTCATTTGATAAAGATAATTTTCTTATATGTATTGACAATTGTATTATAAGTAAACAAACCGACCACAGCTTTATTTAAAAAAATGCTACATTTTTCAATTAACTTTACCACTTTTTGGAAATTCATTCAGATGTTACCTTAAATCGACCATATTCTAAAGATAATTGTATAGACTGTAACACTAAACCTGCCATCGGTGTATTGATAATTTTTACACATTTTACTGTAAATTAGACTTTTTTTTGTTAATTGTATTTGATATTACCTTACATCAGTCATTTGTTCCAGATCATTTTCTAAGATGTATTGACAGTAGTTGTAGATGTAAACATGAACCAACCACAGCTTTGTTGAAAATTTACATTTTCAGTTAATTAAACCACTTTTTGTGTAATTGAATTAGATGAAACCTTTAATCGACCATATTTTATAGATATTTGTGTTGAATTTACACCAAACCTGCCATCGGTGTATTGGTTATTTTTTAACATTTTGATGTAAATTTGACAACTTTTTTGATAATTGTATTTGATATTACCTTAAATCGGTCATTTGATAAAGATAATTTTCTTATATGTATTGACAATTGTATTATAAGTAAACAAACCGACCACAGCTTTATTTAAAAAAATGCTACATTTTTCAATTAACTTTACCACTTTTTGGAAATTCAATCAGATGTTACCTTAAATCGACCATATTCTAAAGATAATTGTATAGACTGTAACACTAAACCTGCCATCGGTGTATTGATAATTTTTTCACATTTTACTGTAAATTAGACATTTTTTTTGATAATTGTATTTGATATTACCATAAATCGGTCATTTGTTCCAGATCATTTTCTAAGATGTATTGACAGTTGTTGTAGATGTAAACATGAACCAACCACAGCTTTGTTGAAAATTTACATTTTCAGTTAATTAAACCACTTTTTGTGTAATTGAATTAGATGAAACTTTTAATCGACGATATTTTATAGATATTTGTGTTGAATTTACACCAAACCTGCCATCGGTGTATTGGTTATTTTTTAACATTTTGATGTAAATTTGACAACTTTTTTGATAATTGTATTTGATATTACCTTAAATCGGTCATTTGATAAAGATAATTTTCTTATATGTATTGACAATTGTATTATAAGTAAACAAACCGACCACAGCTTTATTTAAAAAAATGCTACATTTTTCAATTAACTTTACCACTTTTTGGAAATTCATTCAGATGTTACCTTAAATCGACCATATTCTAAAGATAATTGTATAGACTGTAACACTAAACCTGCCATCGGTGTATTGATAATTTTTACACATTTTACTGTAAATTAGACATTTTTTTTGATAATTGTATTTGATATTACCTTAAATCGGTCATTTGTTCCAGATCATTTTCTAAGATGTATTGACAGTTGTTGTAGATGTAAACATGAACCAACCACAGCTTTGTTGAAAATTTACATTTTCAGATAATTAAACCACTTTTTGTGTAATTGAATTAGATGAAACCTTTAATCGACCATATTTTATAGATATTTGTGTTGAATTTACACCAAACCTGCCATCGGTGTATTGGTTATTTTTTAACATTTTGATGTAAATTTGACAACTTTTATGATAATTGTATTTGATGTTACCTTAAATCGGTCATTTGATCAAAACAATTTTCTTAGATGTATTGACAATTGTATTATAAGTAAACTTAAACCAACCACAGCTTTATAAAAAAAAATGCTACATTTTTCAGTTAATTTTACCACTTTTTGGATAATTCATTCAGATGTTACCTTTAATCGACCATATTCTAAAGATAAATGTATAGACTGTAACACCAAACCTGCCAACGGTTTAATAATAGCTTTTCTACAATTGACTGCAAATTTGACACCTTTTTTGATTATTTTAGAAATCGACCATATTTTATAGATATTTGTATAGTATGTACAGCAAGCCTGCCATCGGTGTATTGATAATTTTTACACATTTTACTGTTAATTAGACAACTTTTTTGATAATTGTATTTGATATTACCTCAAATCGGTCATTTGTTCCAGATCATTTTCTAAGATGTACTGACAGCTGTAGTAGATGTAAACATGAACCAACCACAGCTTTGTTGAAAATTTACATTTTCAGTAAATTAAACCACTTTTTGTGTAATTGATTTAGATGAAACCTTTAATCGACCATATTTTATAGAAATTACTATTGAATTTACACCAAACCTGCCATCGAAGTATTGATAATTTTCCCACATTTTACTATAAATTTTACCACTTTTTTGATAATTGTATTTGATGTTACCTTAAATCGGTCATTTGATTAAGCTAATTTTCTCATATGTATTGACAATTGTATTATAAGTAAAAATAAACCAACCACAGCTTTATTTCAAAAATGCTACTTTTATCAGTTAATTTTACAACTTTTTGGATAATTCATTCAGATGTAACCTTAAATCGACCATATTCTAAAGATAATTGTATAGACTGTAACACCAAACCTGCCATCGGTTTAATAATATTTTTTCTACACTTGACTGTAAATTTGACATCTTTTTTGATAATTTTAGAAATCGACCATATTTTATAGATATTTGTATTGAACTGACACCAAACCTGCCATCGAAGTATTGATAATTTTAACACATTTTACTGTAAATTTGACAACTTTCTTGATAATTGTATTTGATATTACCTTAAATCGGTCATTTGATCAAGATAATTTTCTTATATGTTTTGACAATTGTATTATAAGTAAACTTAAACCGACCACAGCTTTATTTAAAAAAATGCTACATTTTTCAATTAATTTTACCACTTTTTGGAAATTCATTCAGATGTTACCTTAAATCGACCATATTCTAAAGATAATTGTTTAAACTGTAACACTAAACCTGCCATCGGTGTATTGATAATTTTTACACATTTTACTGTAAATTAGACATTTTTTTTTATAATTGTATTTGATATTACCTTAAATCGGTCATTTGTTCCAGATCATTTTCTAAGATGTATTGACAGTTGTTGTAGATGTAAACATGAACCAACCACAGCTTTGTTGAAAATTTACATTTTCAGTTAATTAAACCACTTTTTGTGTAATTGAATCAGATGAAACCTTTAATCGACCATATTTTATTGATATTTGTGTTGAATTTACACCAAACCTGCCATCGGTGTATTGGTTATTTTTTAACATTTTGATGTAAATTTGACAACTTTTTTGATAATTGTATTTGATGTTACCTTAAATCGGTCATTTGATCAAAACAATTTTCTTAGATGTATTGACAATTGTATTATAAGTAAACTGAAACCAACCACAGCTTTATTAAAAAAATGCTACATTTTTCAGTTAAATTTACCACTTTTTGGATAATTTATTCAGATGTTACCTTAAATTGACCATATTCTAAAGATGATTGTATAGACTGTAACACCAAACATGCCAACGGTTAAATAATAATTTTTCTACACTTGACTGTAACTTTGACACCTTTTTTGATAATTTTAGAAATCGACCATATTTTACAGATTTTTGTATAGTATGTACAGCAAACCTGCCATCGGTGTATTGATAATTTTTACACATTTTTCTGTAAATTAGACAACTTTTTTAATAATTGTATTTGATATTACCTTAAATCGGTCATTTGTTCCAGATCATTTTCTAAATTGTACTGACAGTTGTAGTAAATGTAAACATGAACCAACCACAGCTTTGTTGAAAATTTACATTTTCAAGTTAATTAAACCTTTTTTTGTGTAATTGAATTAGAAGAAACCTTTAATCGACTATATTTTATAGATATTTGTATTGAATTTACACCAAACCTGCCATCGAAGTATTGATAATTTTCCCACATTTTACTGTAAATTTGACAACTTTTTTGATAATTGTATTTGATATTACCTAAATCGGTCATTTGATAAAGATAATTTTCTTATATGTATTGACAATTGTATTATAAGTAAACAAACCGACCACAGCTTTATTTAAAAAAATGCTACATTTTTCAATTAACTTTACCACTTTTTGGAAATTCATTCAGATGTTACCTTAAATCGACCATATTCTAAAGATAATTGTATAGACTGTAACACTAAACCTGCCATCGGTGTATTGATAATTTTTACACATTTTACTGTAAATTAGACATTTTTTTTGTTAATTGTATTTGATATTACCTTACATCAGTCATTTTGTTCCAGATCATTTTCTAAGATGTATTGACAGTTGTTGTAGATGTAAACATGAACCAACCACAGCTTTGTTGAAAATTTACATTTTCAGTTAATTAAACCACTTTTTGTGTAATTGAATTAGATGAAACCTTTAATCGACCATATTTTATAGATATTTGTGTTGAATTTACACCAAACCTGCCATCGGTGTATTGGTTATTTTTTAATATTTTGTGGTAAATTTGACAACTTTTTTGATAATTGTATTTGATGTTACCTTAAATCGGTCATTTGATCAAAACAATTTTCTTAGATGTATTGACAATTGTATTATAAGTAAACTTAAACCAACCACAGCTTTATTAAAAAAATGCTACATTTTTCAGTTAAATTTACCACTTTTTGGATAATTTATTCAGATGTTACCTTAAATTGACCATATTCTAAAGATGATTGTATAGACTGTAACACCAATCATGCCAACGGTTAAATAATAATTTTTCTACACTTGACTGTAACTTTGACACCTTTTTTGATAATTTTAGAAATCGACTATATTTTACAGATTTTTGTATAGTATGTACAGCAAACCTGCCATCGGTGTATTGATAATTTTTACACATTTTACTGTAAATTAGAAATTTTTTTGATAATTGTATTTGATATTACCTTAAATCGGTCATTTGTTCCAGATCATTTTCTAAGATGTATTGACAGTTGTTGTAGATGTAAACATGAACCAACCACAGCTTTGTTGAAAATTTACATTTTCAGTTACTTAAACCACTTTGTGTGTAATTGAATTAGATGAAACCTTTAATCGACCATATTTTATAGATATTTGTTCTGAATTTACACCCAACCTGCCATCGGTGTAGTGGTTATTTTTTAACATTTTGATGTAAATTTGACAATTTTTTTGATAATTGTATTTGATATTACCTTAAATCGGTCATTTTGATAAAGATAATTTTCTTATATGTATTGACAATTGGTATTATAAGTAAACAAACCAACCACAGCTTTATTTAAAAAAATGCTACATTTTTCAATTAACTTTACCACTTTTTGGAAATTTATTCAGATGTAACCTTAAATTGACCATATTCTAAAGATGATTGTATAGACTGTAACACCAAACATGCCAACGGTTAAATAATAATTTTTCTACACTTGACTGTAACTTTGACACCTTTTTTGATAATTTTAGAAATCGACCATATTTTACAGATTTTTGTATAGTATGTACAGCAAACCTGCCATCGGTGTATTGATAATTTTTACACATTTTTCTGTAAATTAGACAACTTTTTTGATAATTGTATTTGATATTACCTTAAATCGGTCATTTGTTCCAGATCATTTTCTAAATTGTACTGACAGTTGTAGTAGATGTAAACATGAACCAACCACAGCTTTGTTGAAAATTTACATTTTCCAGTTAATTAAACCTCTTTTTGTGTAATTGAATTAGAAGAAACCTTTAATCGACTATATTTTATAGATATTTGTATTGAATTTACACCAAACCTGCCATCGAAGTATTGATAATTTTCCCACATTTTACTGTAAATTTGACAACTTTTTTGATAATTGTATTTGATATTACCTGAAATCGGTCATTTGATAAAGATAATTTTCTTATATGTATTGACAATTGTATTATAAGTAAACAAACCGACCACAGCTTTATTTAAAAAAGTGCTACATTTTTCAATTAACTTTACCACTTTTTGGAAATTCATTCAGATGTTACCTTAAATCGACCATATTCTAAAGATAATTGTATAGACTGTAACACTAAACCTGCCATCGGTGTATTGATAATTTTTACACATTTTACTGTAAATTAGACATTTTTTTTGATAATTCTATTTGATATTACCTTAAATCGGTCATTTGTTCCAGATTATTTTCTAAGATGTATTGACAGTTGTTGTAGATGTAAACATGAACCAACCACAGCTTTGTTGAAAATTTACATTTTCAGTTAATTAAACCACTTTTTGTGTAATTGAATTAGATGAAACCTTTAATCGACGATATTTTATAGATATTTGTGTTGAATTTACACCAAACCTGCCATCGGTGTATTGGTTATTTTTTAACATTTTGATGTAAATTTGACAACTTTTTTGATAATTGTATTTGATATTACCTTAAATCGGTCATTTGATAAAGATAATTTTCTTATATGTATTGACAATTGTATTATAAGTAAACAAACCGACCACAGCTTTATTTAAAAAAATGCTACATTTTTCAATTAACTATACCACTTTTTGGAAATTCATTCAGATGTTACCTTAAATCGACCATATTCTAAAGATAATTGTATAGACTGTAACACTAAAGCTGCCATCGGTGTATTGATAATTTTTACACATTTTACTGTAAATTAGACATTTTTTTTGATAATTGTATTTGATATTACCTTAAATCGGTCATTTGTTCCAGATCATTTTCTAAGATGTATTGACAGTTGTTGTAGATGTAAAAATGAACCAACCACAGCTTTGTTGAAAATTTACATTTTCAGTTAATTAAACCACTTTTTGTGTAATTGAATTAGATGAAACCTTGAATCGACCATATTTTATAGATATTTGTGTTGAATTTACACCAAACCTGCCATCGGTGTATTGGTTATTTTTTAACATTTTGATGTAAATTTGACAACTTTTTTGATAATTGTATTTGATATTACCTTAAATCGGTCATTCGATAAAGATAATTTTCTTATATGTATTGACAATTGTATTATAAGTAAACAAACCGACCACAGCTTTATTTTAAAAAATGCTACATTTTTCAATTAACTTTACCACTTTTTGGAAATTCATTCAGATGTTACCTTAAATCGACCATATTCTAAAGATAATTGTATAGACTGTAACACTAAACCTGCCATCGGTGTATTGATAATTTTTACACATTTTACTGTAAATTAGACAATTTTTTGATAATTGTATTTGATATTACCTTAAATCGGTCATTTGATAAAGATAATTTTCTAAGATGTATTGACAGTTGTTGTAGATGTAAACATGAACCAACCACAGCTTTGTTGAAAATTTACATTTTCAGATAATTAAACCACTTTTTGTGTAATTGAATTAGATGAAACCTTTAATCGACCATATTTTATAGATATTTGTGTTGAATTTACACCAACCTGCCATCGGTGTATTGGTTATTTTTTTAACATTTTGATGTAAATTTGACAACTTTTTTGATAATTGTATTTGATATTACCTTAAATCGGTCATTTGATAAGATAATTTTTCTTATATGTATTGACAATTGTATTATAAGTAAACAAACCGACCACAGCTTTATTTAAAAAAATGCTACATTTTTCAATTAACTTTACCACTTTTGAAAATTTATTCAGATGTAACCTTAAATTGACCATATTCTAAAGATGATTGTATAGACTGTAACACCAAACATGCAAACGGTTAAATAATAATTTTTCTACACTTGACTGTAACTTTGACACCTTTTTGATAATTTTAGAAATCGACCATATTTTACAGATTTTTGTATAGTATGTACAGCAAACCTGCTATCGGTGTATTGATAATTTTTACACATTTTTCTGTAAATTAGACAACTTTTTTGATAATTGTATTTGATATTACCTTAAATCGGTCATTTGTTCCAGATCATTTTCTAAATTGTACTGACAGTTGTAGTAGATGTAAACATAAACCAACCACAGCTTTGTTGAAAATTTACATTTTCCAGTTAATTAAACCTCTTTTTGTGTAATTGAATTAGAAGAAACCTTTAATCGACTATATTTATAGATATTTGTATTGAATTTACACCAAACCTGCCATCGAAGTATTGATAATTTTCCCACATTTTACTGTTAATTTGACAACTTTTAGATAATTGTATTTGATATTACCTTAAATCGGTCATTTGATAAAGATAATTTTCTTATATGTATTGACAATTGTATTATAAGTAAACAAACCGACCACAGCTTTATTTAAAAAAATGCTACATTTTTTAATTAACTTTACCACTTTTTGGAAATTCATTCAGATGTTACCTTAAATCGACCATATTCTAAAGATAATTGTATAGACTGTAACACTAAACCTGCCATCGGTGTATTGATAATTTTTACACATTTTACTGTAAATTAGACATTTATTTTGATAATTGTATTTGATATTACCTTAAATCGGTCATTTGTTCCAGATCATTTTCTAAATTGTACTGACAGTTGTAGTAGATGTAAACATGAACCAACCACAGCTTTGTTGAAAATTTACATTTTCCAGTTAATTAAACCTCTTTTTGTGTAATTGAATTAGATGAAACCTTTAATCGACGATATTTTATAGATATTTGTATTGATTGATTGATTGATTGTTGGTTGCTTAACGTCCAGTGGCAAATATTTCATGCATATTCAGGACGAGAACAAGTTCACAATAAATACAGTAGGTAGGTTCTGTAATAGATTAAGGGATTAAGGTCGGAGAAATTTAGACTGCCATGGGAAATGAGGGTATATTGGATAGGGACAGAAATTTAGCCTTACAACAGGTCACCTACGGACCCCTCAAAGAGTTGTTGCAAGGGTTCTTAACGTGCAAAGAGCGTGGCACTCTCTTTACACGAGGCATCGGATTTAACGTCCCCATTCTGACCGGACGTGGCTGCAAATTTGTACATCCCGCACAGCCAAACGGACGCCCCACTTTAGCACGGGTTTTACTGCCGGTCGGAGGACGACCAATGGTGACCATACTTCTATTCCCCAGTCACCCTTGGGGGCGATATTTGTATTGAATTTACACCAAACCTGCCATCGAAGTATTGATAATTTTCCCACATTTTACTGTAAATTTGACAACTTTTTTGATAATTGTATTTGATATTACCTTAAATCGGTCATTTGATAAAGATAATTTTCTTATATGTATTGACAATTGTATTATAATTAAACAAACCGACCACAGCTTTATCTAAAAAAATGCTACATTTTTCAATTAACTTTACCACTATTTGGAAATTCATTCAGATGTTACCTTAAATCGACCATATTCTAAAGATAATTGTATAGACTGTAACACTAAACCTGCCATCGGTGTATTGATAATTTTTACACATTTTACTGTAAATTAGACATTTTTTTTGATAATTGTATTTGATATTACCTTAAATCGGTCACTTGTTCCAGATCATTTTCTAAGATGTATTGACAGTTGTTGTAGATGTAAACATGAACCAACCACAGCTTTGTTGAAAATTTACATTTTCAGTTAATTAAACCACTTTTTGTGTAATTGAATTAGATGAAACCTTTAATCGACCATATTTTATAGATATTTGTGTTGAATTTACACCAAACCTGCCATCGGTGTATTGGTTATTTTTTAACATTTTGATGTAAATTTGACAACTTTTTTGATAATTGTATTTGATGTTACCTTAAATCGGTCATTTGATCAAAACAATTTTCTTAGATGTATTGACAATTGTATTATAAGTAAACTTAAACCAACCACAGCTTTATTAAAAAAATGCTACATTTTTCAGTTAAATTTACCACTTTTTGGATAATTTATTCAGATGTTACCTTAAATTGACCATATTCTAAAGATGATTGTATAGACTGTAACACCAAACATGCCAACGGTTAAATAATAATTTTTCTACACTTGACTGTAGCTTTGACACCTTTTTTGATAATTTTAGAAATCGACCATATTTTTTCAGATTTTTGTATAGTATGTACAGCAAACCTGCCATCGGTGTATTGATAATCTTTACACATTTTTCTGTAAATTAGACAACTTTTTTGATAATTGTATTTGATATTACCTTAAATCGGTCATTTGTTCCAGATCATTTTCTAAATTGTACTGACAGTTGTAGTAGATGTAAACATGAACCAACCACAGCTTTGTTGAAAATTTACATTTTCCAGTTAATTAAACCTCTTTTTGTGTAATTGAATTAGAAGAAACCTTTAATCGACTATATTTTATAGATATTTGTATTAATTTACACCAAACCTGCCATCGAAGTATTGATAATTTTCCCACATTTTACTGTAAATTTGACAACTTTTTTGATAATTGTATTTGACCTTAAATCGGTCATTTGATAAAGATAATTTTCTTATATGTATTGACAACTGTATTATAAGTAAACAAACCGACCACAGCTTTATTTAAAAAAATGCTACATTTTTCAATTAACTTTACCACTTTTTGGAAATTCATTCAGATGTTACCTTAAATCGTCCATATTCTAAAGATAATTGTATAGACTGTAACACTAAACCTGCCATCGGTGTATTGATAATTTTTACACATTTTACTGTAAATTAGACATTTTTTTTGATAATTGTATTTGATATTACCTTAAATCGGTCATTTGTTCCAGATTGATTGATTGTTGGTTGCTTAACGTCCAATGGCAAATATTTCATGCATATTCAGGACGAGAACAAGTTCACAATAAATACAATAGGTAGGTTCTGTATTAGATTAAGGGATTAAGGTCGGAGAAATTTAGACGGCCATGGGAAATGAGGGTATATTGGATAGGGACAGAAATTTAGCCTTGTAACAGGTCACCTACGGACCCCTCAAAGAGTTGTTGCAAGGGTTCTTAACGTGCAAAGAGCGTGGCACTCTCTTTACACGAGGCATCGGATTTAACGTCCCCATTCTGACCGGACGTGGCTGCAAATTTGTACATCCCGTACAGCCAAACGGACGCCCCACTTTGACGAGGATTTTACCGCCGGTCGGAGGAAGACCAATGGTGACCATACTTCTATTCCCCAGTCACCCTTGGGGACATTTGTTCCAGATCATTTTCTAAGATGTATTGACAGTTGTTGTAGATGTAAACATGAACCAACCACAGCTTTGTTGAAATTTTACATTTTCAGTTAATTAAACCACTTTTTGTGTAATTGAATTAGATGAAACCTTTAATCGACGATATTTTATAGATATTTGTGTTGAATTTACACCAAACCTGCCATCGGTGTATTGGTTATTTTTTAACATTTTGATGTAAATTTGACAACTTTTTTGATAATTGTATTTGATATTACCTTAAATCGGTCATTTGATAAAGATAATTTTCTTATATGTATTGACAATTGTATTATAAGTAAACAAACCGACCACAGCTTTATTTAAAAAAATGCTACATTTTTCAATTAACTTTACCACTTTTTGGAAATTCATTCAGATGTTACCTTAAATCGACCATATTCTAAAGATAATTGTATAGACTGTAACACTAAACCTGCCATCGGTGTATTGATAATTTTTACACATTTTACTGTAAATTAGACATTTTTTTTGATAATTGTATTTGATATTACCTTAAATCGGTCACTTGTTCCAGATCATTTTCTAAGATGTATTGACAGTTGTTGTAGATGTAAACATGAACCAACCACAGCTTTGTTGAAAATTTACATTTTCAGTTAATTAAACCACTTTTTGTGTAATTGAATTAGATGAAACCTTTAATCGACCATATTTTATAGATATTTGTGTTGAATTTACACCAAACCTGCCATCGGTGTATTGGTTATTTTTTAACATTTTGATGTAAATTTGACAACTTTTATGATAATTGTATTTGATGTTACCTTAAATCGGTCATTTGATCAAAACAATTTTCTTAGATGTATTGACAATTGTATTATAAGTAAACTTAAACCAACCACAGCTTTATTAAAAAAATGCTACATTTTTCAGTTAAATTTACCACTTTTTGGATAATTTATTCAGATGTTACCTTAAATTGACCATATTCTAAAGATGATTGTATAGACTGTAACACCAAACATGCCAACGGTTAAATAATAATTTTTCTACACTTGACTGTAACTTTGACACCTTTTTTGATAATTTTAGAAATCGACCATATTTTTTCAGATTTTGTATAGTATGTACAGCAAACCTGCCATCGGTGTATTGATAATCTTTACACATTTTTCTGTAAATTAGACAACTTTTTTGATAATTGTATTTGATATTACCTTAAATCGGTCATTTGTTCCAGATCATTTTCTAAATTGTACTGACAGTTGTAGTAGATGTAAACATGAACCAACCACAGCTTTGTTGAAAATTTACATTTTCCAGTTAATTAAACCTCTTTTTGTGTAATTGAATTAGAAGAAACCTTTAATCGACTATATTTTATAGATATTTGTATTAATTTACACCAAACCTGCCATCGAAGTATTGATAATTTTCCCACATTTTACTGTAAATTTGACAACTTTTTTGATAATTGTATTTGACCTTAAATCGGTCATTTGATAAAGATAATTTTCTTATATGTATTGACAACTGTATTATAAGTAAACAAACCGACCACAGCTTTATTTAAAAAAATGCTACATTTTTCAATTAACTTTACCACTTTTTGGAAATTCATTCAGATGTTACCTTAAATCGTCCATATTCTAAAGATAATTGTATAGACTGTAACACTAAACCTGCCATCGGTGTATTGATAATTTTTACACATTTTACTGTAAATTAGACATTTTTTTTGATAATTGTATTTGATATTACCTTAAATCGGTCATTTGTTCCAGATTG